>NC_066316.1:36208848-36511793 GCF_022539315.1 Serinus canaria
AGGACAAGAATTAAATTCCAAACAGCCTCCTGGCAAAAGCAACAAAAGGCAAAATGATCTAGCTCTGTAATGGGGAGTCTGTTGCCCTCCGAGACAAGCCTGAGAAGAGATAATGTGCATATGGGACAGATATGGAGGTCATGTAAGGAGGAATCTTTTAATTTAATTAAAAGCATAATTAATCCTAGAGAGATTGTGTTACCTTCTATGGTTGGATTTTATGTGTCTGCAGTGTTTGCAAGCCAAAAAGTAAATGTATTTTTGACATTTAAAGATGAGAAAGTATCACTTTTTTTCTGCCAAGAAACTTATCTGATGGAGGAAGAATTAGTGAAATATTAAATGTCACTTTGCTGGCAAACATAAAATAGGCAATGCAGACCTTTACTTCTTGTAGAAAACATTATGATAAAACCAGCTTTTTTCCACACTGACTTGTTCTGATAAATTCTGCCTGTAGGATTTTTTCCTGTAGTAAACTGTTACATGCCATTGTACTTGTATGTGGTGCTGTTCAGTGGCCAGAGAAGCCTAAGGTATTAAGCATGCATTTTAGAACAAAATGATACATTAAGAATTTTACAACATAATGTTTGCATTATGATGCTGCCTTCCATTTTCTGAGAACCAGCTGAACAATATATAATATAATACACTTAACTCTATTTTAACACAAACAGTTGCCTATGATGAATCTTTTGCTTGATGAATCTTCATTTTATCAACAGCTAATGAGCCTGGGTTTCACTTCTCCAGCTGAGAAGAGAGAAGGAATTTTCTGTTTTGCATGTCTGGAACACCTTAGCTCCTGTTGTGCTACTGGTTCAGCATTTCTTGTAATGGGTCTGATAGCAAAGGGTCATCTGTTCTGAAGTTGCTGTTCATCACCTCTGTCTTGCTAGAATGCTATCAATTTATCTATCTATCATAAAGTTACTGGACCAGCAGTCTGAGACACTGATGGCTTATTTCAATATATAGTCATCCCAAAACGTAATGCACTTTGCTTCCTGAATTTTTCAGATGCAGGAATTCTGAAATAATTGTTAGCAAAAGTGGGATTGTGCACACATGTTTTGTAGTCTGTAACTTTTTAGACATGGCATCTGCATACTTTACTTTGCTATAATGAGTGCTATAAAGTAGGTTTTTTTTTTTTTTCAAATTCTCGTTCCACACTCTCATTCCTCAGAAAAGCATCAATTTTCTTGCAACTAACAGAAATGGAAATTGATAGCTATCAAGACTCTTCAGAGTAATTTACCAGGACTATAAGAAAGTCTGGATTCCTGAGTCTTTCAAGCTCAACGTCTTTAACTTGTTAGTGTGACTCTGCACTAACATTAGCCTTTTGGCAAGTCATAAATGTTAAGCCTGATTTCCTGGGATGGGGTGAATGTACTAAAGGAAGGGAGAAGATCCTCTTGGTTCCTGAACTGCTAGAACTGGGTGGCCTCTTGTCTTCCCCCACATTGTGTCATGTGCTCTTCTAACTCTAAGAAATTATTCTAAGGTTCTTAGGTCAACATAAACATGTGTTTCTCTTCTGCATTCCCATTTTCAGAATTTCCTGACTGGTTGTTCTGAGTTTTTGTATTTAAAACTTTTATTGTGTGTCAAAGTATAATCTAGTATTGAAATTTATGGACACTCTCCATGGATTATGGTAACCAGAACTATTGCAGACTCCTCAACTGGTATTTACACCATGTAACAATTTACAAGAAATGGAGCTATAGTGTAGTTAAGTCAGTTCATTGTTCCTCTATTGTGAGCAACGTTGAAAGTGTATGCAAGAGGTTGCAAAGCCTGAATAGCTAAGTCAGACCATTGGATTTATAAAAATTGACATGTACACTTGCATAATCCTGTGTATAAACCATGTTGTAAAGAGAAAGATGGGTAGAACACGGCTGAACAAGAAGCATAATGATTTCCTACCAAGTATCAAGCAGTGTGTAGCTAAAGGAGGGCTGCTTGGTGGTGACAATGCTTTGTCTCTTTCCTGTGTAGGTTCAGTTGACATTTGCTCCTGCATGCTCCTGGTTATATTCCACTTAATTATTTCTTTCTTCACTAGCTAAGCAGGAAGAGGAGGAGCTCCCTGAAGTGTAGGGAAGGGAAAGCAATCAGGAGCTGTGCTTTGCTTTGCTCTGAAGAGCAGTAGGTGCACGGGCTCTTCTGAGAGCTGCGGATTTCACAACTGTTTTCACACAGAGGAAATGCAGATCAGTTCTTCTCATTCAAAGGAGTCCACAGTGACACAGAACTAGATGCTACCTGTATATTTTTCCAAACCGAAGTTTAAAGTATTATGGCACAAGATTAAAAGTGAGCTAATTACAACTTGGGAAGGAAGTGCAAAAAATGAATAGTTTCAATTTTTAAATTGCCTTTTGCTCTCCTGATATGTTCTTTGGAACCTGCCTGTAGTGGACTTTAGCTGACCTTCCTCACTCCCTTTTCACGCTTTCTCTTCATTCCCACCCCATGTATTGGGAATTGAAAATGAGTCTGTGTACTCAGAGTGACACAATGATAGTATACACATTTCTGTGTCAGGGATGAGTTTGGAAGAAAATAAGGAATGACTATGTTGTGTTGTTAAATGGAACCGGGAATTTTGCAGAGCAAAGCAATTTCAGTACAAAGGTAGATTGCAGGTGTCACATTTACTGAGGTGCTGCAGCTCTGACTGATCTCTGAACAGACTGTATGAGCTACAATATTTCAAGTGTTCTGCCGCAAAAATTATCTTTTTAAAGGTCAGACAGCAAAGCAGGAGGAGAGCACACTGAAGTGAGGGCTGGTAACAGAGAGCCAGACAAAGAGAGAAGGATTTGAGAAAGTATTTGAAAAAGTTCCTTCCCAGGTAGAAAGGAGACAATTTAAAATATAGGTGACTGTTGTAGGGGAAACACAAGCTAGCAAGTGGGCTATGGAGAGAAAAGAAAAAGCAGAGCATAGAGCGAAAAAAATGGCTGGTAAGAGGAGCTACCCATGTTATGATTGAGGGTATTAGAAAATAAAAGACAGGGAATAAGAAAAGATACTAAATGAAGTGAGAAAACTGGGAAGGTGTCAAGAGCTGAGGTGATATATGATGTAGCTCCAACAAGAGAGGTGGTAAATATAGGAGAGATGTTTCTTGTTGGTTTCACATGGAAGTGGTAGGATTGCTTAGTAAATTTCTGTTAGGCCATCATTCTCCAAAACACTTACTCAATTTACTTGTTATGTAGTGTGTGTTCAGTCAGCATGGTTTGAGTTGTAAAACCTCAATGCCTTGATGCATTTAGAAATGCCATTTCAAATCTTTTTAAAAATCTATTTGAAAGCTCAAAGCTAAAAAGTACATCTTTGAGTGCAAATTTTAACTTTGCTTGTAAAATACATTAGGAGGGCCATTTTTTAAATCTCTGTGCTTTCTTTGAGCTTCATCTTTGTACTGCCTTTATGAATTCAGACCCTCGTGTCCTTTCCTCCTTCCCCTGTTTGGCATGCCTCTTGATTCTTTCACAATTTATCTTTGCTGCTCAGGGAATCCAACTGTCTGGGGCTAGTGGCTTTATCCCACTTTGGTGTCAAGGTCAAAATCTTTTAATTTTACAGGTGGAGTGAGTATCGTGACCCCAGGGTCTGCTGCTGTATATTTAAATGCTGTCAGTGTTCTCAGAATGGCAGTGTCTGAGGTTTATATATGTCAGCTGCTTTATTGGGCTCTTTGGTGATATTTTGTCTAATTTCTCTTTGGAAGCATATAGGTATTTTCTTGTTAACACTAAAAGCCTTTGGCAGTAAAAAACCCTCAGATAAAGAAAAGAAGCTTAACAACATTCTTATTACAATTAAATTGTAGAGTGTATTTATAGAAGGTAAAAACAATTTTGGCAACATAATAGAGATAAGTTTGCCTTACTACAGTTTCTGCATCATATCTTTAATCAATAGGTGTGCTAAGGATGTCTTTCATGTATTTCCATTCTTGGAAAAGCCATTGCAAGAGGGAAGGATTTTAATTACATTTTGCATGTGCAGGGTCTGTGATTTTTAACAAGAGATTGAGTTTCCTTTAGTCCATTTTCTTGCTGGTATAGGGTACTTAGAATTTCTGATTGGATCTGCTTGTCTTTCAGCAATGAGGTGTAGTGGTATTATAAATTGAAACATGGGATCTCTTGTGCATTTTCAGTGTTATCTTAACAATGGTCCTCATCAGTATGGATTCACTGAAACAATTCCAGTAACTTCTTTGCACAAATATATCAATATATTTCTATGTTTTCAAAAACTACAAGATAAGTAAATTTAGGAAGGTGACGTGAAAAGCCACTAACTCCCAAAGTGGCAAATACCATTGCAGTTGTATGTAGGAGTTGAGAGACTAATGTGTATTTGGAGCAAAACTAGAAGATGGTTCAGCCCTAACAAATTGGTACTGAAATATTTTATCCTGGTATTTCTTCCAAGTCTTATAAATTTGGTTTCTGGTGAATCATTTTTAGACACATCTAACAAATTTTATTATTGCTTTAAGGTGTAGAGGTGTTACAGTAACCCAATAAAATAATTACAAGGTTTCTTTTCCCTTGTGGGGGGAAAAAAATATTTCTGCCGGCCCCTAAATTTTTTGAGATTTTATTGCCTAAATATTTTACTTCTCTTCCCTTCTAATGTCCTGATTTTTAAAAAAGGAAAAAGAAAAGCCTAAATTTCACAATCTGCTTTGAAAATGTCATCTAAAACAGATGACTGATATGGAAGAATAATGAGCCTCTGAGATCAGCTAATAACTTCAAGGGCTTCAGATCTAAAGTTGCTGAGAACTTTTTCCTTTATCCATTACTAAACTATTCTTTTTTTATTAAGCAAAACAAAAAGAACACAAAACCTACAGTTTCCTTAAAATTTAGGAATCTTAATAATGTGCTGGTTTGAACTCCAGGAAAGCACTTATTTATCCATTACGTGCAGTTTAAAATTCTATGTTAGCTATTTATATGTGCTAGTTGACTGAATATTTTGAAAGGCTGCTCTCAAATTTGTATTCTTTCTGCTGATAGTCCTGTGACTAATAAACTGATTTACTTGTGAAAGCTAAACAAACTTCTATAGGCAGAAATTATTAAACCAACTTCTACAGGCAGAATTCATATATCAACCTTTTCCATTAGAAAGAAAACAAGAGGAACCCCACCCAAAACATGATTCTCTTATTAGATTTGGTCTGCTGAAGACTTAAAGACTTAATCTTTAGTACTGAAAGGAGATGTGGCAGTCATCATGCCAGATCAACACCGGAAACTGTAATTCTGAGAAAGGTGAAGACTTTTTGAAACAGAACCTGTTGATATCCATTAACCCCCCCAAATCTGGATACCTTAGTCAGTTGAGTAGCTGTGTTGACTTTTTCAGTGTGGTGGTTTGTTTCTTTTAAAAAATGTTTTTTTCTGCTCAGTTTGCAGTAAGATAGATTGCCCGTGCTGTATGTGCAAATTGTGGCTGTACTCAGTGGTCCAGGCATATGGACATTTGTGCCAACTAAGCTATTTTAACAGCTCTTATCAAATCTGTCAGCAAAAGTTACATATTTTTAATGTGGTAGTAGTCTCCCAAGTTTCTCAGCATTCATCTACCTTTCTTAGCATTTCTAAAGACTGCTGAAATTTTTGAAGAATTATTATTTATTAATCCTAATTTAGGAAATTACCTTATCTGAAACTGAGCTAAAGTCCACATATAAATAAGCAGGACCCAAATCATAAAGAGAACCAGATGCAGTCGGCCTCCTCCACTTCTAGTGGTCTCCAAACGTGTGGTCTAGTACTTCTGGCTAAATGCAAGTCACAAATTAGGCTTTTACCACTGCTGTGAACAAGTAAATACCATTTACAGAAGAAAACATTGAATTTCAGTTACAAATTCTGTATGATCACTGTGTTTTGTATGTATTCTGAAACAGAGGCATTGTTTCTTAATAAACTGTGTTTAAGATACATGGTTTGCAAGTCATGTTCTTCTAAATGTACAGTGAAGAGTAGAGCAAAGAGTAAAACAAGCTCTACTTGCTTTGTCTTTGTTTAAAATAACCTTATTTGACTAAAGTTTCCTTGATACCCTAAGCAAAATTACCCTTTCTGAAGAAAAGACTGAGCATATTGTTACAGTGTTCTGCAGGTAGCTTTGAATGTACAGCTGTCATTAGTGACCTGGGAGGCTCTGAGACCAGCACTGTTAGCATGGAAGTGAACCCGAGCTGTTCCCTCTCTGGGGTTGGTAAGCTCAGTGCTAAGGCAGCCCTGGCTTCTGAGTCAGTATATGGGCAACCTAACTTGTGTTTGCTTTCAAAACAGTTCATCCTTCTGAGAAATAAGGCTGATCTACTCCAGCAAGGTGCTTAAGCTTAGGTGCAGCTGAGTGAATAGGGAAGAGGACTAGCCTTCTCAGCTAACCAGCAGAAATAGCATTTCCTTGTCATAAGCAGAATTATTGTGCTTATTTAATTCAACTCAATACTGTTTTATTTGGGCCTATGTTCTTATGTATGTATTTAGTCTTTAACTTGTTAAAATTTATGAATGATTAATAGAAGATGCAAGATGGCAAATCAGAGATGAAATATATTACACTATTTTTACAGTTGAATTATTTGAGATAATTTTTTTCTTTAAAATGTTCCTGTTTAATTTGTTATTATTGACTCATTCCATATTTTGCACATATTGCTCAGATGCAGAAACTGGGGCAGAATTTTTTTTGCTGAGTATATTGATTATATCAATAATACATGCTGGAATTCTTGCTGACTTACTTGTTGGGTTAGTCTGTCTTTAATTTTTACTTGTTCAAGATTTTAACCTGGAATTGAGTATTGGTGTGGGAGACTTTTTTTTTAACAGTGTATTTTGCATTATGCATTTTCTCCACTTTTTTTTTTTTTTTCCTTTAGCTGCAGTAGTTTACTTTAGAGTGTTCTTAACTCATTTTCTTGTAGCATACTACATACAGTTCCACTTGAATGCTTAGAAATATATTATATTTGCCCTGTTGAAATGAGGTTGACACATGGCCGGAAGAAATTTACAGCTGGTAAGTGACAGCAGCAAGTTTGTACTATACCATTTAAAAAGGTCATAGGTTTTGTCAGTCTTCTCCATTAGTTTGGATTATGATATTACAGAGAACAACCTCCTAGCATATGCATGAAAGGCATAGGCTTCTTTGTATAATCCCTAGAAGAATTTTTTCAGACAGCCTAGTCTAGTCGAGGGGAAGTTCTTGGGTTGTGTCCCTTCATCAAAACAGAATGTAAATCTCAGCCTCTTTGATGTTCTCAGTACTTCTGCACACTTAGCAAACAAATGGCAAATTTTGTCTGGAACAACTTGCAAAGTGATGGATGGGAATAGATGTGTAGCCAGGAAAAATTATTAGGGCTTTTTTTCCCCCCTTTTCTTTAAATAGTTATATTTGAAGCTTTGTTTTTATTTCAGTTCAGCAGGAAGGAATGGAATGGATGTACATAATCATTGCCAACTTTGGGGGGGGATATGCTCCATGGACATAGGGAGCGCTTCAATTCCATACCTGAAGTAATATTTTTGTCACTTTTTAGAATGTGTCTCTTCTGACCAAAACCACAGATTTTTTCCCCCTGTGTGTAGACTAATACAAAACCTTGACAACTTTCGTACCCATATTAAAAATTAAAATTAAAAAAAATCCTCATTTATGATATGATTTTTAGATCATCCTAGAAATTTAATAATATAATTTCCTCATATAAGTAATAATTCACTGATGTCAGTCTTAGTATTTTTAAATGCTAAATAAAACCAGGTAATATTTCAGAATGTCTAAACCCACATCATTATCTAAAGATAACAAAAAAAAAAAAAAAGAAAATTAAAAAAAAAAAAAAATTACAGTGTTGTGATCACATTTTGTAGGCCCTGTCTGGGAGTGTTATAAATGATTGGGCAATTGTTGCTTATCAGGACTGCTGATCTTGCTGCATCTAAAATATGTGCATGCTTACAAATGATACTTCATCAATCTGAACTCTCTAGGTATTTCAGATATATTCTTGAAGTTTTTTTATAATTATATTTTTTACACATATGTACGTGACACTCAAACATGTGAAGAACGTAGGGAGATGTGTGTACACGTGTCTAGAATAATGTACTCTAAGCATGGTGGGATAAAACTTCTCCTGTTTCTATTTTTCCCAAAAATGTCTTTGGAGAATTTTAGTTTGCATTGTCTATTAAATTAAACATCATCCTCCATCTTGCTGTTTTCAATATTTTCTTTCCAAGCATATATAGCTTTGCATGCTACAACTGCAACTGAAAGGACTGAACTACTGAGGGAAATGATTGAGTTCTTTTTGAAAGGATCAAGAAAAAACAGGTACCCTAAAAAGTAGAGTGGACTTTGACCCTATTTTCCCAATGCAATTAATGCAATGTTTTCTGTTTCTTTTTGCTGTCAGGCCACTTTCTAATTATTACTAAAAAACCCTTCCAAAATAAACCACATTACTTTCTAGCTCTTCTCTTCTGTAACTTCCTTTTCCTTCTTTGTGATCTTTATTTTCAAGTCACATTTGATTTTGGCTTGGTTTCCTCAGGGAATATGATATGTAGGTGAGAAGGCAAGAGACTCCTTAGTGTGTGCACTAAGGAAATGGCCACCACAATATAGCAATAGACACAAGATATTTGAAGCACAGAGAAATGTGAATGAAAGCCAAGGAGACCAGGCTTTGTGGGTTCTGCTGTTTGTGTGAAGAATTTTCAGTGCCAAAACACATATGAAGCACAAACAGATTGTCATGTTGGTTTCATCATGGTGGCGATGTTGATTATGGATATATAGAATGAATTAGATGCCATTTATTGTGATTTATTTAAAAAAAGGACCAACCTATATACACATACATAAATGAGACCTTGTATTATCTGGGGCTCCCTTTTCTGTCCATCCCAAAGGCTGCTGTTCAGCAGGCAGGGAATAGCAATAAAGGAAATGTGGCAGAATTAGAAATGGGGGAGAAGTGCAATCAGATCATATAACAGAAGCACTTTCAAAACCTTTAGGAAAATGCGACAGTGCTTTTTCAGCTTTTGCATGACCTTTCTCCTGATGAATAGTTTTATTTGCATGAGATGCTGAAGCTTGGGCCAAACCCAAAAAAAATCAGCTTTCCCTTCAAATTTATATTTCTGAGAAAATTCAGTCATGGGACCCATGGGGAAGGAGGATTTTATTACTCCAGGGCATCCTCATATTTGCATTCTCTGGCAGAAAATGTCCTATTAGAGAGAAAAAGATTTCCAAGAAAAACCATCAGTTTTAACACTTGCTGTTAACATTATACTAAACCCCCCAAAAAGTCAAGTATCTTAACCCTCAATTAATGCAACTTCAAAAATGTGTGAATATATTAATATTTTAAAGTATTTTTGTTGTGGCATAGTTTTCTTTGAAAGAGTTTATGGTTTTAAGATGGGGGAGAAAATGTTATCTCCTGCACAGACTTGCTGAATAGCCACACAAACTTACATGTCTGCTTTCATCTTTCCTCCCCTACTCTCATGGCTTCTTTCTGGGTCATTTCAGAAAGTAATTTTTTGAGTTCCTTGTGTTAGAAAGATTTGTATAAGGAAAGGTATCAGCACACTTTTGGGTACCATTAAGAAACTGTTTTCATCTTTAGAAATCTTTTAAAATATCCAGGTGTTTTCAACAACTACAAATCGTGCCAGCAGGGGTCAGTTTAGCACCAATGGAAATTGAAATGGCAGCACTGTACGCTTGAGGAGCTAGAAAAATGTGAAGCTTGTATAATCAGACTACAAATAAACTGTGTCTCTAACTTGGAAGAGAGTGACTAAAACAATTTTTGCTATTCCTACTGGATTGGGATTTGAATCCTTTTTTAAAAGGACTTTAAAAGGTTATTAATTCAATGACTTTTCTGGAGTTTTGCTGATTTCCCACAATATTTTCAGTATTTTGTCCTTTAAGAGTATGTGAATGGTGTATTTGACACTTTGCAAAAAAGTCTGTCTTCATTATGAAAAGAAAAGCATAGAAACAACAGGATATGAAAAAATGAATGATTTCTGTGATGTCTCATGTTTAAACTGAAAAATTTGAACCTTAGGTAGGTACATGAAAGTCTTCAGGTCAAGTTCTTCAAATGCAGGAGTACTGGTATGTGCATAGAGCTTACCCATCACCTGAACCTTCACATCCCTCCTACCTTCCTTCCTCCCTCCCTCCCATAAAGAAACCTGCATTGACTTCTTTAAAACCACTAATTTTCTAGTGTTTGCCTGAGATCACCTGTGGCCATAGTTATTCCTTAAGGTAATCATGTCTAACATACAAAATAGAGAGCAGGAAGAGGATAAAATAGGGAAAACCAAAAAGTGCCTGATACACAGAGTTACTGTGAGCTTTATATTTTCTGTGCAGTTGCTTTTTTTCTGCATTTATCTGGCTTTGTCTTCTGTTTGCAGTCTTTGCCACCTTGATGTGTGTTGCATTTGTAGAACTACCTAGGTACATCCTTTTTAGAGTCTTGCATTCCAGAAAAATGTAAATGATATGTATCTTTTAGAAAGGTTTAACTTTCCTGTTAGTTCAATAGTGACACCGGTAGAAATTCTCAGTTTGTGTTTGATCACTCTTTCATAAGTAGAGTTCAAATTAAGTCAAATACTAATTTAATGATGTAATTGATGCAACATAATAAGGTACCTGAGGCTAGGGCTACAAGTACTGTTTTTTAAGTAAAATATAAATATAAACTGTATGAGGAAATATAACATTGAGAACATTCCCTGGTTGGGGTTTTTATTCAAATGTTGCTCAGTCAAGACTGAAATAACATAATAAATTTCAAGATTGAAAGACTAGAATAACATCATGTTATTGGAAAATTTCATGACTGTTTGTAGCAGCAGCAAATGTAACAACTTTTAATTTGTCTTGATTTATTTTTAATCTCCTTTTCTTTGAAAACTTTATCCTCCTCCTGCTGTTTTCTGTTCTTCCAATTCCACTCTAGCACATTCTGTGTATTATGTAACTGAAGTGGGTATGACTTAATGAATTACTAAGATATATCTAATTAGATTACATGAAATTCAGAATTCAGGGCAAGGACCTATCTTGTATTTCTATCTGTCATCATTTTTCAGAGGTTTTCTGTGATAATTTTGACTTAGGTATCTAAAGCTGGTTGAAGATTCCCCAAACTTTGGGATTTCAGGTACAAACCTTAGATACTTCTGTCCATGTTTATGTATCTCAAAGGTCTTAGTGACTTGGCCATGTTTTCTGTGGAGAGAGGTCATGAGTTAAAAAACAGTTTTATTCACTGTGCTTTTAAATACTTCAAAAGGAAACATTTTCCCATTAGAATATAATATTCTTTTAAATGATCTTGTATGACATTTGATACGGCAAGGAAGAAAATAATTTTGAACATTTGGGAACAAACTGTATTCCTTTTTAAAACCTGTACTGTCAATTATGCACCTGTAGGCTGGCTTTCCATTACAAAGCTAGCTATGGCTAATTTGTGAAAAACTGCTTGTTGCAAGATTGCAAATACTTACAGAATGTTACAAGTGTTGAGTGCCATTTTCCTTCCTCAATTAGAGAGCAGTGTGGTGATAAATCTCAGTTTAAAAGTAGCTGGGAGCTGTCTTTCTCAGTTGTCCCTTTTGAGCTGCCACAATTCAAAGTTCTTTGCCTCTTTTATGTGATTCCATGTGTTTACCTGTCTGCATTGCCACCTGTGGTGTTTCTTCCCCCAGACAGACAACAGCAAAATACATTTCTTACCAATCTTGTTCCCCTGAGAGGAATCAATGAGTCTTGGATACAGGTTTTAAGTCATTATTCTTTCTAGTCAGTTAAAGCCTTGAACACAAAAAAATGGAGCTGACTTCTCCTCTTCCACAGTATTTTATCATTTCCTACCTCAGTTATGCTGTTGCACTCAAATATGCTGGGCACCAGCTTTCAAGGTGTATCCTCACATGCTGTGTCTCCATCTTTTCTTAGGTCTTAGAAACAGGATTGCTTGCTTAAAACTATTTGTGGCTCTCCATTTTCCCCTCCCCAAAGGACAAACCCTTTCTTTTCTTGACTCCTAGTCTTCCTTTGAATAAGTAAGGGCTTCTTTCCATGAAGGGTATTTAGATTCTCTTTACTTAGAGAAGATTGTGAGAGTCTTGAGCTAGTATGTCTTTGATTTGAAAAGTTCCAGCAACAAGACTTGTAAACAAATGTCTCTTGTAGTTCTATTCATGGACCTGTAATGGGCCTGGGCTCCCAGTATTGTGTGCTAGGGTATTAGAGGAGGACTGCTATGTTTTCTGCAGAGAAGAAGTGGAAAGGAGCACCAAAATTGTGAGGATTCTTCAATTCCTGCTCCAAACCCTGCTATTACCTTCAATGTCTTGTCAATTAGTACAAAGCCTAAGATTCCCCAATCAGTACTATATTGCAGAGCTTTTATCCTGGCAGAATGTGTATCAGGATTATAGTGTGGTGCCTGTAAGATGTGGAAACTGAGTCACAAGGATAATATTGGCAAAACTTTCCATGATATGGAAGTGATTTACTATGATCATTAGGTTTTGAGATGCAATCACATTATAATTGCATACTTTGAGGCTAATGAAATACAGTAACAAAGAACAGGAAACTTCTATGTCTCTAAGTGGAAATACTGCTTTAAAATATATATAGCCTATATATAAATCCCCCACAGGATGAGACGTGGTAGAGTTGGGTGTTTCAGTGCAAACCTTGACAAGGAAACATTTCTGTGTGAAGGTATCTAGGATAGTGATAGCATCCCCAGATTTATACTGATGGGTAAATTGTTTCACAAGAAAACAGAATACACTATTATGCAATATTAAAAACACAAAAGCCTCATGTCCCCAACAACCATTGCACACCCTGGCACCTTTGCACTGAAGGGTGGCTGATTTCAGGTGACTGATTTCAGTATCTTCTGATGACTGAGGCAGAAGCTGGTCTGTGCTTGTGTAAATCAGCGGACCTACAAGGCAGCAATAGCAATGTGTGAATTTTGTGGCTAATAAAGTTTCATTTCTCAATATTTATCAGTTATGTTTTGGCCAGAAGTCAGGGAAATAATCTTAACAGGGAGCTGAGAAAGCATTGATCTAGTAGTGTACCTAGAGAATGTTTGTCTTTCAATAATTTCTTGTTGAAATTATGTGCTGTGAGCTTCCCTCAAAAATGTGAGGGAGCTGTGCTGATGAAAGCATTGAATAAAATGGACTAAGGAAAACTAGTAGGCCAAAATTATGAAGGTATTTTCATTCTCAATGCTCAATATTGTCAAATGGTCCTTCGTACAAAAATAGGACAAAATACTTGAGAAACAACCCTGTACATGTGGGTAGAGCAATGGTGTTGAGTATTAACATTCAATTATGTCTCTAGCTTCTCCCATGAAGTAACTTCAGCAGTCCCTGCTCAAGGGGAGGACATCAGAAAGATTGGAAGACACATTGGGTAGGAGACATCTGGAGACAATGAAGATAGATGCTTAAAAACAGTGGGCTTCAGATGGGATTTTCAGCAGTTCTGCTCTGTGATCAGCTGGTTTTGTTAAGAAATCATCTTGACTTTTGAGTTCATCTTCTCTAAAACAAAGCAACTTATATGACCTTCAGCATTCAGAAGTAATTTTGATTAACTCCATTGACATAAATTCCAGTGAGCAGTCAATTCTTCATTTCAGAGCAGGCATGGTCTCAAGAGGAGCCAGGAATTTAGTGAGGTCCTGAGGTCTTCAGCTGTCATTTGAGTCAAGAAAGAGAAGGGACAGAAACAGATTTCTTCTCTGTTGTGACCAGTGACAGGACCCAAGGGAATGGCCTGAAGTTGTGTCAGGGGAGGTTTAGGTTGGTATTAGAGAAAAGTTTTTCACCCAAAGGGTGGTTGGGCTGGAACTGGCTCCCCAGGGAAGTGGTCACAGCACCAGCCTGAGAGAGCTCAAGGAACATTCGGACAATGCTCTGAGGTACATGGTGTCACTCTTGGGAGGTCCTGTGCAAGGCCAGACCTTGGACTTGGTCTTTGTGGGTCCCTTCTGTCTAAGCTTATTCTGTGAGTCAGAGAAGCTCATGTTTTCACTAAGGTCAAGCTAAAGGTAGGCAAAAATGGGTTCTCAGGAAGTTTGTCTAATGGCTGAAGACATTCAGCATGCATTTTTGACACTATATTTAGGTTTAAGCAGCTGTGTTTTGTCCCTTGCTCTGCAGAACCATATCTATCTGTCTTTATCATCTTTTATTATGACTTCTTATGCTCCTTAAGCAACCTCAGTAAAATATATAGAAGTCAAATGATTAGACTTGTCTTTCCTCTCCACTTTAAGATGATATATAAATTAGTGATTTAAATTTGGTTCTTTTAAAATGAAATAAAGTTTACTATCTAGGCTTTCTGCATGCCAGCCATGTCATCCAGAAGTGTAGTAGAAGTGAGACAGAAATAATAGCAGCCAAAACTACCTGGTGCAGTAGCTACAAAAGAGATGCTGACAGCTATACAATCTTTGAGGTTTGTTGTCCTTATTGAAAGAAAAACCTTTGTAGAAATCTGTGATTTGAATAGCTTTTTGCCCTCTGAAGAGTATATTTATTTCCCTCCCTGCTAAACTGGTAAAAAAAAAGACTTCAATAATAAGGAGCTGTGTTCTTTTTAGCTTTAGTTTCTCATTTGGCCCTTAATGTTGTTGAACATTTAGTTTTATAGTAGTTTTATTTCTAAGGCAAGAACAAAATGTCAGTTTTTCTGTGTATGTAAAACGTGCAATGGTGAAAAAGTATAGACAATATGGGAAAGGATGACAATTCTTTGTGCTGGAAGAATATTCTAAATTGCATTAGAGGAGTTCTTCAGAAGAAAATCAATAGGACACTGTTTTCTTGCTCGAAATAATTTGGATGACCTTATGTTTTTCAGCATTTGCCCATATTTCCTACAAGGAGAAACAAAGCAAAGTCAAATCTGTCTTAGGCCACTGTCAATACACTGATTATATAAATTTGTTCACTATGCTGTTAATATAAATTTTTATTTCTAATATTAGATTAAATTAATAGGAGACATCCACTGGCTTGCTCCATTCTTTACCCAGCTATATGAATATGCGAGGAGAGAGGAGATACACACTCATAAAAATGAACATAAATATAACCAATATATAATAATAATATTAATGTAATCTGGTATTCTCTATGCAGCAGCATTTGCAGACCAGAGACAGATCAAAGGGATTGTTAGAAAGAATGACCTGTATGCTGGTTAATCAGAAAACAGACTAAAGCATTATTGATCCAGTAAACTGGAGGCTTTTTAGTTCATTCTTATCTCTCTCTCCTTTTTGCCTGTTCATAGGTTTCCCAAGTATAAGCACTAGAGGATATTGAATTTCTTTTCCTTTTGAATTCTTTCAGAACTATTAACTTAAGATCGTCATTGTCATTCGGAAAATCCAAAGGTGCCAGCTTTTCCTTCTCTAGTCATTTTATTTAAAAAAAAAAAAAAAAAGAAAAAACTCAGAATTTGTTCAATTTAGCTAAAAATTGGTTTCGGTAAATTAGTGAAAAATCTTACTTGAACACATCTGCACTTGTTTAAGGTTAACATGGTTCTGCTTTTATTCAGATCAAGTTAGTTTTCCTTCAGCTTAACAAATAATTTAAATACTAATTTCAAACTGGTGCATTTGGATGCTGATGATGTGCAGTAGCCTGGAATAAACTCTTCTATTGAAGTTTAATTCACTAGAGAGGTATGTCAAGTAATGAAACTATCTTCATTTTCTCATGATGTTGTTGAAGCTGGAATATCAAATTGAGTTTCATCTTACAAAGGAAGGAAAAGGAAAAAACCTCAACCAACAATGAACGTCGAAACTCAGTGAGTTGTTTCAAGCTGTGAGAGTGTAAGGATTAGACATGTGAACAAAGCATTGTTGTTAACTGCTCCACAGCAGCTGTCCATAAGCATTCTCCAGCACTTCAAGGTAAAACACTCTAATGAGCTCCTGTTCCTGAACTGTATAGTTGTGAAGGTGTGCAGACTGTTTCTTCCAAAAGGATCTGGTGCCCTTTCAGCTTCTTCTCTGATCACTTATCTTTGTAATGCCATCTCTAATAAACATTTGAAAAAGTGTTTGTGCTTTGAAAGAATGAAACAGACAAAATATCTAGCTATTCTGAAATTTATGAAGGCAATTTGAAGAAATTGTTACTTCTGCTAAAGGTAGGAAATTGGATTTTTTGGCATCTCTTCCTTTGCTTTCTACATCTAAGCTGTTGGAGGTCCTGCAGGAATCATGGAAACAGGTGTCTGAATCATAGCAATTAATTTAGTTATAGCAACCATCTACAGCAGTCACCAAATTTCAAAGGTAATGAACTCTAGGTAAACAACACATTTTTAGAAGAATAGATAGGAGTTTAATAGGCAGGTATTTGGACTTATTTTCACAAGCAATTGATTTGAGGAAGATTAACATGTCTCCTAGAAATTAATTTGAAATTATAATGGTATTACTGACAAATGCCAGAGAATCCATTCCTGCCTTGAAATGTGTTAAGGTTTTTTCACTTACTTTTTGGTGGAAATGAGTTTTGAGCACATAACTTGAGAAGAGTATTTGATTTACCCATTTTGAATGGACTGTCTTTTGAGTGTTCTCTTCATTTTTTTAATTCTTAAAATATGAGCAGATCATGACTGATATCTAGACTATTCAGTGTCATGTGCTTTTAGGTTTTCTTTCCAAAGGTAAGAGTCACAGTTTGTTTTTCATACATATGATTTAATATGATTTTCTTCACTCTCCTCTTTAATCCAACAGTTCAGTGATATCCTTCATATTTTAATCCATATGCATTGCCATACTATTCCTTATTCATCTTTGTTGCTCTTTAACTACAACTGCTGATGAGCTGAATTTTGTTAAAAAAATTTTTTTTCTACTATTTCTCTTTGTGTTGCTGAATTTCTTGAGTTTATAATTTGGATGTTCATTTTTCCCACTTGTTTTGCGTTCATCAACACAGATTATATTTTGCTTTTGCTTTAATAGTTAATTTAGTATGCTCTGAAGTGCCTTATTGTATTCTCTGGTCCTGCACACTGTAATAACTTTTGTCTTCCAGTATTACTTCCATTTTTATTTTATCCATTTCCATTTTTTTCCCCTGTTCTAGGTTACTAATAAATATAAAGCATGTGTGGTGTGAGCTGAAAAGGTTCCTCTATCTACAGCCAATCAAATCAAAATTGCAAAACCAACAGAATTCACTGTGCAAATCTGTTGGCTAGTTTCAGTGGTGAAAGTTGTGTGAAGGCTAAAAAATATGAAAGATCATAAAGCTACCACCTTCCTCCTTCTCAACTGCCAAGTTTGAAGTAGGTAAATAAAATGGAAAAAATTTAGCCTCATGACTGTAATTCCCCATGTATAATTACTGTGTTGCATAATAATATTTGAACTTAGAAAACAGAAGAAAGTGAATTGCTTTAAACAATGTCAGTTAATGAATTTGGACTTGAGGAATTGCTGTTTCCCATGCTTAATTTCCTGCATTAATTCAAAACCACCTACTTTTTGACATTTCATGGTCTCTGAAGCAATTAACAGTGACACCCCAATTTACAGTTGTGAATTTAGATGAAGAATAAGCTGCAGGGAGAGAAGAACTGTGAAAAAGCAGAAAAAGATTCTGCTTTGTTGTTGATATTTTTGGTAGTTGAAAAAAGACAGACTAAGAAAAGATCTCCTAGCAAAACTGTCTGAAAGTGGAATATTTTTCTGAATTTTCTGAGTGGCATTAATAGCCATGTTATAGTTTCATTTGCATATTTCACCTCCTTTTTCTACTATTTAGTAAACCCAGAAAACACTGTTTGCAAATCATAGCTCAGTTTATTTCCAATAAAAAAGCAGATAAGCACAAATGCACAGGTATATTTGCAGTGATCCAAAGCACAGCTCAATACTATAAATGTGCAGTGCCCCATTAACCTTTTAGATTGTAGGCATGTATCCACATCCAGTGAGTTTCCTTTTAAGTGACAGCTGCAAAAAAAATTGCTGCTGCTTGTGTCATTAATTAGATTCTTTTATAGATTTAATCTCTGCTGCAGTTTCCAGAGATGAAAACTGGTATATAACCTGTGAAGAGGCAAAGGGATCACTTACTTATATTTCCAAAGGTCAACTCATATGTTACTAACTCATATTTTAACTATTGTTTGTCCTCAGTTTTATGAAGTTTTCCTGTTTGTTTTTTTTTTAAATTTTCATAACTTCTTAGGTTGATAACATTTATTAAAATGCAAATCCTCAATTTAGTGAATGTCTTTGTTTGAAGATTATATAGCTTTGATGGGAGAGAATAGAAACTCTTTCTGTAAGCAGATTTATTTGCTATATCAAGATGAAATGATGGATTACTAACAGAATGAGTTTTAAAACATTTATTGTATTTGAGATACTGCTTTAGTCCATGCATTTTAAAATCAGTTATAAATTAAAACATTAATGCTAAGATAGGTAGAAGATAAAAATATCATCCATTTTCTCCAAAGAGGGCAATGATTTTCAATATTAAAAAAATAATTGATTTAAGCGTTTAATTGATTTAGTATTTTAAATTATATTGTTTATGAATTTTGCTTATTTTTAATATTATATTTTTGATGGTGTGTTAGCTATTTCAGGGTGGCTATCACATAATTGCTTTTTCATGTGACTGATTGAAACTTCATAGGTACATCACTTCAGACCCTTATTCTAAAGAACAAATATAGCACTTCTCCAACTCCAGTTATAATCAACGATGTGGTTTTTACTGATAATGTTAAAGGGAATGTCATCCTAAGCCTTTTGTTAGCCTTGATGCTTTCCCTGATGTCATTTTTTTTTCTTTGCCATCCTACTGACT
This sequence comes from Serinus canaria, assembly GCF_022539315.1. Lineage (NCBI taxonomy): Eukaryota > Metazoa > Chordata > Aves > Passeriformes > Fringillidae > Serinus > Serinus canaria. The sequence goes on from NC_066316.1 coordinate 36,227,886, forward strand.
GCAGTGAATCACTCTGTGATACGGAAAGACAGCCACCTTCTAGAGGGTGATCCAAACACTTGGCTTCCCTTAATACCACCATGCCCTGTAGAGTTTTTGGAAGTTATTATGTAAATCTTACATAAGTACTATAAAAATACAAAATTACTTTTGAAAAAAGTTGTTTTCTGTTCTTTATGTGGGATTAAAGTTTTTGAAAAGTTGTGTCAGTATAAGCGATAAGTTGTAAATGTAATCTGAAGGACACCTTAAAAGGTGGTTATGCTTGGACTACTCATTTGTGTACTCAGGAGAAGGACAGCATTGTGCAGAGTGGGAAGGAGGTAAACTTTATTAGAAACAAAGACCTTGGGCATGCATCTAAACAGAGCGTGCCATAAGGTATTGCAAAGAGCTTTTCCACTCTCGCATCTGCTCCTGTCACTTTGTCCCTTCCTTGTTCTTCAGTAGATGGTATTGTGAAACACCTACTTTACTCATGCATGAATTATAGAAAATGAAGGCAAATACATGGAGTTTCTTCTTGTTTGTATTTTGTAGCCTTTCCTTGACTTTTTTTTACTTTGTTTTGTGTGTCAGCTCTGCAATGGGAATGCTATCTATGTGTTCTGTTGATAATGGTGGGAATAATTCTCAAGTGTCCTGTCACTTTACAGCTTCTTTACCTATTTCAAAGAGGAGTTAATATCCAATGATTTGTCTGTTTGAAAATTTTTAAGCCACACTGATACACAAAAATGATGTGAGAGAGGAGCTGCTTTCATTGAGAGAATCAATCCTCCAACATCCAGCATACTTGTGACTCTGAGCTTGTGATGTTTGGTGGGAGATGACCACAATTTTCTGAACTTGTTCATGGAGACTGCAATTTGTGGCCATGAATTGTGGGTCCTGTCTGCAAGTGTCAGCAAAGGTGGTAGTTAATGCCAGTAGTGATGGCAGCTGTATTATAAGGTAAACTGAGAGCAGCTTACAGATACATGAAACAGGTCAGAGGATACTGTGGGGATTTATTCATCTTCCTTAGGGTTCGTCTCTGTGATTTACAGAGGGATTTTCCTGTATCCTTTTGGAAACCACTAGTGAGATGAAAGAGCAGAAGTCAAGACAGGAAAGCTGATAAGCTCTCTCTTTCTCTGCCCTGAAGTAGGATGTCAGCAGGGTGGGATTCACTGGGACAAAGAGGTCTGTACCTGTATCTCTGCTTCCCCTCATGAGAAAATTGTCAACTGTGATGAAGTCTGCTTTCACTCTCCTCCAGGCTGAACTGACCAAGTGACCTCAGCCACTCCTCACACGGCTTCCCCTCAAGGCCCTTCACCATCTTTGTTGCCCTGCTTTGGATGTTCTCTAATTGCTTAATGTATTTCTTGTATTGTGGTACCCCAAACTTCCCCCACTACTCGAGGTGAGGCTGCCCCAGTGCAGAGCAGAGCAGGACAATCCCCTCTCTTGACCAGCTGGCAAAGCTGTGCCTGATGCACCCCTGAACACAGATGCCAGGGCACGCTGTTGTCTCACAGTCAACTTGCCATCAACCAGGACACCCAGGTCCCTTTCCCAAGTGCTGCTCTCCAGCCTCTTGTTCCTTAGTCTGTCTATACACACAACCAGAATTTTCCCATTCCAGGTACAGAATCCAGCATTTCCCCCTGTTAAACTTCATATGGTTTGTGATTGCCTGTCTCTCTGATTTCTCAAGGTATCTCTGCAGGACCTCTTTGCTCTGAGGAAGTTTACAGCTCCTCCCAATTTAGTGTCATCATTAAACTTATTTAGTATCCCCAGAGTCCTCTGTGTCCATGTTGTTAATGAAGATGTTGAACAGCACAGGACCAAGGATCGAGCCCTGTAGAACCCCACTAGTGACAGGTTCCCAATCTGATGTCACCCCATTCCCGGTAACTCTTTGCACCCGACCCATGAGCCACTTTCTTACCCATTGCATGATGTGTTTATCCAGCTGTGTGCTGGTCATTTTGTCCAAAAGGATACTGTGGGAGACAGTATCCAAAGTTTTGCTGAAGTCTAAAAGCAGGACGTCTGCTGGCTTTCCTTGATCAGCTGGGTGTGTTGCCCTGTTGTAGAAGGAAGTCAGGTTCAGCAAGCAGGACTTTACTCTCATGAGCCGTGCTGGCTGTGACTGATGACTGTGGTGTCCTCTAGGTGTTTTTCAAAACCTCCTAGAATAATCTTTTCCATGATTTCACTTGGTACTGAAGTGAGACTGACAGGCCTATTTCTATTCTGCTTCATATTTCTCATATGTGAGAAAATGAGTGTTTTTTCATGATCTGGAGATCATTGCATTCCATGTAAGATTTTTCTCATATCTAAGATGGCTTTTCCAATGTGAGTCTGTTAAGCTTCTCTCAGTAGAGACATAGCTGCATAACTTCCATGCACGGTATTGCTCTTCTCTGTAATGTTCCCATTTCTGTCACATTCCTCTTGAAATCAGGTGGCCATGGCCACATGCTGTGCTAGAGAACTGGATGCTCTATGCAGTTACTTGTCACATTGACATTTTTCTGGTTTTCTCTGTTCTATTTCTTATAGCACCTATCATTTAATTTGCCATTTTCACTGCTGCTTGGCTTTCAGCTAATGATATTTTAAGAGAACTTGAAGCAAAGACACAAAAATCTCTGTTCTGAACAGTGTCCAGATTTGGACTCTAAAGAAGTATATGGTGTTTGTGTTGATGAGGTTATTTTTCATAAATGTGTTGCTCTGTTTATCTAAGTCGAATGTCATCTTCTAGTTTATTTTTCAGTTGCTCATTATAGAATTTTCACAGATCTTTGTGATTAGTGTAAGACTTAATTATTCCGACTAATTTTATATTGTCATTACACTTCGTGAGCTCACCTCCATTTACACAGTGTAGTTTTAAGCACAGATACATGGGAGACTCTACAGGACCTTTCCCCATTCTGAAAAGGAACCACTTCTACAGTAATTTTCTATCTTTTAACTACTTATTAATTTGAAATAGTGTTTTTTCTCTTACTTGGTAAAGTCTCAGCTTCTGGAAGGGTGAGGTTTTGTTGAAGACTTTTGTAAAAGCCTTTCTTGGAAATTCAGGTAGGCTGAAAGCTAAATTACAGTCATCCAGTCTGTAGGATGTCCACAGGTTAACTGATTTCCTTGAAGAAGTCTGGTAGATTTATGAGGTGTCATTTTTTCTAAGAGAACTATATAGTCTGATCATGTTAATTTATAAATTTAATTAATTTATATTAATACTGTTGTCTTTATTTTTTTCTTATTGCTACCATTTTGCATAGCATAGGTGTTGAAACTGGAGGGTTTAGTTTCATAGTTGCCCTCTGAAACTGGTTTGAAAAACTAGTTTCATATTTTTCACCATTAATTTAATTTTTCAGTTTTCTGATGTTAAAAATGGGTTTGTTGATTTGATGCATTTGACATATTTCATTTGATGCCACAGATCACTCATCTTCCAAGATGCTGTGCTGATTGTAGCTCAGTACAATGGTTTTGCCAACACAAAATTCTCTGCTTCTTTTTTCTTTGTCCATACCTGTGTTTGGTTGGAAAAGGAGTTAGTTTATGATGGAGCATAGTGATGAACAATGCTTTTTACACCTAACCAAACATACTATTAAAAGCCACAATGATTAGTAAATGATTACTAATAAATTAGACATCTTCTAATTTATGATACATTTTGCTGTAACAATAGCCTGAATATGCAGTACCAGGTTTATCAAAGCTATGAGTATCTCAGAATGCCATAAAATTCTCTGCTGAGCTCTAGTATCTGGCAAACCCCAGAAATCATGTTGCTGTGAGATCTCTAGGGCAAATTGTAAGGTGGTTTTGGGCATGGTGACTGTCTGCTTTGTTGTCAATAAGAGCTTCCTGATGGATGTTGTTCATTCAAGAGCTGAACACTAAGTTGACTAAGGATCAATGTTGCTTACTTTCATGTTTCCTGGGTGGTGATAGATTTCTCATAGCTACAGTGTGGCTTGTGTGCAAAGCTAGATGCTCTAAAGCCAGTTGTTATTGTACTGGACAGGGCCTGACGTTCAGGCTGCCTGCCAGCCACACGCGCAACACTCAGCCCGCTGTGAAACGCAGAGCAGTTCCTAGGAGAGGTAACAGGTGTGATTGACAGCTAAAAGATAAACACTCCTCGCATTTATCAATCACCTCTGTGGTGGTATTTGATTAGATTTAAGAGAGTAGCTGTTCCAAGAAACCACATTAGCTGACTAAAAGGTCTGCAGGTTTGGTGTATAGCAGCACACTTCCCAAAGCATGTGGTCAGCTCTGCTTGCAGAGGCCAGTTCGGCTTTGGTACATCTGCAGTGGTTGTCTTAGTTCTTAATAAATCTCCTTACAGCAGTTTCTAGGTGTATTTTGGGGTTACAACTCCATTTTGTGTTCTTGTGTATGGTATTCTTTCTGGCGGCTGCTACTTATTCAGAGTAAGAAACGAGTTGAAGGATCATGAGTTTGGGGTTTTGCTTCTAGTGGGGTTACACCAGAAATGGTTGGCTTTGAAATGAAGGGAAATATTCGCTTAAAGGTATGAAAGGAACACTTGGATTAGATGTATAATGTGTCACATAACCCTGTTTATTTATTTGTTAGTAATGCATGGTGTAGCTCATTTGGCAAAGAGGTCCCCCAAGAGTGGCCTTAGGAGCACTGTGGGGCTGGCTGGCCTGGAGGGCTGTGGCTGTAGGCTCACAGCCACCTTGGAGATGGGAAATTGCACTTGCTATCATTAGGTAGGGGCTGCAAAGGACTGATTTAGAGAGAAGTAAAGACTCCATCCAAGTTTTGAAAGCAGACCCTTCTTATTTTTCTGGTAGAGCGTTGACTTCTGATATGCTGTGCTCAGTTCACTCAAGAGCTCTTGCACATGGTAATTTCTCTGCTTTCAGATGTGTATTCAGAATAGAAGATATGTAGAGGAGACATGCGGTTCACATATAGCTTCACAAGACGTTGGGAAGGCTTAGACCTGAAAAGATAATTTTCTTCAGAAGCAGAGACTCCCAGCACTGCTGCTCAATGGGGAGCAACACTCTTGCTCCACATTGAGCAAGCAAAAATCCATTGATCACCTGGTCAATAGTGTTGTGTCTCTGCATGAAATACAAGAAACAGTATTTAATTTTCTTCTTCAGTGTCCAACTTTTCATGCACTTGTAGCACTCTGTTAAGATCTTGTATCCTTCACCAGCAGAAGTTTGGGCTTATCCTATAGGGTTTAGAGGAGGTGAGCAATTCTTATGAGACTGCTGTTGTTTAGAGCAAGCACAAGAGTGTGAGTGAGAGAGAACCAAGATGAGACATTTCATGTTTTGTGGCAGATTATATTTACTAATACCTTGTGCTGTTAGAGTCCTGTTTATTCTTTGCCGTGTTGTAACAAGAACTCTCCCCCTGGTTATTTGTTCTAGGCTGTTGAAAAAGTAGCATTGCTAATGTGTAAGAATGACATTTGAAATTTTAGTAATCTGTTTGACAGCATTGAGATTTGATTGCTACTGCAGTATTGTATGGATCCTATAAAATTGGCAAGGTCTGACACAGTATTTTATACCATCTCTTGGTGGTGCTCAATGAGTGGCCATAGACTAGAAAACAAGAAGTTTCACCTCAACATGAGGACTGGAGGGTGGAAGAGCACTGGAACAGGTGGTGATGTTGTGGAATCTCCCTGTCTGGAGGCATTCAAAATTCATGTGGATACGTGTAACCTGCTCTAGGTAACCCTGCCTTGGCAGGGAAGTTGGACTGGATGATCCCGAGAGGATCCTTCCAGTTCTAACTATTCTGTGATTCTGTGATCTGAAAAGCTTTCTCTTTTAGGTAGTAAAAAGTGTAGCGACATACACATAAGCACCATGATAGAGGGGTGTCATCTTGACTTGGTTGACAGGGACCCTCTTTGCTTGAAAAAGACAATATAACCATACCAGTATATTCTAGTCATTCTGTGGAGATGATTTTTCTATTCACTTCTATTTATTTGTTTTAGGAAATATTTTTTTTCTTTCTGGACTGCTGTACAGTTATGCAGATTCAGGGACAGTTGTTCATAAACAAATACAAGTTTTTGTATAGAAACATTTTGGTGTTTTGTAGTTGAAGAACTTGCTTAGAAAGATATTCTGCTTGTATAATAGAAAATATTATTTATTCATTAACAAGAAATGTACCATCATCCTAGATAAATTGGAAAAGATAGAACAGCTGACAGGGTAACTTGTGCTCACCACAGTGCTGAAAGCTGGATCTGCTCTAAGGTCACACCAGGAAGCCCAGGCCTCTCAGAATGGTGAGACTGTGCAGTCCTGCTGAGCAGCCTGGTCTGTAATCTGTAATCCTGAGCGAGGCTGCCATTGCAAACATTTCTGCAACTCTTTGTTTCCTCTTTTGTTACTGGACTGCTGTTTCCATTCAGATAGTGTTATGCTGCTGTGCTGCAACTGTTGCTGTGCATTTGTGAGCTCATGTATGTTTTAATGAAGCTCTGTTACCATCATCCTTACTTATGGCTGGGCAATACCAGTCAGGAGGGAAGAAAGCTTAACATCAGGAGACTCATCAGCTGTTGTGGGTTGTGTTTCTAGCCCTCACTATATTTATGGCAAAGAGATACTATCTTGTGTAATTCTATTGCAAGCTTGAACTCTACTCCTTTACAAAGTTAAATTGAAATGAAGGATTGATCCTCTGTAGAGTAGCTCAACAAGATTAATGTTAATTGATGGTTTCAGACAAACATCAGTGCTAAATAATATAGGTATGTTTAATATGATTTAAACTTACAGATATGGATGAGTCTAAAACAGGAACCTGAGTACTTCCTTGCCTGTTAAAAACTCCTAGTTTTGTTTAACTTCTAAGTTTAAGAGAAGATACTTTAGTTATGTGGATTGTTTATTTAAAGAAAAAAAAAAAGTCTCCTAGAAAAAAAAATCACTTTAGAATGTCATTGAAGTGAAGGGTGAATACCAAGAACAAAAAGCGGTGCTAGTACAGTTGCTGTGAGAATTATAATTAGAAATTACAAAATGAGGAATTTCAGAGTCAGTTGCAGAATATATTAAATTAGCAAAACAAGGAAAATAGAAAGCATCTGAATATCTTCAATTTAATTTCCAATGGATCTTATGCAATAAAAAAAATTCTGTGAGAAAGTAAGTTTCTGTTGAACTTAGATTAGATTACAATGACTTTAACAATGATATAAATATTTTTGTCTCCTTATAGCCTGGCTTCCAGGGTCTGTGGTTCTTAAATACCATACATATGTATTTACAATATAATAATTGTAACCATAAGTCTGACTTTCCGGCAGTTGCAATTCCCTGAGCTTTTAATAGTTATAGTTTCTTATATTAGTTAACACTGCTAAGATTTGATTTATAAATTTGGCTTTTGCATGTAGCTTAACTTATTATTGGAATGTGCACTGTAACCCTAAGCCAGAAACTGTAAAGCATGCTGCTTTAGAGTCTGTTTAATGACTAGAAGGTATTCCAGTTGTATTTGTCTCAGTGTGGCAGAAATCGTGTTAAATGCTGCCCTGTTCCTAGTGCAGTATTAACCCCTGGCCCCATCCACAGCAGAGGCAGAGGCAGGATGGACCAGCCCAGCCACAAAAAGGAAGTTCATTCTCTGCACATAAATGTGCTGTCTGCTAAGTGTGAAATGCCTGAGCAAAACTGCAGCCCACCCTGGGTTCCTTGATTTATAGCTGGCCAGGCCTTCAGATTCTTTTCCTGTTTCAGACATTGGTTGCCTTCATTCCTAAGCAACTGCCAGAATCTTGGAATGAAAAGACTGATTTATATTTTCTGTATTAAGCAAATGCTTATGTCCATAAGAAAAAGCAGTGGAGGAAAGGAAAATTAAAAAAAAAAAAAAAAGATAAAAAAGATTTATTTTAAAGTAGTTACAGAGAACTACTTTCTATAACTCTGAATAACTTCAAGTTATGAAGTTAATTCATAACTATGAATATACCCAGTATCAAGATTTTAGGATGAAATACATATATTTTGGTCTTAATAGTTGACAACTTTCTTCTAATCAGAAGTGTAGTGTCCAAGGTGTTGGAGGACAAACATCAGCTGCTGCTGCTTGCTGGTGCCACAGAATGTTTGCCACACTGCCATCCCTGCCAGTTCCTCTGCTTGCAGATGTCAGCTCCTGGGTTTCTTTAGCTTTTCTAACTGAGTTGTTGTTTGTGGGAGTGCTAGGTCCATGCTCACAGAACTTGCATTTCCTGGCTTACAAGTGCCACTTGGAGCTTTGCAGGACCAGGGAGCTGTTCCTGGGTTTTAGAAATCTGGGACAAAAAATGAAATCTGGTTTTTATTCTCTGATTTCAGGAAGGAGACTGCTGAATCTGCCTCTCATTTTTAATGCTAGCAGGCATGCCACAAACATTTGTGAGATTTATCGAAGCCTGACCTACTGACACATGCACATTTTTAAGACTCAAACTCAAGTACAGAAAGGTTCTTGTGTGATGCTGTAGAATATTTTCATGAATTGGTAGGTTTAAACCATATTACTGCCAAACTGCTTTCAGTACACAAAGCAAAGAGCTTTTGGTGCCTCGGTATTTTCTTCAAAGGAGGGAATTGTTAAGTCTTGCTACCTGTGACCATTATAATCTATTGCTTTTGGGTTTTCCCCACTGCTTCTCTGCTTTTCCCTCTCCTCCATTGTTTTTTTGCTCTACATCTTCATGTCTCATATTTTGTACTGTCCCTTTTCCCTTTTCACATGCAAATGCAACATTAAAATATTGAAGGCTGTGTGTTCTTTCCCTTCTTATTCTCTGTTTTTAGGCTTCTGATAATTTTTTGTTCCTCTAATTCTTTCTTTAGGGTTTTAATAAATTTTTTCTGCTTGTACAGTTCTGTTTCTCTCATGTTTTCTGTCATTCATGTCCTGTCAAAGCTCATCCCATAAGGCTGGCTGTCCTTGTTATCCTTGTTATCCCATCCCACTCAACTGCACCATGCTTTCCTAGCAGTGTTCCAGCTGCCCCTATGTGACCTGAGCTCTGTTGATGCTGTTGACCTGAGCTGTGTTGGTGCTGTGCTCCTGCAGCCCTTGCAGTTGTGCCTTCTGGATGTGAGGGTAGAGAGAGAAAAGCCTTCAGTGGTGCTTGGGTTTAGTGAATTTGGACAAGTCACATGGGTAAGAGAAAAGGATAGCTATCTGCCCCTTATCTTTAAAGAGAGGGTGTTGTGGGAATTTGGACATAACAAACCTGAGTGGAGGATTCACTTCATAGTTTACTTTTTGGAGTATCAAAACAATATTGACTTTTTTTTTTTTCTTTTGTGTGGGGCTTTTTTTTTTTTTTGGTGTGTGTGTATCTGCTTTGTTTTGTTGTTTGAGGAACTATAGCTGAGAGTTGGTTAGACAAAATAAGATTGTGAGTTTAGGATTACTCTCCCTGATTATGCAACTGCATGCCACATGTTAATGGGAAGACTAAACCCTTCATTTATTCTTGAATACCAGCTCTGTTTTTTATCCTTCAAGTTTCAGAGGCACTACAATCAAATTTTAAACGAGAGAGAAAAGGATCTTATAGATCATCTAGCTCTAACCCCCTGCTATGGTCAGGGACAACTAGACCAGGTTGCTCAAAGTTCCATCTAACCTGCCCCTGAACACTTCATGGGACAGGGCATCCACAACTTCTCTGGGAAACCTGTTCCCCTGTCTCACATTTCTCATAGTGAAGGATTTCTTCCTAATGTTCAATCTAAACCAACACTCTTTCTCTGTAAAGCCATTGCTCCTTGTTCTATCACTACATGCCCATGCAAGAAGTCCCTCTCCAGCTTTCCACCTTTAGGCTCCATGCCTTTAGGTACTGGAAGGTGCTGTAAGGTCTCCCTGGAGCCTTCTCTTCTCCAGGCTGAACAACCCCAACTCTCTCAGCCTTTCTTCACAGGAGAGGTGGTTCAGCCCTCTGACATCTTGGTGTCCCTCCTCTGCACTCACCCCAACAGGTCCATGTCCTTCTTGTGCTGTGCCTCCAGATCTGGAGGCAGGACTCCAGGTGGGCTCTCACCAGAGCAGAGCAGAGGGGCAGGATCCCCTCCCTTGCCCTTCTGGCCACTCTGCTCTGGATGCTGTTGCTTTCTGGGCTGCAATTAGACATTGCCATGTTAAGCTTTTTGTCAACCAACGTTCCCAGTCTTTTTCTTCAAGAATAATGTCAGTCCATTTTCTGCCCATCCTAAAATAGAATGTTTGGGAAAAATTTATATGTTTTTTTTCCTAGTAGAAAAAACTTTGCAAATCTTTTTTACAGTGTCTTTTATAGTGTCTCAGACACAAAATGCTTCCAGGCTGCTGTATGTTCTGAGATAAGTGAGGACTGAATGTCAAACTGCCAGAAATCATATTAATAAACAAATTATCAATGATGCTATAAGGATTATAGTTAATTGTGCACTTTTTAGGGAACCAGAAATAAGTACTTACAAGTTTATGCATAAATCCTATCAAAGAATATTTATAAAGAAAAGAGTTACAGGTAATGAAGGATTATGGCTGGAATATGAATGTTCAGCACAATGGATATGGGATAAAAGGACACCAGTTTGGGGGAAGATTTTGCCTTGATTTGCCTTGCAAGACCAGGGAGTGTGATGAATACACAGAAAGGGATGCAGTAGGATTTGTTCCTCCCTCTTTGGTCTCTTCCCTGGAAGAGGATTTCAAACTCAAATGGTCTGAAGCAAAGCAGACAGAAAGATGCTATTAATAGCAGATAATGAAAGTGATTTACAACAACTAATAGTTGTTTACTAGGGAAGAAGCTTAAAGGGACTAAATTTATTTAGCCTTTGTTTACAGCTACAGGTTGCTGTTCTTGGGATAGAGGCAGACTGCAGAAGGGAGCATGGTGCTTCCACCCTTGGATCCACGTGTGTCCCAGGGAGGCACAGACTCTGGTGCAGCTGTGGGTAGCTCTTTGGAAGGCTCTCCTTCAAATCCCCTTGCTGCAGCCAGCTCATGGCCAGCCTGCTCTGCTGTTCCCTGGCACTTTCATGCATCCCCCAAGGGAAGCCTGCCCTGGCTGCTCTTCTGCCTGCTGCATGCCGTAAAATATGTAGTAAACAAAACTTTAAAATTCAGTTGCTTCTTAGATCTTAAGTAGTTTTACTATTTTGCAAAATAAGGGAGCAAATCTGAATTATTTACAAATGCTATCATGGAATCCAGAGAACAAATGAGATTGTGAAGCATACAGGCTAAACCTAATTTTTTTCCTCCCTCCTCTCGTATGCTGTAAGTGCACCTTGAAATGCCATTACCTGCTGTAGCTGAAAACAAGATAATTTGTAATGTGGAACAGCTAATTTTTCTTTGTGGTTCCACTGGGGCCTAATGCAAAACAATCCTGTTTAGCTACATTGGTCATGCAATAACCTGCTTTCAGAGCAGGGCTGCTGAATCCTGTCACCTTTGGCCAATAATGAAGCTCTTTGCAAAATTGCTCTAGGCTTTTAAATATATTTGACATATCCTACTTTTTTTCCCAAGCATAGAAACCTATGCAGGAGGAAATAATTGAGTTTGGGTCGTTATTAATGAGTAAATAAAAAATGCAAATTATATTTAGCTGAGGTCTTCCCAAAATCTAGGAGTCTTATCTTAGGGAGTTAATTTAGTGAACTTTCTATTTACATGGAACAAGAAGCATTCTCAGAATCCTCTTAGGCAATTTTTGAGAGGTTTTTTTTTGTTTGTGGGTGTTTTTTTGGTTGATTTTTTTGCTTGTTTGTTTTGTGGGGTCTTTTGTTTGGTTATGTGGTTTTTTTTTGTGGGTGGGGTTTTTTTGTTGTTGTTTTGTTTGTTGTTGTTTGTTTGGGGTTTTGGGGGTTTTTTTTGTTTTTTTTTCCTACATGTTACAGCATGTGAAGAATCTGGGAATGGCAACTGTTTTAAGCTGGCATCATCCTGTGATATATTTGCTTTGAGAATAATGTAGTTTAGGACAACTTTCAGTAGGACAGTGAGCTGCTGTATTTCAGAAGCATCAGTGCACAGCTGCAGAATTAAGCTGTCCCATAAATTTTGCTAAGTTATCTAGAAGCTCAGCTTTGATCTGCAAAAAATCTTGAAAATTTTAAAAAATAGTTTTTTTTTTTTTTTTTAAGTTTAGGTCCTGAACTGCTTTTTGTTTCTATTACTGCATTCTGTGTTTCTTCCAAATCACCTAAGAGGTAATATGTCCTGTGTCCAGCCAGAGCACTGGATCAGTGTGCTGATGTTCCCTCAGAGGGACAAATTTTATATTGCCTTTGTTTCACTCAGCCTCTAATTTTCCTGTAACTTGCTAAAATATGATCTCTTCCAGACCACTCTTCTGTTGTCAATAAAACTAGAATAGACTGGAAAATTTGATAGTGAGTTGGAGAAGATTTGGTAGGATTGTGCAAGTCTACTTTTGCATATCCTGTGACTAAAAGCCCACCCCAGCCCTCAAAAAAGAGCACTTTAACTTTGCTACAGAGGCAGTATCCAAATGTCCCTGTGTGTTTGATCTGCCTGTTTGGATTCAGCAGTTGAAGCCTTACTGTACATATATCATAATACACTGCTATTCCACAGTGGATTTTTCTTCTCAGCAGGGTAAATTTTCCTGTGTTATATTGAGTTCCTGGAGAAACCCTGAAAGGTGACTGAAATTTTAAATCTTGAATTGCATCGTAATTCCTTCCTTATGAGACAGTCAGAAAACCCATTCTCCAAAGCTACATTCCATCTTCTTCCTGTAGATAACAGGAAAAATAATTTTTTACTGTGTAATCACAATCCTCTTACGAGGCTGCCTGAATTAGGAATTCTGATAATCCTAAGTAGCATGCTTCCTCAACCCCTGTATTTACAAATAATTTACTTACTCAAGGCTTGTCTACTTGAGTCAAAACCAACTCATCTGTTGTTAAAGAGAAAAGGATTACAGACTCGGAAGTCTCCTTTTAATATAAATTCTGATTACTATTTTCCTGGCTTTAATCAAGGTTGAATTATTTCTGACATTATTTGAGATGAGAAAGAACCTGAAAGCTCTTAGAAAATAATAGTAATAAAGGTAAATTCTCACAATAAGTTGCACTCAAAAATTTAAATTAAAGTCATGTAAGTTAGTGTGCCTCCAGTGAGAATGTGTCTCATTAATATTAATCTCCAGACTCTAATGAGAACACTAGGCTAGTGTGTAATGCTAAAAGGGCACAGGTGTGACAGTTTTAGAGAAGGTGGAAGCCCTAAATCCCACAGGCTGTTAAATATAAATCAAGCTACCTAATTATTAGGCAATTTCTTGCCAGGTTGAAAGGATAAGTTTTTTTAATGTTTATCTGTGAAAACTAAATGCCCACAGAAAACAATTTATCATACCTGGTACAACATATCCTTGAATTTCTCTGTAACAGAAACATATGATGGAGAGGAATCTCTGACCCAACTGCTTTATCAGTATGCTAATTTATACCCTGTGCAGAAGAATTCCATGGAAAGTCATCTTTTCTTCTTTTTTTTCTCCATGGATTCATGATCTCCTGGGCTGCTCTGTTTGTGTGACAGTGAGGCTGGGCTGGCAGCATTGAAACTGTACTGTTGAACCTCAGACCATTAAAATGAAATGCATCAATTTACCAGTGCTTTGCTAGAGGGCACCCATACCAAGGAAATTACAGGAGAAAGCTGATGTTTATATTTGGGAAAAAACCTGGCTATATATTTGCAGTTTACAAACTAAGCTAAAATTTTCTTTTCCAAGCACCTTTTTGGGGGTTTTAGGTCTTTTCAGCACTGTATATTGAGAAGCTAAGAAAATTAAAGGCTTGAAGCTTTGCTGTGTTCTCCACAGCTTAGGCATCCATCAGTTGGTCTGTGATGGATGCTCAGTAAATAGCGTGGTTTAGTCTCAGGAAGGAAATCTCAGTTCACACTTTCCCTGCTGTGCTCAGGCTTGAGGGGATAAAAAAGAAATACAATCTAGAGTTTCTTTCTTGGGCAATGTCAACGACAGCAGCCTTGGTGCACACAGGGAGTGTATTTAATCTGTTTGTGCTCCTAGACTTCTCAGTGATGGATTTCATATAAATAAATAAAGACTCGGGAGATTTTGTGAGGTGCCATTGGAAGGTGATCACAATTTGTCTTTATGAGAAACATTGGGGTAGAAACATCCATAAACTGTATACAAATATGTTGTCCACACCTCCCTAAAAATGGCTAAAAATAGAGGAAAGAAAACCAAGTTTCAAGGTGTAAATGCCCTTTCATTATTGTGCCTGCTAGTGTAGCTGCTGTGTTAATTGGTAATTCTTAATGAGTCCTCTGGTGGTGGAACATAATAGAGGAGGGACTGTGCCGTGTATGTTAAACCCACCAGTAAAATATGATTTTGTTATCTTGAACAGAAAATTATTTACAGGGTGAACTGTACAGATGGCTTGTAAAGGAAAATTACTCTTCCTTCTTGAAAAATCACTTGATAAATCACAGGCTTCTCTTTCTGTTTTCTTCTCTTTTAACGTCTAGAAAATCCAAAAGTTATGCAAATATGTAGTACTCCAATCACACTAAACACCTGGATAAACATAAGTACTCTTAACAGATTACCCTAATATGCACTTTTTTATTTCTGATATTTGTTGAAAAACACCTGAAGTCCTAGGCAGTGTTTTTTAATTGGAAATGAGACGTTTTCTGTGTTAAATGCAGTAAATAAGTGTTGCTTCTTTTGTAATTGACAGACCCAACCTTTTTGAGTGGTTTCACTAAATGAAACATATTTTTTTTTGCTTATTACTTTTTTTCTGTACTAGGCACTGATAACACAGAAAAGTCAATTCATAGGTTTATTGCTACTTAAGAGTGGGCTTGAGTTTGATTTACAAATGGTAATTTTATTGGACTTTCAGGTGGGACAAAGATAGAGATCCTGGCTCCTGATTATTAATGATCACAAATAATGTTGTGGACTGCCTTGGTGTGTGGAGGTGTTGCTGTTGAGGACACAGTGCACAACTGGTACCTGTGTTACTGTGAGGCCGGGCTCAGCTGGACAGGAGGTGCCCACCAAAGGTGGTCTGTCACTCCCCTCCTCAGCTGTCAGGGGAGAGAAAATATAACAAAAGGCTTGTGGGTTGAGGTAAGGGCAGGAGGGATCACTCAGTGATGACTGTGACTGGCAAAAGAGACACCACCTGGGGAAATTATTTTTTTACCAATTAAATCAGAGAAGGGTAATTAAAAAGAAAAACAGTTCTTAAAAACATCTTACCCCTACCCCTGCCTTGTTCCCAGGCTTAACTTCACTCCTGATGTTCTCTACCTACCTCCACTGCCCTGCAGCAGCACAGGGGACAGGGAATGAGGATTGCAGTCAATTAATCACAGGTTGTCTCTGCTGCCTCTTCATCCTTCCTCTTGTCCCCTAAAACATGTAAACATTCATTTGAAACACATGACAGGTGAGACACTGTTGTGTTTGTACTCTGCAGTCTTCAGGTGTTCCAAGGCAGAAGTGATGCTTTCTTAGCCTGGTTCCTAGAGTTCTGTGGGGGACACTTAGACACTGTCTTACTTCCATGGAGAGAGTTCTAGGGTAAGGTCTTAAAATTGTTTTTCTGAGATGTGGAGAGCAACTGAAGTGAAAGTACAGCGGATTGCTAGTTCTTCAGGCTTGTTTCTTTTGTTTGCTGGATATCTGTATTCTCAAAGAGAATTTTTATTAGCATGTCAGCTGTGGCTACCTCCTTTGTCCTTATTTTGTCGTTGTTTGGCTGATTTTATCCAGATCTGGATAAAGGTTTTAAGTCTCTCCCTGTTGCAGTGTCCTTATTCAGAAGTGTTATAAAACCATCACTACTGACTTTGGTAAGAAGATGAAGGTCTCATGGTTATGATATTTGCCTGAGCTTCCTCAGCACTGGTAGGTTGCTTTGGAAGTGCCCAATGCAGGAAGAGGTTGGGGGGTGGAGTGCCTTTAGCACCAGAGATGCCAGTGAATGCATCCAAGGCTCCAAAAGCCAGGCTTTGTACTGTCAGCTGAGCAGGGAGTGCCTTGGGCTTTCCAGCATCTGGGAGGTGTGACAAACCTCACAGGTGGGTCATGCTCAGCCCAGACAATCTGCATAGGAGCAATTGCTTCATTCCTGTGACTCTTCCTCATGAAATACAGATCTTCTGTAGTAAACCCAGTGATTGAGCTGCCTCAGATCTTTATTTCATGATGTGGTGATTTTTATTGGTGATGTGATAATTTTTATGTCATGATGTGAAGCCACCATTGATTTAACTTGTGGTCTTCTCCTTTGCTATCCTGTAGGGGGAGTAAATGGTGTCAGGTGATAGATCATGTGGTGCCCATTCCCTGCCTCACCCATCCTTGCCTGTCTCTTGTTCAAAGGGGCTGCATGACTTTGGTTATCCCTCTGAAAACACAGCAAATGCCCTACACAATGTATTACCAACCTTTCATTGCCACTGAAGTCCAACAAAATTTTGGTATCTAAAGGTACATGCTCTAAAACAGAAAACACCACCAAATTAATTTTTGAATTTTATTTATTTTTCTCAGTAAATATTTAATCTTAATGACTTTGTAAACAGCTTGCTCGGTTTTTTTTTTGCATTTGGGGGATAAAAGAAGACAGAATCCTCAAGAGAACAATATCAGATTATTTGTTAAGGAAAAAAGCTTTAATACTTAATAATTGCAAGATTTAGTCTTCTGTTATTGGCATAGTTGTTTAAAGACAAGTCTTTCCCTTTAAGTAGTGAAAAAATGACAATTTTTTAAATCCGTTCCTTAAAAAGCAAGCAAAAAAACCACCTCACTTTTCCTGAGGGAAAGGCAGTGCCACATCAAAAGAAAGTGGATAATGAGACAACACAGGACATAATGTTAAAATTTGAACATAACAATCCAAAAAATGTTGTGCTGATTGAGCTGATGATGTTGAGCCTAGAGATGGGAAGGCTCAGGGGCAGTTTTGTCACTGTGTATAAATGCCCAATTGGAGAGAATGAGGATGGTGGAGGAGTGCCCATTGATGGTACAAGAGACAGTGGGCAGAAATAAAAACCACACAAAGTTCCATCTGGACAAAAGAAAAAGCTTTTTCTTTTTTGGGGGGATCAGATACTGGAAAATATTTTGTAAAATCTCCATCTGTGGAGATGCTCAAAACCTGATGGGGCATGGTTTGAGCAGCCTGCTGTAGGCAACTCTGAGCAGGGGCAGAGGTTCTCTCCAGTCTTCAGTGTTTCTGTGAATGACATTGAAATTCACTGTGTGTAAAAGATGTGAAATGTCCATATTGTGTAGGGTGGGTAATTATCTAGGAGGTAAGCAATTGGTTTTCAGCACTTTGCAGGCTTTCTGCCATGTAGGGACTTGAATGAAGTTAGGCTCTGAGAAAGGTTACTTGCTACAGACTTCTGCATGTGGCACGTCACTGAATTCATACCAGAGTCCTCCCAGTGGAGAAGATGTTGGGATATAGAGCATATTGCAGGCTCTGTACAATTTTATCTAGGCTGGTTGGGTTCTTAAGAATAAGAAGCTCTGTGTTTTCCATTGGTTGTGCAGGTTGATCTGAGCTTGGCCTTCTAGATAATATCATGCAGCTGAAAACAGAGATCTGTGCTTAGCAAATGGTCACAGAGCGCATCTTCTTTGGGGTTTTTTTTTTTTTTTTGACCTCTACTTACAGATTCCCCAAATAAGTATTTGGATGGCTCAAGATAAGGCCTGAATCAGTTCAAATTTTCCCTTAAATACAGATCATATGCTTAATTTTTAAAGAGCTATGTAAGTAGCTCTTTAAAAATTAAGGTGTCAGAGAAATTAGTTGTTCTGTACCCATAAGCTTGTTTGCCTCTTTTCCAAGATAATTTGGTGGTATTTTAATACTGGAGTGGTTTGGACTGGGCCAGGATTAAACATAAAATACATGCTCTATTTTCCCAAATTAGTTTATTCCTAGAGCTTTTTTTTTTCTTGTTGTTTGCTTTGGTCGCTTTTTTTTTTTTTCATTTTTTTCCTTTTTTCTTCTGATAAATGGCCAACTACTAAGAAAACAACATTTTGTAGTAGAAGCTTATATTAACCTCAATTTTTGTCCGGTTTTGGCTTTTAGTTATCTTCACATTATCTTCTGCAGTTTTAATGAAAACACAGCACATCCTGTCCAGACTCAAAAAACATCCTCTCAATGAAAAAATTTGGTGCAGAATGATCTTTCTACAGATTTATATCTGTTATGTTTATGCTTCTAAAACAAATATTTATGCTTCTAAACAAATATTTACCTTACAATGAGATTCATTTTGAGAGCTTCTATACACGTATTGTTTTTCAGGCTGTATGCAGAGTCCCCTGCAATGGAGAGAAATATAATTTCTATGTGCTGAAATGCATACCAGCAAATACAAACCAATAACCAGCACAGTATGATCTGAAGAAATGACTTCCCCTTATACACTGCATGTTCTTTAAAGAGAGCAACCACTGCTTTCTTGCTCATTGTAATTCACACTGCGTCCAGCACTACTGGAAAACTAATGAAAATGCTGGGAGTATAAGGCTTTATTTTACTGTTGAGAATTCTCAGTGGTTACAATATTATGTTGTGCCTAATTCTCCTGGTACCACATTTTTTTAACAGTGATTTCTATTTTCAACCCAGTGATCCATTTCATGCATTAACCCCCTAAGTACTGGATGTACCGTGTAGCACAAAGGAGCTTTCCGGGCAAAATGCTTTCACTAGATTAATTGCAAATAGGAAAAATCTGCTCAATCAGTTAGAAATCTTATAAGTACAGGCTCAGTGATGTGGAAATCTGGGAAGTAGTTCTTTTTAAGTCCATCTCCAAGATGATCAAAGTGCAGGAATAAAAGGAGGAGGTGCTGGTTTAATTTTTTCATCTGAGACTGCATGATATGAAGTGATGCAACTGTTGCCATAGTAAAGTTCTATTGAATTGACTACAAGCCAGTCAACACCATTGTGTAATATTCCCCGTCACCCCCACAAGCAAAGCAGAAGGATAAACACTTCTGGATTGATTTTGTTTTCCCCCTAATAGTAAGGAATTGTAGGAACTGATTTTAGTACTCTCTTAAAAATGTATAATTGCCAGCATTGAAAAGTCAGCTGATATTTTTTGGATTTGAGGCATACTGTGTTTCAGATATAATTCATGTTTTTTCTCAAAATTGTCATTCATGAAGCACTTTCAATTGTCAACTGTGAGATAAAGGAGTCATCTGCTCAGTTAACTGGGGGAGTATTAAAATGTGGAATATCTTCACATCTTAAAATGTGAAGATAATACCACTGGAATATTTTAACTGTTATCTTTACACATCTGTTTAAGTTTTGGCAGAATTTACTTTCATCCTTGTAACTCAAGTGTAGTTTATAATGCATCTGAAGAATTCCCCTGCTTTCCTCTACTTCACCCAACAGACACATGCACACAGGGATTGAGATTCCAGGTGATATCGTGTCATGGCTTCTGTTCCTCAGTGTCTAATTTTATGAGACATCTGTGGGGGTGTGGCAATAACACTTGGTTGTTATGAAATAAAAAATAACTTCTGGTGATGTTAGTGTACCTATTTCCATGGTTCACGAGTTCTGTTAGGATTGCACAGTGAGGTCAGTATCTGAAGTTTTGCTAGATTGTTAAAGCCATTAAAACATCAAACCAGTCTGAATTGCCGTGACCAGAGCAGCCAGATGCAGAGTACAGAGGCTCATTGATATTAAGATCCATTTCTAACACTGTAGAAATACACACCTCCTGTTGTGCAGGAAGTGAGGGATGACAGCCTTATTCAGAGGCCTTCTTTTACTTCAGAGGTTCTTAATTTCTTCTTATTGCAGCGCTTGAAAACTTTGAGTAACACCTTAGGGGCCAGATGCTGCAGTGTGAGCCGAAACCTCCATCTTCACTTGAGAGCGTGCTGAGTGCCCCACCTGAGCTCCAGGTGCTGCTTTCTGCCAGCTGCTGTGCCTGTGCCATGGCTGCTGGTCCCCAGGGCTGTTTAGGAAGAACAGTGCATCTCTCATGGCTCTCAGTTTTGCTAAGTAATCTTGCTTCAGGCAACTGATACCCTCACTAATGTGATTTGTTCTTTCAACTTTTCCAGAGAGGCAGGTGCACTTTAAGGGACTTAATTTTATTTGAAAGGGCTTCATGTACTTATTTTGTGCTGTTGCTTTAGGGGGGGAAAGGCAAATCGGATAAGTGTTTGTTGCCCACTGAAGGCAGAGGTGGTGCTGTGGCTCAAAAACTTGTGAAAGAACTGCCTCCCTCATGGCTGTATGCACAGACAGGCTTCTCTGACAGTACTGAAGGCTTGGCCATGTCCATGTCCAATAATGACCATGGCCATTATTTTGGAGAATAGGTGATGCCTTCTATATCTACAACCTGTGTCCTTGTTTATTCCAAATATTCAGGTTGAAAATAGATGACTGATTCACCTTTTAAAAATTAACACCCAGTCAATGCCTTCCTAATTTATTAGGTGTCTGAGAAACCATGAGTATTCTCTGTTTTTGCAGTGAAATTATGCAGGTGTTAAAACTTGTCTGGTTT
The DNA here is from genome assembly GCF_022539315.1 of Serinus canaria. NCBI lineage: Eukaryota > Metazoa > Chordata > Aves > Passeriformes > Fringillidae > Serinus > Serinus canaria. The sequence goes on from NC_066316.1 coordinate 36,248,556, forward strand.
TGTGGCAGAAATAAGTATCTTAAATCAGAAACAACAAACGGAAATCCCTGCCTGTAATTGGTTCCAAGACCTTGAATTTGATTGGGAACTTTAAAGGGAGCAGTCTTTAAAAATGTCTTTTTTATGTTAGAAGCTTCGAATTCACTTTAAAGGTGAGAAAAAATAAATAAAGGAAATAAAAGTATTATTTGAGGTGAGCCTGGGAGAAGAAGAACAGCTGTAGATATTTGTGGCCCATCCCATCGTTCAGGGAGTGCAGTGTTACACAAAAACTAGCAAAGCCCTGGAAAGTGAAATGCTGCTCCTTGATGTGCACATGAAAGTGCAGGTTTGAAAATTTAACAAATAGGCAGTGGACCTTGCTATCCTTGGCAAACTGGGAAGCAAAATTTCAAGGATATAGAGGGGGATGAGTAGGCCAGAGAGCACCTTGGTGGCCAAAGAGCACGGATCTGAGTGGAGAGAGAACAGGAGAAGCCAAGGTGAGCCCAAAGAGATAGGTGGCCTGGCCACAGTGATGGGGCTAGGACCCCTTACAGCATCATGTGGAAATGGATAGGACTAAGGAACAACTACATTTGTCAAAGGTAAGACTTAGTCTTGCAGCCTGTTATATCTAAAAAAGTTTTTTTATTGCTTATGTCTGCCCACACACAGATAAGGTTTCTGCTGTGAAAGTACATGACCACCCCTTACAAAATGGTCAACAGCAATGTGTGCCATTTCAGTCCAATTCAATTGAAGCAAATGACTAGGATATAAGTTTTCCTTATTTATTCTTTACCTCTTTATTAGAGACATCAAAGCTGTGGTTACTCAGAGTTCCTTTTACCCAGTAGCTGATGTTTTTCTACATTCTCTGAAAGCATGTCTGAGTGCTGCAGTGTTCAGTTGCTTTTGACAAGGAGTGCTGATACTCCTTATGTCCTTCCCCCTCGTGTGAAAATATGGCTTTGGTAGTCAGCAGTGTCCCTGGGGAGGCCTTGTCCTGCAAAATTTAGAGCTGAATATTGGGGTGATTGGTAAGGGGGTGGTATGGTGCTGTCTTCATCCTGCTGCCCTGTGATCTACTGAAGGGCTTTCTTATGAAAGCATTGGCCTGATATGTTTATGCTAGTGAGTTATTAGAAAAACTGTTGTTGAAGAAATATTTGTCAGCTAAGTTACACTGACTTATCACTATTGATTAGCAAGTGCTTATCATTATGTCTATTGACTACTTTTGTGGACTGGCATTTTTAAGAGATTATTTTATTTTATGGCATCCTCTGGCTATTACCAGTAAGACAAGGCCTCTTGTATTTCAAATGAGCTCATTCATTATTTTTCATTGTCTTTTCTATTACAGCCATTATCTTAGATCATGCAGATATAGTAGAAACAATATTTATAGGACACAGCTCTATCTCAATAAAAAGGAAACCTTTCCAGATCCTACCCTATGAAAAGGAATGTTTGCTCTGCTTTTAAGGAGATAAAAAAGGAAAAAAAAAACATGCCACGAAGAAACCATAGGTATTACAGAAATAGCATCATATCTAGTACTTCTTTAAGGCAAAATTTGCTCCCTTAATTTACATAATAAAACCATAATCAGAGTAGTGCTATCAACATCAATGTTATGTTGGGCTGACTCTGGATCAAACTGTGTATGAAACTTTAGCCTTCATGAAGGTAGTGGTGTGGCATATGTGTATTATTCATGGGTTGTATTTGTCTTCAGGGTTAAGATTATATTTTAAAGATTGTGAAAGGCCTCTTTGTAAAGAGCCTACTCTTCCACTGATGCCAAGAATTTTCTCAGCTCTTTTTTCTTATAATTCACTAACTTTTACGAAGACAGAGCACATGGTGTGGCCATTTTCACCATTAAACCTTGATGGATTCAATCTTCATCTCTAGCCTTGTGTTTGGAGGGGGGGGGAAACTCAAACACTAAAAGGGAGCTGTATTTTGGTTAATAAAAACCAGAGGAGATGCAAAAAGTTGCTTCATCAGAAGAAAACAGCAGGGGCAAGTCTCTTGAGGATTGCCCCCATCTGTAGCTGTTGCAGAGAAAGAAGAGCTTGATAAACTGTGTGCACAGGTCAGAGCTTCCTCCAAGACTGAGAATTACTAATGGCATTCCATTTTGCCCTCTAGAGATAGCTAAAGGTGGAGGGGGCTGACTGGCTGTTAAATGAACATGGCTTTAAATGTAGACAGGCATTTAAAGCCTTGTGCCTTATAAATTAGAATTTTAGCTTACAGGATAACATTTTCATGGAATATTTTTCATATTAAAAAAATACAAGTAGCCTAAACCCTCCCCTTTTAGACAGTGTTTAGAAAGAAGTGGTATGTTCTTAGAAATGAAAAGAAATGCTGTTCTTTTAATACATGCACTTTAGCTTTCCAGTGTCTATGCATTCACTCTTTTATTCATTATTGCAGGTGAGTATGACTTCTATTTATTTTTTTTTTTGATGCTAACTGGCCAGGAGAAGGAATATGCATTCCTTCAGACAGTAATGGTTAATGTTAAGATACCTGTGTCTCTAATCTGTCTGCACTTACATGAAATTTAGCTAATGGCAATGTAATCCCTGATCAGTTAATGAAGGACTTTGAAATTAGAAAAGAACTTTTGTCAGGAAAGATGGAAAATGAAATGGGTTTTATCTCCTTTATAAAATGTTGTAGTGTCATTAATTTAAAACTTTCTTGTGATGGATGAACCTGCATAAAGTTATACAAGAAAAACTTGCCAAAGCTTACTGTAAAGTCTCATAAACTCTCCATATGGAGAAATGTGACTGTGGTACCTTTCTCAGATGAAAGAGGTTAGAATTATATGCTATCTGTGACTAAGACCACTGCCAATCAGTACAGATATAGAACCCAGTTCTAAAATTTTCTCTTTGATTTTACAGATGCTGGGATTTGGCAGAAAATTTTTTTCCAGTCAAATCTCAGCACAGTAGGTTAAAGGGTTCTTGCCACCAAGGGAGGTGGAATAGGGGCAGCAAAATGTTGGTAAGCAAGCAGTTCTTCACCTTGTCTTTCAGTTTTTGTTGTCCTGTGATTATTTTAGATATTTCAGGCTGCATGACAATAATAACAGTACTGAAATATATCTGAATCAAATGAGACTTTTTTTTTCTTATTTGAGGTTTTTTCTGTGAATTTAAATTTTCTCCTTTTTTAATATATTTTTTAAAATTAATATTAATTTTTCTTCAGTGCTAGTAATGTAACAACTCCTGGAATTAGAGATTGTGAAGCCTCAGAAGATTTCTGAGGTTCGAATAACACCAAAATGTCCAGGAGACCAGAGATGCTTATAGAAATTTCCTATAAAATATTATCATAGCTTATTCTTCCCTCTCCAACAGGCTGTCCAAGAGGGCTTTCATGGCTTTATGGTATTAGTCACTGAAACTATGTGGTAAAATAATTTGCCTGTTGTGTTGGAGAATCCCAAGGAGGAAGGACTGAAGTTACTTCCACACTTGCCTTGGGCATCTGTACCGTAGAAGCAGATGATAATTCTCTAATGTAGGTCCTTGTCTTGAGAGAGAGAGAGAGGAAACAGTTGCTGTGGGACTGGTGTTTTGGATTTTCTACAGGGCTAGACAGACCTGTGTGAGATGGGAAAAGCTCCTGGTGGAGACATGGAGAGTTTGGCTCTGGTGAATAAGAGAAGCTGAAGCAGGAGAAGAGAGGGAGAAAGCGCTTTACATTGATTTCTTGTTTACAAAACTGAAATACTTCCAAAATCTACTGTAAAATGGAGATAAAATAATATGTAAAATTTAACTTAAGAAAATACTATTTTTATTTTGCACAAAATTAATTTTGACTTGTACTCAGTTTTTGGATTATTAGTGGCATGACAGTATTAGTAGTTAATGACATCCTTGGTTCAACTCTAATACTGAATCAAGTGACTGTGGCATCTTGCCATTCTGGGCTATCAGTGGAAATCTGCTGTCAGTGGTGGTATGAATGAATATGGGGAACACAGGTGAGTGAATGAGGTAAAATATGTTTTACAACAGATGTTGCTGTGAAATAAAATACTTTGATTTAAGAAAAAACACTCCAGGTGTTATTTTAAATTAGTTAATACTTAGCAAAAACACAGTGCCTTCAAAGAGATACTGTAATTAAAAATTGTTTTAATTATAGTTTTTTGGTCAGCTGTAGTAGCAGTTTCCTTTTAAAGGAATGCTGTATTGGCAATTTGTATATGTATTTAAATATAGAGAGTCTCTCTGACAGAAATGTGAAAGGCAAGGAGATAGGATAGGTTGACATAAGAAAAGCAGTGCTAATGAATGTGCTAATAATATGCATTATGGCATTAATGATAACTTGTGCAGGAAAACAAAGGGGAGGTCATCAGAGTGAAAAGAATGAACAAAAATATATTTATAAATATGGAGCTCTCCTCTCTCCCTCCTCCTGCAGACATCCTATATCTGAAATCCTTTCTCTTGTTAGGAAACTAATTATACAGAGGTTGCCAACCCAGTTCTCTTTCAAGTATTAAAACAGTGGAGCATCTTTCTCAGTCCAGCTACTAATTAGCAGTCACCTAGTTGAAGGCCAGCACAATCATGTAGGTTTCTGCTCAGAGAGCATTGATTTGAATGAGAGCAGTCAAAGAGTTCATATTAATTCCTGATGAAATTGTGTTGGTTCATCATGGGCCTGATTTCCCCTGTAGTACATTGCTTTTTCTCGTGCTCCCTGTCTCTATGCTAACTACTGCTTTTTCTGTTATCTGCTGTGTAGAGTCATTCCCTGAGCCCATGGTTCTGTGAGATGTGCAGTATTCCCTCCCTTTGGCTGATGGATTGCACCATTAATACCTCCACTCAGGTCTGGGGACTGTTTTGGGTGAATTAGCCATGAGCAAGAGGAACAGTCAGTCCTTCCTCTGTGAAGAGCTGAATGTTCATGTGGTAGTCCATGTAATGGTAAATAGATAAGCTGCTTTAGTAAACCAGTTCTGGCCAAATCACCACAGTCTAGAAGGCTGCCTCTTGTTTTCCTGCTTGTGGAAAGCCAGAAGTTAATTAACTTTATTCCTCTTGAAAATAGAAAATCTCTGCAGGAGCTACTGACTATGTCTTTAATTATTGCATGCTCTGGAATCAGAACTGTATGTGGTTTATGAAGACAGCTCTGTTTCAACAGCATAATTAATTTATTGAAATGAAATTTTAAAAGTCATCATTGGAATGTATTGTTGGCCTTGCTAATCATAAATGAGTAAAATGTTCTGGTGTGGTCCCTTCATTTTCTCAATCCTTACTTACTCATGGAATGTAATTGGTTAGTGGGACACTCAGGTCAAGAGGCATTGCTCTCAAGGCCTGGTCATGTGTCCGTGTATGCCTGTCCATGTGCCCAACACAATTTCATGCACCTGAAATCAGTGTCAGGATTTCCTCAAAATTCTGTAACAGACATTCTACAAACATGACCATTTTCTAAATTTTTAGAAGAGAAATTGAGAAAAGGAAAGAGAATCATGTATGAAAAAAACCTCGAATGGAAAAAATATTATAAAATCAGGGAAATACTCAAATAATAGCAGGGTTTGTTCTTACAGTTTGCCTGAACTCTCCCTTTTATTCTAATGATATATATTGCATGGAGATGGCACTTGCTAATATTATCTACTAAAGTACTGAACAGAGCCCTGTAAAATGAGCACTCTCTTGAAATTTGTGGTTCTGCACCCAGCCCTTTCTGAGTCTGCTCATGAACCATCACATGTTCCATTGTTCACTGTTGAGAGAAGTCTGTACTGTGCTTAAGAAAGTCGATGTCATTGAAGAAGTGTTTGCAACAGTTTTTGAATTTTCTTTTCAGACAAGACTGGCTCATGTAGTTAGCTTTTAACTTCTTTAATCATTTATAGATTTGGAACCAAATATTTATGTCTCTCTGTAAATGATATCTCTTCAGGATATCAAAGATTCCTCCCTGTATACCTTGAAGCATGGGCTGCTTCACAGCAATGCTGTCTGTTGGAAGTCTGCTCTAGGTGGCTGCCTTGTTTAATCCTTATTATCACTGTTTTGTTTCATCCTGTTGAAAACAAGTAGTCGTAATTCTCAAGGTACATTTTTCAAAGCCTCTGGTGGTTTGTTTCAGAGTTTTGGAAAATTGATAGAAACTTTGGAGGGCTTTTAGGAGGAGATAAGGGAAGGCAGCAGGTGTTCTAGGTGAGTGCCAGACTTGGCTGGGTGCTGTATGACTTTGCATAGATAGACTTTTCTGTGCACTGTTATGTGTGTGTTATTGTTCATGGTGAATGTAGAAGTACATTTGGTGATTTCCTTTGATCTCAGTTGTGCCCTGGGCTGTTCTGTAAGTGCGTCAACAGCAGCAGTAGCAGTGTCAGGATGCAGAATGAATGCAGCAGCAGAAGACAGCCACAATGCAGGGACAGTTTTCAGAAGCTTATTTGAGGGACTCTCTATATTTCTTGTCCCAGTTTCAGCGGGTAAATAACAGATAGTTGAAAGAGGATTTATTAGTCACTGGCCGTTCTGCTGTCAGGCTAGAAGAAATGGAAAGTGACCCACTTCCCACTTCTCTAGGTAATGTTTCTTTTTCTAGAGTGGTGCTTATATTTTATTCATTTTTATAGATAAATACATGAAGCTTAAAGGATGGTTACCCCACTTGTCCCCTGCGTAGTTGCGCTTTTTTAAAAAACACAAATAAATGAAACATTGTTATTCTATTAGTTGATTTTGTTCTCTCTAGTTTTTCTGTGGGATTTAAAATGTGCAGTTTTGGATGTTTGTATATAGAGAAGTAGATGCTTGTAGTGATGGAAAGCTTTTTTAATGGTGTGGAAAATTTTTCTTTAAACTTTGCCACCCATAAAAATTGGTATAGTTGACATTCAAAGTTGTGTTCTGTTTTTTGTTGTTCTCTGTGGTTGTGTGGGCTTTGGAGATCAGCTTCATGCTACTACAATTGTTGGCAGGTATTCAAGCCTTAAAATAATTGCCCATCTGTGTAACTCTCAGTGAAAAATTAACCATTCAGAAAGAGTAGCTGTGACATAATTTGAAGTCTGATTTGACAACATGTAAGATAACAGAGGAAAGTGAGAGGTAACATAATATACAGTCTATCAAGTAAGATTGTTCATGCATCTCTGAATTAATGATTCACAGAAATGGCAACTTCAAGAATAAAGTGGCAAAAAAAATCCTAGTAAAATTTAAAGAAAACTCTGAACACAAAAGAAGATGTAATCAAATATTTCCTATCAGAAAGAACTGTACAGAGAGGAATACAAAATTTGTGTGCATTGGGGTGGTGGGGGGGGGGGGTTGGGAAGAGCTGTAGGGGAAAAGAAAAAGTAGTATTTGAGAGAAATAGGGAGAGAAAAAGTGTTCTTGCTATCTGTGGGTAGCCAAAGTTTGTGAGAATCAGCTTTCTGATAAACTGGTGTTCAATGTTCAGTGATTAAAGGAAGATAATACCAGGAAATGGCTTTCTCTGAACCCTCAACTCTCATAACTCATTACTTTGATGAACATGCTGTGTGTTTGAATATTACCTGTTTGTTCTAGTCCATCCAGGGTGAACTGAAAATAAAAGTCACCTCTGGTAGAGTGGTCAGTGCTGCATGGGGCATCCTCCTGGGCCCGAAGAGTATAGACTGGGTAGGAATTTCTTTCTCTTCAGATACCAAAACTCCTTACCATTAACCATTCCACCCCCACACCTATATTAAAACCTATTGTTTCTTCAGGATCTGAGGTTGGGCCTACCACTGGAGAAACTGGGATGGTTAAAGACAGAGAAGCAGGGCTAGATGTGATTGGTTGTATGTCCCTGAATCAAGCACGGCAGGGGTGTATGGTTTGGTCTTTGAAGCCCCAGCTCTAAGTCCTTCCTCCAGGTTATGAAGTACTTTGAGGCATTTGAAAGATCTTTGGCTGCACAGGAAACTCCAGTTATGTCAAAACTGAAAACTCTTGTTTCCTCTGTGTTTGAAAAATATATCTTCCCAACTGGCTCTGCTGTTTTCATGGTTTAGTCCCAGCCAACAGCCAAGCCCGAGGCAGGCGCTCACTCACTCCCTCACCATGGGGATCAAGGAGAAAACTGGAAAAGAAAAAGTGAGAAAACTCATGGGTTGAGATAAAAAAAAGTTTAATGGGGAAAGCAGAAAATGTGCACAAAGCAAGGCAAAATAAGGAATACATTCACTGCTTCCATGGGCAGGCAGATGTTCAGTGACTTGGGAGGACAAACGCCATCACTCTAAACATCCCCCCTGCTTCCCCCAGCTTTATATAGAGAGTATGAGCTGTGTGGTATGGAATATCCCTTGGGTCAGCTCTGTCATCTCCCCACTTCTTGTGCACCTCCAGCCCACTTACTGGTGGGGTGGGTTGAGAAGCACAAAAGTCATTAGCTCCGTGTAAACAGTGCTCAGTAAAACTAAAACATCCCTGTTCTTTCAACACTGTCTTCAGCCCACATCCAAAACACAGTCCCTTACCAGTTACTCTGAAAAAAATTAATTTTATCCCATCCAAAACCAGCACAGCTGCACATCTCCAGTGTGGCAGGTGGGGCTTGAGCTGTTGGGGAAAAACCATCTGAGATGACTGAATAACCACAGCCTGACTGTTTGTCCTTCTCACTTCTTGGTCTTGACAGGAAATTTGTTCAAAACATGAGCAATATTTTTCTGTCCACTTAGCAAATAACCCAAAATAATTTGGAATGGTATCTTGGGAAAGGCATCTTCTGCTCTGTTAAATTGTCTCTGCAATGAACTTTCCTGTAGTACTCAAGGTTTGGATTCAGTCATGTTCCAGAAATGCTTAGATGTGAAATGTCTGTAATTTGTAAATGACGTGTTATTTTATATGTGTGTGTGATGTAGTCTGACATATGACTCACATCTAAGAGCATATGTTCACAAACTGCCAGAGAAAAAGCATTTCTTTGCCAGGCCGGTGGCAGATCTTCAGATCTACCAATTTGTGTATACCCTGTTTCCTCTTGTGCTTTGCTTAAATGCTCTGGTGCATTTGGGTCTCTGAAAGGTTATTTGTGTATATAGCAATGTGTGCATTTATGTGTGTGTAAACAGGCATATATGTATATATGATCTTATATGTACAGGAGTATAAATGTATTTATGCATGCTAGTTCCAATGTGCAGCCTTCATGGGTTGAAGCATTGCTAGTAAAATCTGTCATCCAAAAACCATGCACAAGGAAGGAAAATAAAAAATCCTAAAGAACTACACTTCTTAACTAAAAACTAAATGTATCCTTTTACTGAATTGTGGATTTGCTTATTTTTGTTAAACACCAAATTTGTGAATTTTGAAACAGTTTTTAATTATTTTCTTTTTTACACTTTTTATGAAGCTTAACTTGTTGCATTAAGTAAAGAGAGGAAATTGTTAAAAAGAGTAAATGATGGAGAAATGCATGAATAATTTTACAGATTAGTCACCAGAGCTCCAGTAAGGTAGAAGGAAAAAGCACAGCTCCACTTCAAAATATGGTTGCTTTCCAGGTGCTTTGATTAGTGTGTCAGTTCCAATGACAGCTTAAATAGCTTCACTGTGTGCAGGATTTTGTAAGAGCAGCACATAGTGAATATGTGTATTAATTATATGTATGTATAATTAATGATATATAATAATTATATGATATTAATTAATTATATATATAATTATATACACAATATTTTTTCATTTCAATGTTCAGGAAGTGACGTTATGGACAGCAGAGATTATAGTGGAACAGTAATGATTGGTTACTGCTTCACGTTTGTTAAGATTGTGGATTCCTAAATTTTTCTTTTTTCTTTGATACATTGTGCATGCTGAACTATTTGAGACTTTGCACAAGGTGGAGTGTAAAGGCCAAACAAACTTCTATGTTTTATGCATGAGATGTTCTGTCATTAACCAGAAATGATGTTTGACTGAGCAGCTTGCACATGCCCTGTGTGGCTGGAATGTGCATCCACATAGTGATTATAACCAAATAAGAGGCTTAGCTTGATATCAAATTTGCTTGTGCTCACTTAGCAGAATTGTTGGGAGAGTTTGTGGCTGGGTTTCATTACTTATCTTTGGGAACAGGAGTGATGCTTATCAGAAATTGTGTTTTGTTTCAGCACCTACACAAACCACAAAAATGGGCTCCTTTTGGAGGTCTGCAGCAGCAAGGGTGTCACTGCAATACTGTAACTGCTCTGTTAATCGTGTGAGCTTGGTCCACTGCTGTGTGAGGTACATTGGATGTATGTGCACAGCAAACAATGAATTTCTGAACTTCTAGAATATGCAAATATTTTAGCAAACTAAGCCACATTCCAGTTTAACAGGAGATGTTAAATTAATGAGAGCTGTAATGTCTCACCACCAAAAATTACACATGAACTTCCTTCCCCTTGTACAAAAAAATTAGTGAGAAATCTTCATTTGAGAACAAAGGGAGAATAATGTCAGTCCATGGTTGTTTATTGTATAATGCCACTGACAAGCCCTAAGGCTGAATGAAACCAATTTTTAAGACTGGGTGCTCTGAGTAATGTAATCTACTAATTTAGCTGTAAATCTGTTTCTTTTCTTGATATACTTAATACAGAATCATAGAATTAAGGTTGGGTGAGCCCAGATTAGGTGAGGAAAATGTTCTGTTTCATCTTTAAATATTCCACATCAGCCTATTCCTCTCTGCCTCATGGCCTTCAGGTGGAGACTGTTGCAGGTGATGTCTCTAAGGAGAAATTTCTGTCTCAGGAAGGTTAAGTTGGTGCCTCCATTGCTCGTAGGTCATTAACCCAGTTGGTGCCGGGTTCCTCATGTGGCTGCAGGTAAACACAAACCATCTCTGGCCTGTCATTGCTGTTGCTTCCTCTTCAGCCACCAGCACACCAGATGGTTTGGGCAGTGTGTGCTGTGAAAACAAAGTGGGTCTGCCACCATTTCCCATCTCTGCAGCAGGAGAGGCGGCTCCTGGGGCTGGCACTCAGCGCCAATATCCAACAAGTCCAGGGTCACCTCCTGGCCCCAGGCCAACCAATTGCTCTTACCATACAGCAGAAATGCTGCTGTCTTTCTAGGGTTTGTGCAGCTCTCCCATCACCTAGAAGCCAACACAGATAACTTTTTACTTTTCATTGTCCTCGTGGACATGTCAAGTTATAGTGTAGTTATTAAAGATATCAGGTACAGTCAGCGTCAACTGTGTGAAAGGTATTGGATAATGAAAAATTAAAAAGCCAACTTGTAAAGAACTTAATATAAATATTATAATGAAAGAATAAAAAGAATGCCATAGAATCTCAGTAGCAAAATTCCTACATATAATATTCCATGATAGCAAAGTAAAATAATGCCATACAGAAAAAATTTGGGAGACTCCACAGGGAGTAGGAATAGAGACTGTGGAAGTATTTAGATGACTTTTCAGAGGAAATTGCAAGAGAAACTGTTGAGAGAGTAAACTAATTTTGTGAAATTATAATCCAATACACCATCTGGGAATGTGCACAGTTCCAGCTGAGCAAGGCGTCTCAGTGGTTTGGTGTGATAAATGCTAACTCATTGTAAAATCCCATTTTCCTGATGCTGTTAATTTATTTCTTCTGTTGGGGGGGAAAAATAGACATAAATATACATAGCTTTATGTCTGAAAAATAAAGTAGTAAGAGTAGAGAATAAATGAAAATATTTTCAGTACCTTGAATTGCTGAAAATTCACCATTTGTCAGAGAAGCTAATTAGTCTTAACTATACTGCAGTACATGAACTACTTTGATTTAAATATTGGCCACAAAATGCATATTTTAATTTATGCATTTTAAAAGAAGCTGATGAACTTTGCTGTGATATGAGATGTCTATAAAATGTTCTTTGCAGAATCACAATTTTCAATATATTTCTAGTCCAGCATGTATCAGAGGGCCTGAATCAAGTCTTTAAAAACAAAAAGATTAGGTTTAAATTAACAGTAAGTGAGAAATAAGAGGCTTGCAGGTCCTGGCTTTTGGATGCACTTCAACCCCAAGTAAGTTACCATTGCCAAGGCAATTCCTTTTTCTCATGGGATAGCAAAATGGGAAAAACCTCTGACTTTTTGGATAACAAAAGCTTTAGCAATCAAATGTGACTGTTAGTGTGCACTAATAGTTATGCAGCATGCAATTTGTTTTTCATTACTACATTGTGCACATAATTTCAAGTTGCATTGTTTATAATAAAAGAAAATACTTATTGATGTTTACAGGTGCTTTGCGTGGGGAGCCTCTTCTGTCATTTTAAACTTGGTTTGTTATGTCAGCAAATAAATTTGGGGAAGAACAGCTGCTGCTTTGTCCCCTCATGCACACCTGAAGCCATCTCAGCTTGAGGCTTGGTCTGTTCCTTGCCAAGAGCTTCTGGTGTTCTCCCAGTGAGCCCCTGCTGCCCCAGGGCTGTGAGCACCGTGCAGCACATGGGGGGCCTTTGGAACCATCTTCTCTGGAAAAAACATCCTGGTTGTACACTGTTTCCTTTTAGCAGATGCTTGTACTCATCAATGATATTGTAAGCAAAACTCTGAACAAAATGAATCCCATCTCAGCTCTGCCTGCTCTTCCTGTTCCAATGTCTCTCACCCATTCCTTCCTGGGTGTTTGTCCCACTCTTCCCAGGCTCTGAGCTCTGGTGTCCTTCCTGCCTGAGAAGGGCTAGAGGGGTGCCGGATCCTTGGCTCCTGAGCTCACAAAGGTGCAGGCTGTCCCTCTTGGCCCCAGTGCCCTTTGGGAGAGGAGGGAAGGGAGATGGGGGATGTTAACTGTGGCCTGCCGGAGATTATGGGAAATGTGGAGCAAGATGCAGAATGGGAAGCTGACTGGCTAAAGGTTGGTAAGTGTAGCAAGCTAGGATTGTTATTGAAAGGTTTTTAATTACCAGCTCTGAAGCACAGTGAGTCGAGTCTGAGAGTGAATTCCTTTATCTCTTGGCATAAATGAGAATATGGAGGAGTAAGGAAAAACCCAACCCTGAGTTTAGAGGAATCATATGGGCAGTTAGGTTTGAATACCTGAAAAATCTTGATTTTCCTTCTAGTGCAACAGGTCCTACTTACTTTGAAGCTGGTCTTGGGAGGAAAGATGTGACCTATTTTGATTTTTTTTCAAGAGTAAAAGATTAATAGAAAGGTAAAATAACAAAGTTATGCCTATTCTCTTTTTTCTTTGCTTCACTCTTAGGTAGCTCTGTAATGGTCAAATGAGATTAGTTATAAATTTCAGTCATTATTTTTTTTTATTTCCTCCTTGACTGCCCAAGATTTTTGTGAACAAAGACTGCAAGGTGGTAGTTAATGCACAAATTAAAAAATAAGCACCAACAAAAAAACCCTAACCCCTTATTCCTTGTAGTCAAGCAGTCCAGCTCCATGTCTCACTCACATCAAACAAGCTCTTAGGATATTAATATTGTTAATAACAGTTTTTGAATTGCCTGCTAATATGTGGAGATGTATAAACACCAGGAGAATTGAAGGTGACAAATAATAAATAATGTGCCATCAGAAAATGGTTAATTACAGTACAAAATTGAGATAGCAAGCCTTGTGTGCAGGGAGGAGTGTGGATCAGTAGCACCAGCTATAATTCATGATAGGTCAAGCCATATAGGAAGGAAAAGCTTTCATTTGTAAACATTGTCAAGCCCAGGGGGAAGCAATTACTGATGAGAAACAAGTTTCTTTCGTGTCAATCTCATAGTGAGGCTTTTTTTTTTGTTTCTAAATAAGGGCTGCTGCTGGTTTTTTTCCCCAGAAACCAACAAAAGGAACATGCAATATAATGGAGATTGAAGAGGAAATTGACCTGACAGCTTCATGAACAAATTAATATTCATTAAACAGGCATAGGTCTGTGAATGTGTTTGTTGCAAAGGGAAGGCTGGGTTTGGTCTCTGATGCAGCCCTGGGTCAGTACAAGCTGCAAGGTGCTGTCAAGTGTAAGCAGAGCAGTCAAAGCCTTCAGAAGCTGAGCTGCCACCAAGGCACCCTCTGAGGTACAGCTTTGTCCCATTTTCTGTGGCTGTGCACGTGTAGCAGTTTGCCCTGGCCTGTCCCAGTCTCACCTTTGGGTCCCTCTGACCCTCCCAGTGGCTGACTCTTTTGGTGGAATAAAACCCAGCACCTGCCTGTCCCTACCCACTTGGTCACTCCTTCCTTTGCCCCTGAGGGACTTACTCCATGGAGTCCTGGCTCCAGAGACAAGTTAATATTTGCTGGCTTTTTTGGGGGGAAAACTGTCACCACATTTCTCTTCAAAGAGAAAAGCAAGGCACAACTTCCCAAGAAATTTCTGGGATTCATATTCTCTGAACCTCAGAGAAAGGAAAACCAATTGTTATCTCATTTGCTGTGCCTGTGTTTGTTCACAAGTGGAATGCATGGTGGAAGATTGTTTACCTGAAGAGAATTGGTATTTGGATTCTGGTGTATTTTGACTCGCTGACCAATGGAATCCTGGTGTGTGTGTGTGTGTGTTTGTGCTGGGACTGTTGGCTGGCAGTCATGAGGTGCTGTGCAGTTGGAGTTGAGTTGAGTGCTTGGCAGGTTCAGTTTAGATGTAATATAATGTAATATATTGATATCACAATATAATATAATGTAATATAGTATAGAATAGTATAGTATAATACAGTAATTAATTAGCCTTCTGGTAAGATGGAGTCCTCCTCATCATTCGTCCTGGACATTGGGCAAAAATATCACTGATAGAAAACAACTTGTAGAATTCTGTTTTGTTTGGCATCAGAAGGTTTCTGATAGTCTTTTATATGAGCCCAAAGAACAAAAAGCACCTTTTAAAGATAATAGTGCTCTCTTGTGTCTTTGCTTAATTACTTTATTAGTTTGTGTCTCGGTCAAAGACTCTCTACCAGTTCTGTCCTTTTATGAAACTCGTGTTTATGTATGTATGTTTTTGTAAAAAGATCTACATAAATAAGATAAATTTAGCTGATCTGTGCAGAATTGTCTTTATAATTTTTAAAAACATTCTAGAAGGCACTAGGTCCAACTAATTTTTTGTCATAGGAAGGATCAGTTTCAATTTGAACAGCTGATAGGTGAAGGTGTGGATCCACTAAGAAAAATTAACAGGGCATTGTTACAAGGAACATGAAGAAGTAGCCAAACAATTTAGTGTGCAACTAGCTGTTTAAAAACCACCTTGTTGCCTTGTTACTTCAAGAGGCTAATGACATCCTTGTTAAAAAAATAATAAAATGAAATTAAAAAATAGCTCCAAGGTAAATCGCAAAGCAGTATTTCAGAGGAATTGAATAGAAGCTGTTGTAAAGATTGAAAATTATGGGCATGTGGCCCTTAATTTATGTGAATTTAAAGGCCATATGGAGATTGCCAACACAGCAGTTGTAAAGAGAAGATATGCTTCAGAAATCAGTGTCATTCCCTGATGGTGTCTGCAAGTGTTTATAAGGGAAGTCTCTCATTAAAGGTTCTCAAAGATATTAAATTCCCATGAAGTAAGAGAATGATCCATTGATTGAAAGATAAAAGAGAAAAGATGTATTGGTTAGCTTAGCTGGAGAAGAGAGGGCGTCAGTGAAATCCAGTATGGGTGCAAACAGCACAACCTACTCACTCACACGTGGTACAGGAAAGAGCTTGCACACTGTGGGATTAGTGTTTGATCCAATTCAGTATAGAGGAATCTTAAACAATGCACAAGAGAAGGCAACACATCAAAACCTCACAAGTAGAAACAGAAATTATTGCAAAAGGAATTGGAAAACAGAGCAGGGAATATCAGCACCAGTTTGTGAGTCAGTGGTGCTCTCACATTTGGACCCTTCTTCCCTCTCCATTCATAAATGGTAGATATGAATTAAGTATCTAGAAGACGGATTGGGATTATGGAGCTGTTTACATTCTAGACAATCCCCACTTTAGGACTCTCCAGGCTGGATAAATCAAGTGTGAAGAAATGTATTTTTAAGCTGAGTTATGTCAGCTTTACCAAAGGTACTTTTCCTGGATGGAAAATACAATAGTTTAATATGTGTCCTTACACAAACAACCATGCCCTTATCTCCAAAGAGTTAAGGTATGATTTCAAAGTGAATTTTCAAGACAGTTATGCAATTATTAAGCAATCTTGCATTAGACTTCTGGATCTTTAGCTGCTATTCTGACAGGATATGCTGCAGTTCTGCTGCTGAGGGAACCACACAAATACAGTGCATGTTTAAGATTATGAAACCTAATACAAGCACAGATGGTGCTAAATTGTGGTCACTACGTGCATGGCTCGGGCCTCCAGTAGTTTCTGGAAGTATCAAAAGCCCACCTTGCATCCTACCACTTTGTGTGAATTCCTGGCCTTGTATGAAATGCTGTTTACATTAAAGTTCACCCTTTAATCAGAGACAAGCACAGCAGAAAAATTAAGGAGCTGTTTTTGCTAGAGTTGCTTTTGGTGTTGGATTGCATGGAGCATAAGGCACTAATATGTGGGAGAAGAAATGAGGAGAAAGAAAATCTTCTAAGCAAAGCACTTTCAAATTCCTCACCTTTATTATAGTTATGGACAAAACAAATAAAATCTTGCTCATTTTGTTGTTTTGCCTGGACTCTTATATGAGATTGCTGCTTGAGGACAAGTGTGTTCTTCTCTCTGTTACTGCTTCATGCCTGGTTTTGTTCCATCAGGATGTTTGCACAACAACCTGCTCCATTGGCTGCTGTCCAGGTAAATGCTTACATCTAGCAAATGGCAAAGCCATTTCCCCTTTAACAATTAACACATGGAACGGTGTGGGGAGACAGATGTTGAAATTTAAATAATTTTCTGCCATTTAAATACACATGGACAATGTGTGTGGTGTGGAAGATGGAGAGCAAAGGGTAGCTGCCTCAAAGGGAGGACGTTTTGAGGGCTGGCTGTAGACCAGGACATTGGCAGGCTCACATGCAGACCTGGTGAAAGTATACCTTGACATAGTGCAAGAAAGGAGGTAAATAAGCACATCTGGGTTCTACCAGCCTCTTTGATCCTTCCTGCTAGCAAAGATGGCTACTTTGTGATGAGGAGAGTTCGAGACCTTTAATGTCCACCAATAAGTCCCATTTTTTTTTGCTTCAGTGTCTTCAGTAAAAGCCTTTTAAATCAAAATTCTCCTCCTATTTCAGCATGGTTGGAAATGAAACTCGCTAAAACCTGATGAATAGGCTCTACCAGCTTTCTTTGCTCTCTGTTTGATTGATTTGGTTCCTTGCTTGCATAGCCTGTTTAATATCTCAGATACTAATTTCTTTTCTCTGTGTTGACATGCACACTGCAGCACATCTTCTGGTATTCAGCTATTACAGGTGTGATAAATGAGCACTGTAATGTCAGGTGTACTGAAAATCAATGCTGTTAATATGCGAACAAATAGCAGACCTGTAACCTCTCCAAAGGCAAAGCATCTCAGGAATCAGGAATGCAGGAATCAAAACCTTCATGATTTGGTGTTACCCTGTGAAATTTGCATTCAGAATGATAATTCAGGCTAATGGCTTCATGCTCCCATGGGGCAGCTGAAATAGATTCTGAAATGGCAGAAGAAAAGGGTATAGTAAATAAATGTCAAAGAATATTTCTACATCAATATAGCTGTCAAAGAATATTTCTACATCAAACAAGTCTCTGAACCTTTTTGTGCTTCATAATCTGACCTTTTCTAGCTGCTCTGCTTTTGCCTGAATCAGATCATGAAAGGAAACACATTAAATACAAAATAAAAATAATAATAACAATAATAATAAACCATTTATATATAGCCACTAAAAGTGTTAGAATATTGTAGAGAAAATTCTATTAATTTACAGTAGAGTGGTGAGGGTAAAGCACCCTTTGATTGCAGTTGCTAGGCAACCCTTCTGTGAGCAGATGTAGGTACCATTCCTGTTTGTTTAACACCAGCCGTACTGGAGGCTGGCCGCAAAATATGTTACAGCAGCAGCAGGGAATGGCCAAGGAGAACAATTTTAGCTCTGTGGAGCTGAAGTATCTTTCTCTTGCATCCTTCCTGCATGAGTAATACAAATGAGGTTGCATGGAGAAAGCTTGACAGATTGGACAAGACAGCGTGTTTTCACCTGTTGATCACAAAATGATTTGTTGAAAAAAAGTCCTTATTCCCATTCTGCATGTATGGAAATGGGACAGAGAAATGTTAGACTTCCCTATGAAAAGCTGCTGCAACTGCACATTAGACAGCAACAGGGCTGAAAGAAGACCCCAGTCCTTCTCAGTCCCACACTCAGTGGTCTGTGTAGAATTCTCATGATATATTTGCCTTCTGAGTAAGACACTCCAGCCAGCTTTGTAGGATGATTTTGTGGTATTTCTTTTATAGGAAGCATCGTTAGTATTCAAGGCATTGTAGCAATGCTTAGAAAGACAATAACTAGAGTGTTTCAAGAAATGTGATCTATGCTTCTGTATAAACATTGGTGTAACATATGTTTTTGTCATTTACATTTAACTCCCAGAATGTGCTTACTTATGTTATTTACTGTTACAATTCAAAATTAAGTGTATTTTATTCCAGACAAAGATTGAGAGAGCAGTCTGTTTGGATGTCAATTGAAAATTCGTGTTCAGGGTGTTAAAGTGTGGTGATTTCCTTCCAGAAGACCTCAGAAGGCCAAATTTGTGCAAAAACACTTGTTTCAGAAGATCTTTGCCATTAGGAGCAGTGAAAATCAGATTCCTTTGCTGCTCTGTTGTGTGCTATGTGTTCTGATGGTTTTTGGCATGGCCATGTGAATGAGGCAAAGAAAAGATGAGAAGGGTTCATCATCCTATCTGATTTTTAAACTACAAATAATTAAACTGCAATTTAGAGAATAAGAAGTTAAAATACTGCAGTTGGTACTAAGTAAAAGTTAATATCTGTGGTAGTGTTCAGTTTGCCTTTTCAGTTTCCCAAGTTGTGAGCAGGCTTTTTGTTTTTAAGCCCTGGATATTGGAGGGAGGAGCTGCCTTTTCTTTTCCAGAAGATGAGCTTGGAGACAGGAGAATTCCTTTAGTTTAAAAGAAATAATGATCTCTTCAGCAGAAACTAATCTGGGTCAGATGGTTTGGGCTTATGGTCTGTACCACATCGTGGCTGCTTGTGGGAAAGCTGGGGTGTCCCTGGAGTGACACAGGCAGGGCACCCTTGGTTATTCTGAAAAGTGCCTGTTTTCCTCAGCCTGGGAGGGAATGGGGCACTGAGTGCTGGGGCAGAACTGGAGGCAGGAAGAAGTCCCCAAAGAATTTTTGCCACAGGTTTTCCAGTTTTATTTTCTAATTAATCAGTGCATGGCAAACTTTGTTCCCACCTTGGCTGTCATTTCAGTAATTATATGTAGGGTAGGTGAGGGTCCCTGAGGTGATAAATGCTTTCAGTACTGTGCAGATAAGCTGTGTGGTGAGAGCTCTGGGGCTGTGGACAGCCCCATAAACAGGTCTGGGCTGCTGCCTGGTGAAAGAACAAGGGACTTCTCAGGACTGAAGTCCAGTAGGCAGACAAAACACACACCCCCAGAATTATTATTTGAGTTTAATGATCTTTATTATAATGCTAGCAATTTTGTCTGGTTGGTTATTTTTTAAAAAGATAAACTAAACAAAATGGCTTTTCCTTGGAATTCAGATGCTTTGAAGTACAAATTTTGTGTCGTGATAGGTATTTTTAACACTTATCCAGCTCCAGAGGAAAGGATTTGACCTTTTAAATAAGTTTACACAATAATACCATTTATATGCTCAGAAGGTAAATGCATGGTCTAAGAAGGAATGAGGTTTCTGTACAGCTGCAGCTTTGACAAAAGAAAATGTGACTTTATAAGGATCCACATAGGGGTGAAAGAATGCTAATTATTAGCCTGCCCATCAAGTCATAATTATGCTTTCCTCAGAACTAACAGTGCAGATGTTTTATAAACATAAATACACAAATATTTATGAAACAGGACTTGCAATATATTTCAATTCACAACAATCTTGACCTCACTGTTTAACCCTTACAAGTATTCTTGTAGTTTGTGTTGTGTAAAATAATACCTGGTTTTTTTTTTTACTGGTTAATCAGTTCATCAAGTGGGGTTTAAGTGTTGTACTAATCACAAACAATGTTAGTGAAGATGAATTACATTCCTTTTGCATGTTGGGAATTTTCTTTTTCCTCCCCAGAAGAAAGATAAGAGAGAGCCTCTGAGGTTTGAGAAATTGACGTGTATTTTAAACAAATTAATAAAAATACACATTTATATTTATGAGCAATCTTTTCTTTAAATTGTCTTTGAATATATTTCAGTCATGAAGTTTAAGGGAGTAACTCCATTATTTCCAAGAGGTCCTTTTAAAGCTCAGTTTCTCTTATGCCCACTACTAAAACCTTGTGAAATAAACAGGTGTAGTGCCATCAACAAACCCACCAGCTGTGGAGCACGCTTTGATATAGTTTTGGAATGGTGCAAAAGAAATGTTTGTGCTTCAGTTGCTTGGTATGAATGGCAGTAACTCTTTTAGATTCATGGAGCAGTGAAATGCTTGGTCTCAGGCTGCATAGTCTCCCTTCCTCTATACCTGTACTTTACATTAATAATAATGAGTATTACACATGTGGGTTACAATCAGGTTATTTTGAAACCACTTTCAGTAATTTCTTAGATGAATTCTTATGTAGTGCTTCAAGGGTGTTGAAAGGTACAGATGACTTCAACCATGAGAAAAGGAAAGGAATTCTGCAGAAATAGGCCATTTTCAGTACTTTATTCCAATTGAGAATTAGATATTATATTAAAAAGACAAAAGCTAATCTTTCCTAGTCTGTAAAAGTCATTACCACTTGACAACTGTTGGAGGACTTGTATGAAATACAGTGGAGGTCTCAATTCAGTTTGTAGAGCATAGATGTCTTTAAAGTACCACAAATATCCTAGAAATAATGGTATTTTAGCTTTTTTCCTTGTGTTTTAAGCAGATGATCTATTTGTTATGGATGTGGAGAGGGAAGCTGAATAATTTTACTAAACCAGGCCTGTCTTTTGTCCAATAAGCAGCACACCTTACATTCTGGGATTCAGAAGAGAAGTGAAGAAGTGCAGAGGCAGCAGTTGCAATCATCCAGTTTAATACAAAGCAGAGGGAGTGTGGCTGTGGTTTGGGAATAAAAGAAGGTGATACTTAAGTTTTGGACATTAGCTACTCTGCTAATGTACTGTTTTCTGTAATAGGAGTGGGTACATATATCTCTGTCCCTGAAATTGTTAATTTTTTGCTTCACTGAATGAAAGTTGTTGAAATCATTACTTTTGTTACTGTCAGCTTACTTTCATTAGCCCTATTCATAACGCAAAATCTCAGTCTGTGATATTTTATTTTTGAACGATCTGTGGACATTTTCAAATTGCTTTCATTCATTTCTTGTTTTCTTGGCTCCTGAATTTGTGACTATAAAGCATCTCCTATATAACTTCCTTCTGGTTTTAATGTTCCACTGATTCTGATGCATGGCCCTCCTTTTCATCAGTGTATGAAAACACACTAGGCAGATGTTGCAGTCCATCTAGTCATGTGTTTCAATTTGCTTTTTATTTCCAGTGCCAGGCAATTTGTGTGTTTGCCCTTACTCTTCAGTGGGGGTTCCTTCTCCTGGAGCTGTGGCTCATTTTCTTTTCACTGTGCTACAGTTTCAGGAGCTCCTGAAAAACAGACAGTAATACATGGATTTCATACACATCCTACTGAACACTGAAAACAGAGGAGGACAGGAACACATCCATGAAGGCCATGATGAAAAATCAGAGTCCTTGATATAGTCAAAAGGCTAATGATGGTTATTTGGCTATAACATGGACAATTGGTGCAGTCAACATTGTTCAAAAGATAGAAGGGAAACACAGAGGAAAGTGAACAAAATTTAAAAAATCTTTGTTAGGAAAGAAATACTCTTAGTTGACCTAAGTCCTGGTCAGATATTATGAATATAATTTTATCATTTTAAAATTAGATGGTACACTCCACTGCAGCCAAATTTCAGCACCCAAACTGTTTCATTCTGTGAGGTTACCAGAATATTTTGATGTACTTTGTGGTTAAAACTAATTTTCATTTCTCTTCTTTAGACCAACATAAAACTCTGTTTCTTTCTTGTTTCTATAGCTTTAGTCTGCAAACCAGTCAATGTCACTGTGAGAAAATGATGGTTTTCATACAGTGTGGTCTAGAATGCACAGTGTTTATTCAGATGTGTGAAACAGTCAGCTAATCCTGACACCAGCCTTTCTTCCTCTAGTGGCAACATTTTAGAAAGCCCTTGGACTCCAGGAATACAAGTGATTGTGGTCATGGCTAAAAATGGCCGATGCTTTTTCTCATTCTTTCCTCTCTTGGAGAAACTAAATATATATTTTTAAAACAGTTTTCTGTTTTGCTTACATGTAAAAAAATGTACTAAATATAAAACTATCTTGATTTGCCCCCTGTTATCTACTATTTGTCAGAAGGAATGACAAATATACTCATCTAATAAATGCTGAAGTAAGGATCCAGTGCAGCCAGGACCGAAATTGCTTTTGTGTACTACAGTGGATAAAAATCTAGGAAAGGAATTGAGTATTGATTTTCCTAATCTGTTTTGGTTTTGTATCAACAGACAGTGCATACACATGCAGTACCCATACCAAAAAAAGCTTCTTTTAAGAAGCTTTATTACATACTTACAAGTATATGCATGAAATATGCAAGGATCTAACTTCTCTCATTTGCAAATATTTTGCATGGAGTCTGCGTTTATTTTGACATAGAAAACCCTCAAGCATTCCCTTAAAGTCATTACCACTCTTGTTACCATCACCAGGCTACAAAATTGTATCTTAGATTTTGCTAAGTCCCTTACTTAAGTAATAGTCTTTTGGTTTAAAGCCTGAATATCAACTTCTGCTTTTATTTGTGTTTGATTTGCTTTCTTCTGGAGAAAGAAGTCTGGAGTGGTATATGCATCTGCAAATGATCTGGGTTTGCTAATGCAGAGATTTATAGGTACCTTTTTTGTTTCCTTCAACAACATACCAGAAATTAATGAAAAATTTCTGTTTGCCTGCACTTAAAAGTATTTTCTAAACACCTGTGAAGAAACTAATCAGAAAGCCTGTGTTCTGGTCAGCAGTTAATATATTCCCATAATATATAGTCTTGCTATAACCCAAGCTGTAGTCATGAGTAACCCTCCCTTTTGGGGAAATTAATTTAGAAACCCTTATTTTGATTTTTTTATTTCAATGGGACCTGTCAGCTCCAGTCATGTTAGATGCTTTGCCGTGCTTTACTCCTGATGGTGGCAACTTAAGCTTTAAATTATTTCTAAACTGCTTCTGCTTGATCTGGAACTTAATGAAAGCTGACAGAAAGTCTGCAAGATGAAAATGGTGTATTGAGAACAGGAGGTCAGCAGGGCTTTGCAGAGATAGGCTGGCAGTGAGGGCGTGTGGGGAAAGTTAAATACAAAGGGACCCCAGGGACTGCTCTGCCTGGAATCTTCTAAAGATGCCAAGCTAAGAACAAGCTTCAAGTTCGAGGAACTTTGGATTTGCCTTTAAGTTTTGCAATACAAGCTTATCTTTAATTTTTTATATCACTTCATTGTTCTAACCACATGAGATAAAGTGAGATGCTTGCAGCTGGGTATGATTAGCATATATTTATGCTGCTAATTTAACATTATGCAAATTATATTCTCCCCTGTTTAGCTCACTGAGCACTAGATGGGAGGTGTCTCTCAGCAGAGTGAGTCCTCCTTCTGCAATCGTTTCATACTTTTCACTTGCAGAAATTCAAATTGCTCTGTCTTGTCACACTTCTTACCAAGTTTCTTCTAATATTGTAATTGCATGGAAAGAAAGTTTCTAAATGAGAAACAAAAGTCCAACTAGTCATTATTTGAAAAAGAAAAATTCTGTGAAGGTTTCAGATTTGTTGTCTCCCTGTAAAGGCTCAGGGACTTTGATTTTTGGGCCAGTCAGACCTGCAAGAACTTTTTTGGTTTACAGCGAGCTGAAGATGGTGGGGGGCTTATTTTGATCTCATATATGTGTAAAGCAAAAAAACTTTGAAGTTTGTCTGGGGTTAAAACCAGTGTGACTGATGGGATCCAAGCTCCTGATGTTTCTGTAAGAGATGTGTGAGGAGCATATGCTTGTGCTGGTGGACCTGTGACCTGAGTGGCCGTGGCTGGTGCCAGAACCTCCTGCAGAGTGCTGCATCCCCCTTGACTTTTCCTTTTCAGCATGTGATTATGTACACATCCACTTACCAAATGTCTAAAGGGAGCTGAAGCAGCTGCTGAAGGACTGCTGACATTCTCCTTTCCTTCTATCCTAAGTGGACAAACAGTGACTTTGGTGGAGTGGCTTGTTATGAATTAATGGGTTGATGAGAGCTCCCATTACAGCCCTGCTCACAACTCAGTGCACAATGCACAAAATCACAGGTTTCCAAGAGGGATTGTACAGCCCTGCACTCACAGAAGGTCTGAGGGTCTAAGGGATGGCAGTGCTTTGCAGGGGTAAAAAAAAAGCACTTTGCAGTTGTTAGAACAAAACAAAATCACAATCCCTTCCATTTAATAGAAAAAAGCCTGGGAGAGAATGGCCCCATGCTGAGCCCAGCTGTGATTATGGTGGGGGATGTGTGGGAGGGCAGGCATTGTTTTTCTGCCAAGACCTTGACTGTGGGAGTTGCTCCATCTTCCCAGCTTTTGTTGGTCAGAAATGAAGAGCTGCAGGGGATTTTGTGAAGTCTGCACGGCTGTGTTGCGGGGGCTTTCTCAGCTAGAGATGATTTTGTTGGGAGTGGTTTTACTTCAGTTGATATAGTTGAGCTGACAAATTACTGCTGTTTTGTCAACAGGTGGTGCCCAGACATAGGTTATCCATGGTTTCTTGGTTGGGAGAGCTGGCTTTTGTCCTTCAGTGACAGCATGGTGATAGTGGTTCACTTTTTGTGATCAGCTGGTGGGGAGAGGAGGGCCACAACCTTAAGGAATACTGGCATGTGGCCTTTGGTTTTGACTAATGGTCAAAGGTGGCTGTGATTAACTATGCAGTGTGAGTGTCTTCACCTGTGGCAGGAATTTTAATGTGCAACTGTAAACACCAGGAACATCACTGCTCTTAGGAGGAGTTTAGGAGAGGTATCTTAGTTGCTGCCTTTGCTTTTTAGGTACTGTAGGTTTGCCCAGTTGTAACACTTTCCTTTTTCATCTGGGTTTCATTGGATGAGGCCAGTTTCCTTGACCTGATTGTATTATGCTTTCCATGCTAATGAAATTTATTGAGTATAGTGTCAACAGTGGCACTCTGCTTTTGTCTCTGTGTGTGAGGCAAACACCTGTGAAGATGGTCAGACTTTGCCGTCCTGTGAGCAGAAGTGATGTGAGGGGGAGGCAACAGTTGTGAGCAGAGCCCACTGCTTAGTGAGGCACTCTGGAACCCTGGGAGATGAAAGGCAGTGCATAAATATAAAATACTATAATTAGTGAGCAGGATCATTGCCAAAAGCCTCTCTTTATTCTCGTTTGCAGGAATGTGTGCTGCTCCCTTAATTTAAAACGTAATTTGGATAGCTTAATGAAGGCTTATTGGCTCACTGAGGGAGAACCTGAGCTAAGGGGGATGTTAGAAGTACCTTTTGTTCATTCTTAAAAAAAGGTCAGACATGGGGGAAACATTGTCTTGTAATGGCCAGGTGGCCTAACAAGGTTTTTTTCCCTATATTTACTGAGCCCACTTTGCTAAATACCCCTTTGTGGTGTGGTGTGCTCTCATGCAAAGATTCCCCCAACTAACTTGTAATGCTCAAATATTGTTAAGATCAGGGTTTCTATGAGACACTTATGTTTTTATCTTGGCAAACCATAGAACCAGGGTCTGTTAAGGTAGCCAACAATCCAAAATGGAAGCAGTTCAACCCTTCCAGTGAGGCAGGAGTGAGCTGTGCCTGCTAAAGTCAACTTGAAGTAGGAAAGTGTCTTGAGATGTGCATAAGAAATGTAGACTGAAATAATTTCTCCAAAATCTTGGATTAATTTAATTCTTAGTTTTGGCTTATTTTGTAATTTTGTAGTGATTTTTGGATCTGTAAATACAGATGAACCTTTCTTGTTTCTAACTTTCACTTTGTTTTACTTTCTAGAAGCTCAGATATTAGTAAAAATATATGTGCTTAGGGCAAGAACAAAATCAAGAGCCATGTGTTGGTGCAGGAGTATTTCTAAATTTTCTATTTTTCTATATCATCATCTGCAACATGGGTTTGGCTGGAAAAACTTGGCCCGAGGACTCCATGTGCTCCTGTTTGTCCAGGAAGAAATGCTTGTAGGTGACAAAGCACATGTCTTACCAATGCTTATTCAGGAGCTACACTTCTTTGGCTTTAAAAGTGACACATAAGGAAGGTGAGGTAGGTATCCTCTTCTCCTACCATTCCAGCACCCATAGTTCATCTGAGGAGGAGCATTTTTGCTAGTGTTGTTTTGTACTTTCAGCTTATATAAACACTTGTAGCCAAATTCTGGTCATAATTAATGTGCTATACAGATATTTGGCCATAGACTGAAGGCAGCACTTTTACAGGTTGCATTATTTTTGTGTCTTTAGTACCAAGTGGGCAAGGTAAAATGTGTAGAATTCTTCTTGCATTTAAAGCAGCTAAGTCTAATTTCCTAGTTTTAGCTTCTCTTTAGTAGGGGTGACCCCAAAAGAGGACTCAGGAGGGAAAAAGGAGAATAAAATGGCATGCATCTTTCTTTCAATGTTATCTAAACTACAGCAAGGTGAGCAGGCCAGAACATCTGGTATTACTGTACCTTTCCTGGCATTATTAAATGTTTTGCATACTGTTCATGTACCATCTGTTTAGTCGTCCAGTGATGCAAGGACCAAAATGAAAATAAAGACATTTGCGCTGACATGGTGTAGAATAGACTGCTGGAAATTCAGAGCAGTTCCTAGTTGCCTGCCTTGAGTAGGATCCCATGTTTATTCTGGTAAATGACTTGCTTGGATGGTTACTGCCAGCCTTTTGGGAGATTGCATGCCCAGGGTTTTTAGGTGCTGAATGTTCAGCACAGTATATACAATATGTTGTATATCTGGCACTGGCTTGCATGAGGGCCAGATTTTCAAAGGTCCTTGGATTTCACACTGAGGCTGCATTCCCAAAAAACTGAGTATCAACAAGAACTCATATTTTGAAAAACCTGACTGCTTGGAAGAAATTATTTTGTTGCCTAAAATAAAATGAAACAAGAATTTGTTTCCTGGCAGTGTTTGCAGTGGATGGAAAAATTCTGGCCAGGGAGTAGTGACAGATAACTGTGTTTCTCTTGGTTGCTCCTTTAAAGTGTGAGCCCTCAGAGAGAGCCTAAACCTTTTCAGGAGCAATGAGCTCCCAAAGTGAACTCTCACACATAGGCTAAAGGGAATCTGCACATATGGAAAAAAAAAAGGTAAACTCCATGTTTTTAAGGGTGTGCATATTCTTTACTGTTTATGCATATTCTTTACTATTCTTTACTGTACTGTTTAGCCAAATGCAGAGATTGTCCAGGGAGCTGTGGATGCCCTGGACACATTCAGGGTCAGGTGGGATGAGGCTTACCCTTGTTGTGGGTGTGGAATGGCAGCACCTTTTCATTCACATGCTCTTAGGATGTGTTACCTGATTGTACAAGGACAAGCTGGGGTAGAGCACTCTGGATCACACAGCTCCTAATGAGCTGTTGGTCCTCACTTTTTCCCCCACACAAACTGGTGTTTGATTGGCCTTTGCACTGAGAAATTTCCACAAGAGAAAATGCAACAGAGCCTTTATTTCACACACAGGTTCTGCAGTACCTCACCTGAACAAGTTGAGAGCAGCCCTATTGAAAAGGAGCTGGGGTTGCTGGTGGGTGAGAGGCTGGACATGACCCAGCCATGGGCACTCCCGGCCCAGAAAGCCAAACGTGTCCTGGGCTGCATCCAGAGCAGCGTGGGCAGCAGGGGAGGGAGGGAATTCTGCCCCTCTGCTCTGCTCTGGTGAGAGCCCACCTGGAACCCTGCATCCAGCTCTGGGGTGCCAGCACAGGAAGGACATGGAACTGCTGGAGCAAGACCAGAGGAGGTCACAAAGATGATTAGAGGCATGGAGCATTTCTGTGCAGAAAGGCAAAGGGAACTGGGATTGTTCAGCCTGGGGAAGAGTGGCCTTGGGAAGATCTCTTGCAGCCTTCCAGTACCTAAAGGGAGACAGGGACTGTTTCTAAGGGCATGTAGTGACAGGACAAGGGAGAGTGGCTTTACTCTGACAGAGGGTAGATTTAGATTAGATATTAGGAAGAAATTCTCTGCTGTGAGGAGGGTGAGGCACTGGAACAGGTTTCCCAGAGAAGCTGTAAATGTCCATCCCTGGGAGTGTTCAAGGCCAGGTTGGATGGGGCTTTGAGCAACGTTGTCTAGTGGGAGATGTCCCTGCCCATGTCAGGGTGGTTGGAATTGGATGATCTTTAAAGTCCCTTCCAGCAAAAACCATTTTAGGTTTCTGCGATTTATGATAATAAATCTGTAATTGATAAAAATATTTCCTTTTGGATAATGGCAATTTCATGAAATCTAGCCACAGAAATTATAATGTATTTAAAATGTTTTTGTAGTTGTTTGGACCAGTCAAGAGTAACTTTTTAATGACTTGTAATAAAGGTAAGTGCATGCTGGAGGTATTATAAAAATCCCAATTTTCTAATGAAACTGATAAACTTTGATAATTTATGCCAATATTTTGTTTTTCTATTTTAAACTGAGCTTAGCACTTGCAGACAGAGAGTTAAAGTTCATCACTGACGAGTGCCAGAGGCACTGGTGGGCTGTGTTTACAAGCCTTTTAATGACTCTGGTAGGTGATGCCACATGAATATTCATTTTAATGACATATATTGGTAGGTGAAAAAATGCGACTTGCACTATATAGCTGTCTCTTAAAAATTACATGAACATATGGTAAATGATAGGCATTTTAAAGAAGCTCCAAGTAGATTCATTACAGTTAGCTGGCAGTGATGGAATTGAAGAGTAATAAGGAGGAAAGGAAAAGCTTTCCTTCTGTGTGCAGTCTGAAACCGTGAATACATTGGTATCACATGTACAGGATAAGTGAGAAGGGATGGCTCGTACCTTCTGAAATTGCTGACAAATGTAAAATCAGCCCACTATCATGTGCAAAGGCTTTAATCATGTTGCTGACTACATCTCTTTTTTGAAAGGGGACATGTCTTGCCTTTGAGGATATTTACCTGGCTGGAAGAGGCTTGTTTCCAATTGTCATGCAGAACTGTGTGCCATCCCATTGCCACAGACTGTGAGCTCGTGATAACAGCTAATTGACTGGCAATTCCTTATTTGCATCGCATTTTTGATTCCTGGGAATCAATGAGCAACCTGAAAGTCATGACATTGTAGAGGTCAGTGCGTGCACACACACGCCAGCAACCACAGAATGTGATTAGCTGAAATGGTGACAGGGTTTTTGTACATTTTTTAGCTTTGATATGAAACAGAGTCAGACAAGGTAGGTCTGGCTGAGAAGTGTTCCCTTATAATCTTTTTTTCTCTCTCATAAAACTGCCAGCAGTCTACTCAGGTGCCTTTAAAGCTTGTACTGCTGACATCAGTTGGAGTTTCTGGGGAAGTGATATGATGCTGAGGAAGCAAGTTTAATTATTTCTCACATTGGTCCTATGCTGTTTAAAGAATGTAGGGTTTTCAGGACAAGCCTGGGAAAAGAAGATGGGCCGCTGAGGAAGTTGCTCTTATACCAAAAACATGTGCTGAAAGCCTGAGGATTAACTTTTTGTTCCTCCAGAACAGCAACTATTGTTTCATACAAAGCAGGATTTCTTATGACAATCAATCTAGGTTTTCAGGTTCTGCAAAGCAATGTGAGGTATTCTGTATAAATAATGACCACCCTAAAAACACAGCCATTCTGCATTAAGCTTAAAATCTAAAGTGTGAATTAAATAATAATAATGCACTGTACATATATCATCATAAATGGTCTTGATACCCCAGAAAATGTTTCTCTACAAAGATAATTTTCATTAACAAGTTCCATGTGAGAAAGGTCAGTAATCTTCGCTCATACAGTGTCTCTGAATTGACCACGAAAATTCATGTTAACAGTGACGTGTTTTTTGAGAGGGAAACACCACTTGTTTATGTCTTTTGTTGCTAATATGCTGAATGAGGTATCGAATTAAATGGAATGAGGTGATGTCAGAAGGCAAGGATGAGAGAAAGAAAAAGAATTGACAGAAAAGAAGGAAACGATACAGAGAATATGGAAATAACTAGAAAGCAGAAATCTGTGTGGAAATGGAAAGTGATCAAGATGTCTACAATTAATTCAGGCTAGGTGACATTGGGAAAAGGTGGCTTCAGATATCTGCTACTGGCTTTTTGTTTCTGATTTCTTTTAACAAGTGTAGTAGATGAAAAATATTACCAAATACAAGAAAGACTGAAGAGAAAGTAAATCAAGGAAAAGAAAGGAAGGAAGAAAGAGAAAGCAAAAAGAAGTATCACTCTGGAAGTGGGTACATCTTCGTCTTAAACAGCAAAAATCCCACTGTTTCTGACTCCACTGCCACTTGCAGGCAATGAAGTACGTATTAAAATATCCAGTTACATGAAAATTGGTTCTGAAAGAGCAGCTAGAGTAAAATCTAAAAGGAAGGCAGGAAAATAACAGAAATCATAAATAACAGGAAGTCACGACAGGGGCATAGTCTTTTCCAACCTAGTGATTTTATTATTTTATGAGAAGTGGTATTGCTATGTTAAAATAAGGGTCTCTGAAGAGTTGCCAGAAAATCTCCAGCTAATAATTGTTTGAGTATCCTGTGTGGGATGGGTTGGTAAGTTCCAGGCCTTGCAGTAGTTCTCTAGGCTCAGGAGTGCTGGACTTCAGGTAGAATAAGTCCAGACAAAGCACATTGGCTGCCTTTGGGCAGTAGAAACAAATGAGAGGTCTTAGAGGTCACAAAGCCTCAGCAATAGTCAATAACTCTGTAGATATACATGTGCATGGTGAGTGTTTAGTAAGATGTATTTTGTAATAGAACACTGATAACTTCATACTGCAGGGCAGTAATGATGGGCAGCACTTTAGAATTTCATTTATTATTGTTTTATTTTACAAGAAAGTAGATGTAGATGTATACTTGAATTTCTTAGGACCTTGAATGTTCTTCAGCCTGTGAAACCAAATCATGAGTAGCTGTTTTCCCTGCCAGGCAGGGCAGGTCTGGCTTCAGACATCTCAGAAGAACATCCTGGTTTGGTCTTTGCTACTTCTGTCTCCTTCTGCTCTGTCTTCTACAATGCATGTGCTACACTATATCCTTTTGAGGAGTTAATTTTTTCCATAAACATCCACTGGGCCTTGCCTGTTCATCAAATATTTGATTCTGTGAACCAGCTATGAGGTCTTACATTTAGCTTGCAAGAGTAGGTGGTCATAGGGGTTTCTTTACATGGGCCTATTTTTAGCAGCTTAAAGGTTTAGCCTCATCCTGAGATGCCAAAGATCCCTTCTGCTCTGTGGCTTCTGTAAGACATAGAGTTGGTCAAACATTTTGAGTGACTGAAACAATGTTCTTGTGCTGCAACAACAACAGTGGGTCAAATTCCCTGTGTGGAAACTCTAATTCTCTCCCTTCCACTGGAGAGTATATCTGTTTTTGAGAGTGCCTGCTCAAAGACCACTGAGACAGGTTCAAATCATAAACCAGTGGTGGTCTTTTTCACAAGATATTTGTCATTTTGTGGTAAATTTTTGTTACATATTTTTCTAATCAGGTTTTAGAAACAAAATTATTTGAATCTGCAAGCCTTTACTTGCTTCTTCAATTCTTTTAATTTAAGTCGATTTTCCCCCTATTCCAACTCTGTTAAAAATTGAAAAGATGTTTTTGGCTATTGTTCATAAATATACAGTGATCTACAGTGATTCTTACTGAGTAGAATTTGAATTCAAAATGCCTAAAAATTAGTATTGGAGTCATGTAATCTTATCTCAAATACCCCTTTCTTTAATACAGGAGCTGGTTTCAACTTTTCAAATATTCAGCTCTTTTGCCTTGTAAATAATGCATATGTGCTATGCCACTATTAAGTATTCAGTCTATTGTCTTCTAGTTTTCTAATTTTTATGGTTTTCCTGATGTGAAATGAAGAAGATTCTGGACATATTCCCTCAGGACAGGAAAAATGTTAGTAGAATTCAATTCTCTCTCCTACAGAAATTTGAATATAATTTGAATGCATTAAAATTAATCTTAAAAGGCAGCATTCTTTGTGGCAAGGTATCAGTAGGCATTTGCAGCAAGTTAAGAAAGTATTTTTTCTGTCCTAGAAGTTTGCTGTTAGCTTTCAACAGTCATTAAAAAAACCTTGGAAAGTGACTTTCAGGAGTCATTTTGCAGTGTATTAGAATATCAATATAGCTCAAGTTTTACTTGTTGCCAGTATGATTCTTGAGATCACTTTTCAAGCAAATGCACTGTGTCCTGTGCTACAGCATGCACTGAAAAATGCCTTCCTGGAGAGTGCAAGGAGACAGCTTCAGTTTGGGCTGATTTCCAGTGTGCTGCTGTGACTGAAAATTCTCTACATCACCCCTGCTGGCTCCTCTGTTTTCCAAAGGGATGGACTGAGGGGCACTGTGCATCTCATGGTTGTGTATGGTGTTCCATAGGTAGTTTTCCTAAAACCATAAAATTTTTGAAGTAAGGAAATTCTCTCTTGAGGCTCAGGTTGGCATACCATATATATGCAAGTAAGTCTGGTGCAGCCTTTTCAAAGGCCACACAAATTTTGAATAAAAATTTCCTATCTGTGTGAAGATTGATAGAGTAGCCATCAAATTTTATGCTGTAAAAATGCCAGTGAAAATGGAAGGTGAGTCAAGCTGCTTTACACACTTAAATTAGAATAATGAAGTGAAATAGACCTGAATGAATCCCTCAACTGCTCTAGATGTAGTAATACAAAATGGTAAAGCCATAGAAATGGAGCAACATATCTGAGACAAGGCTATGTATAATAGTATTTTCCTGAATAAAATAGCAATAATGCCAGATTCTTATAGGCCATTATTCAAATCTACAAGATAACTTTCTAAATATTTTTAGTTTACAGCATATAAATAAATCATAGAGTAAAATAATTATATGTCAGACCATATGCTGTCAAAGTATTTTACTGTGAAAGGGGCCTTAGAGATCCTGTATCACTTAATCATTTCATAAATATGGGTTTTCATTGACTATGAAATATACACACAGTAAAGGCAAGTAATATGAACAGTACCAAAGTGGCACATCCTACAGTAGTAAATAATCCAGATAACAGAATTTATATACTCAGGGAGCTTTAACTGGCACATTTCGAGCTGTATTGAGCAGTTGTGTTTATAGAAGTGTAGTGCATCTCTTCTTAGAGGTGGAGTTCTCAGTTTCTACCAGTTACAATTTATGAAGTTGAAAAGTGCTTTTAGTGCTTTTAGCTTATAAACTCAGCTAATTATTTGCTAGCTTAATATTTGGCAGTCTTGTTACTTTGCAACAGGGTCTAAATCCAAATTATTTATGATGGTAGTTCAGGCACTGCCAGGATCAGTTTTCATGAGCTCTGAGTGACTGGGTTTTTTGGATCAGCACACAGTCATATACTTAGGAAGAAGAGGGGAAAGCAGAGCAGTGACAAGGAAATAACTGTGGAGGAATGCAGCTCCCACCATGGTGCAACAGCAGCAGGAATGGTATCAGACATAGGAAAAAAAAAAAGGCAAACTAGCATCTTCATTTTTCAGAGGCAAAATCCTATTTTACAATCACAATTACTTTCAGTAGTAACTGTGATTGTAAAATGAATGAAACCATGTGTTGGACCAGGAGTCCCACATGCCGTGTAATCTCAGTCCCAGTTAGTTAGGCTCTTTAATTGGGATTTCCACAGAGAAATCAGGGCATCTGTGTTAGATACCTGCCTCATTTTGCTGACTTTATGGTGTCAGGAAACCCAAGTTTGGTGCCATAACATTAGGCACTAAACCCTATATATATACATATATATATATATATATATATATATATATATAAAAAACCCTTCCTGTATATAGCCTAAGACCCAAACAGATAATCTACAAATACTGTGCCATATCTTTATTCTGCCTTAATTTAATGAAATGGGTGTATTTAGAATTAAGGGGAAAGCAAAAACCAGAAAATGGATCTATCTTAAGCTCCAGTGTTTCTAACCTCTGAAACTCTCCTTTCTTTTTCATCACCTTCCTTCAGGAGTGAGCTATAATTACACTAAAAATAGCAAAGCCACTTTCAGATTTTATCTTCTCTGGTGTCTCACTTCATCTGAGAGGTTAAAGCATTGCTTTTACAAAAGAAACTCACATGTGGAAAATTTTGGGTTTTTTGGACATTCTTACATCCATTATTCCTGGATGAATATATCTTGTGAGTTTAATGATTACACATTGCAGTTCAGCTCCAACCATAATAATTGGTAAGTTTCCTGGAATTGCATAAATATAGAATGAATTTTTATTAGAATTAATGAAAAAAATGAGGGAAATGTTACAGATATGGATCCAGAATTTTATTAAAAATGTATACGCATTATAAAGTATTAAATAATAATAATATCTACCAGGATATATGACAATATTTTGAATTGGTTAGTGTTAATTAGTGTCAAATTCAAGCAATTGGTAATTCTGGCTTTTTTTGATTCTAGCTGATTGTGGGTAGGCTAAGTTACCCACGGGACATGAGTACCTGTCCAGGAGAACTCTGGGGGATGTTTCTCTATAAAATCTCTCAGCTGCATTCTAAAATTCAGGTGAAGATGCATCTGTCTTCTCTCTTATCTTTCCTTTTAGGCTTGTGCAAGTCTTGCTGCAAGTAAATGTGTTACAATGCAGTGAAGGAGGAGGAGTGAAAGTGATTTTTATCCACAGGCTGTAGTCACACGTCACAGATCAATGTTGTAAGAGAGCGTAGGCTGCAATGTGGCAGGGAGCATATGCTGCTGACTGCTGTGCCTCCTGTAGGTGCTATTCCTGTGGGGAAAACGATCAGGCTTGGTCCTTCAGCCTGTCTCAAAGAGAAATTGTGTATATTATTGTGCTCACACACTGCACTCCTTAGATCAGGGACGTCATTTTAACATAAACCCTTAAAACAGAAAAGTTAGGAGTGATGTGATCGGTATTTATAGAATCTAGGTTTTATATTTCAAATTAAAAAAATGTGAGATGGATGTGATCAAAGAGAGTTTTAGCCAGTCTTGCCATCTGAGCACCCCTCAGCTCCACCTCTGTTTGGCTGCAAAACAGCTGCCACAGAGCATGGCTGTGTCCAATGAGCCCATGCCCCAATCTCCCCCAGGACTGGAGAACAGAAACAGATTTCTGTTTGGGCCAGGCCCTGGCACGGACATATTTTATGAAAAATCCTTTCATTAGGATCTTTTCTCCTGTGAAGCTGAGAGGCTTCAGCTTCGCCATGTTTTGCTGCTTTGGAATGTGATTTGGAGAATTGTTTACCCAGCATGGGAAATTGTTTTTACTTGATTACCAACAACAGCCACCTGTGTCGAGGCTGTGAGCAGTCACAAGATTTTATTATCATTCCCTTCCTTTCCTTTGCTAGCCTTCTGATGTCTCCTTCCTCTTTTCTTTTAGTATAGTCTTAGTATATAATTTTATTTTAATATAATATATATCATAAAATGATAAATCAGCCTTCTGAAACATGGAGTCAAGATTCTCATCTCTTCCCTCGACCTGGGACCCCTATGAACACCACCACAAGGTCCAGTTTGGTATTTGCACCCAACCAAGTATGTAAAAGACACAGAACATTCCTGATATTTGTCCTGTTTCTTCTATCCCCCTCCAGGTATCTTTCCCAACACCAAGGAGCAGAATAGAAAATGCATTGATTTCTTATTCTTGCTCTGTAAAAGAAGAAGAGCCCAGCAGCTTAACACATCTCATGTCTAGAGCTACTGCACACATCATTAGTGTCAGCACATTTTATTATGGAAAACTAAAAGAAAGTCTAAAAATAAATATCAGTGTTATTCTGAAGCTTTGGAAAAGCTTTTTTCTTTCACCTTTTTTAATAAAGCATAAAATAAAGTAAAAAGAGACTCCAAACTGAAATGCCCTGCTGATTTTAGAGAATTCATATCAAAATCTATTTGAGCATGACAAGTTAGTAGAGCATGGAGCTGTTTAAACTTAAGGTGTGGATAGAGATGCTTTAAATCACAGAAACTAAAGACAGAGTAGACTTTAGAGTATTTAAACTTCTGCAAGTAGAATTATGCTATTGTTGCTTGTAAATATGCTAAAAACCTCCTGTAGTGTCTTGTAAATATGCTAAGAATCCCCTGTAGTTAATTCTCCCACTATTGTTATAAATGAGAGCAAAGAAAATGTATTTCTTATTTTATAGCCTCAGTTCCCAGGTGTAAATCTGCTGTTTTGTTTGGCATTAGCAACTCTGTTCCTTGACTGACAGGTTTCAAAGTTTGCCATAATTGTGAGCTGTGCTCACATTCACTGTGCTTTAGAGTCAGCAGGGAATGGTACTGTGTGCTAGTTTTTCAAAGAAAGGGCATTGCAGTGGCAACATCTAATAAATCCCAAAAGCACCCCACCTTCTCTTGGGATCTTTCAGATTCCTGTAATAGCACAGTTTCCTTTCCATTACAACATCATATTAGAGTCAGTATTTAGGGTCAGTTTGGGGATCAGGGAAAAGAAAATATTGTATTTTCATTGTGCAAATCTGATTTTCCCATTGATTGCAGAGGCCAGCTGTAAGGTACCTCATTAAAATACTAATTCAGAAATCATTTATGATGTACTAAAATTGGAATTCCCCTATTGAGTAATGCACTGTGGTCAGTAGAATTTATCTGAAATGATGCCACTTTAATGAAGAAAGACATTGTTAGGTCATCTCTCTGTTTAGGCCTTAATCAGCCTGTTTTTCTTGAAAAAACTCCTGCAACTGTTGAGATTCAGTTTCTCATATTTTCTTGAATGCCATCAGTTTGTTTCACTGTATGGTTGAAATTTTATTTTTTTGGCCAAAAATGTCATTTTTTATTGTATTGTTCAGTCAATGTAAGCTCCTAAGTCTTTGGGCAGACCACAGTACTGCCATTCTGTAGGTTCTGCTCAAATGGGATCATATATCCCTGCCTTAATGCAACTAGCATACCTTGAGTGCCTATTTAAATACCCTCTTTCTGCTATTTATTATTTTCTGTGCTGTTTTTCTGCTTTCAGCAGGAACCAATATAATTGCCTCTATGTACTTGCAGGTGAAGAATGATTTACTTACCAGACTCAAAAAAAAAAAAAAAAAAAAAAAAAAGGTATTGGGCATAACTAACTACTGAGTGTGTCTCAACATTCTTGTATTTATTACCATGTTCAAGAGAGAGCGCTACCTAGTTTGAGAGCAATTCTTTGTAGAAAATAGATTGCAAAAAGTGCAGCATGTGTCTAGAGAGTTTTCAAAAACACAGTTCTATTTGTGGTGCAAGGAACAAAGAACTGTGAAATAGGTGGTAAAACAAAATGCACAGCGATTTTTAAGTACCAAAGGTGCTGACACATACTAAATGACATATGTGCTAACAAAGACCTGAATGTTAAAGGTCTGTTTTAAAGCAGAATTAAATTCTGAATAGACTGGAAATACTCACAATATATTTTAAGGGTTTAAGACATTATGTCTTTCTGCTTCTTTTTTGCATGTCAGCTGGGGCTTTATTTGCTTTTTTTTACAGCGTATGTGGTTCTGTTAGTTTTCTAGAAAGTACTTCTATAATGAGGTGTGTGTAGAAATGTGCTAGATTTATTTATCTCCTGTAACTGATCACCCAGACCTTGGTGCAGTACATTATTTCATCGTGGGTTAAGCTGGTTATTGTCTAACAGTCTCCACTCATGCTTCTTCCTGCTTCCATATAACACTTCTGTCAAGGATTCTGTTTAATGTTTAGTGCAGGATGCTGTATGGCTTTGTAGTGTTTTCTCTCCAGAACCTTAAACTTACCACTAGAGAGGTGTTAGTGCTGCAAAAATGAAATTTTGAGTAGTTCATCTTACTTGGTCTGGACTTTTGCTACAGCTTTAATTCAGTCTGGTCTGCATGGGAAATCCCAGCTAACTTCTTGGTATTGTTTCATTAGCTGATTAAAAAAAAAACAAACCAGAAGGTAAAATTTTTAGTAGTTAGGATTTTTTTATTGGAGAATGTCTGGTTTTGAGGTTCTTTTTTTCTGGACTACTTAGAGAAGGTCCTTGAACTCCACAAACATTATTCATATGTCACTGTACTGATTTCTGAAGAGACTCTTCTGTTCTTCCTGTTATAAAGTATATGAAGTATATAAAGATAATTTTTGGCATCCCTAAACAATTAACTTAATAATTACTTAAGGTAATGTGTTATATTTCAATGAATCTCCATCTTTCTGCTGGGATTTTTACTGATTGTTTTTACTGATTGTTAATGTCAATGCTGGATATTTTGTTTGGGTACCATCTAACTTGCTAATCTGTGCAGTTGTGCCCTGGAAAACTGCTTCCTCCTGAATTTTGTATTTTCACTCATTTTTCTGAATCCACCCACCTATTTTTTTCCTTCCTTGTTTCTGGATATCTCCATATTGATGTTAATCCCTATTGCAGTACCTTCCAGTACCACTCTGAAGTGCATAAAAATGCTATTATACTGATAGCTTTTGCTTGTGTCTTGGCACAGACCTGTTCAGCTGATAGTGCTGGTGAAAAGCAATTTAAACAAGCCCAATGAGTGCTGGCAGTCACTCTCCTGTTTCTCTCCTCCACTTACCAAATGTAAGTGTTGAACACCCTAATTTCCTAGCTTCAGAAAGCTTATAGCTTCTGTACCCTGCAATGCTGCTACATGCATCTGGGGGGATATGTAGGACCCAGGAGTGACATTTTTGACAATGATTTTATCTTCTCTGCTTGCATCCTCTTCTCATTCCTTGCAGGGATCATTGCAGTGTTCATACCCTTCTTGAGTCCATTGAGGAGTCAAGAATCACGGGCCACCCTAATTGTCTTAGTTCAAAAACTAAGCTGTTTTTGAAAGTTCCCTGTCATACCTAGGGGGAAAATGCCTTTCTCTGTTTCCTTTGCCTGCTCAGGGTTACTCCTGTCCACATACAGAGACCAGGAATGGTGGCACTTTGTTGCTTTGGCTTTGGGAGGCATGTCTGTGCTTGCTGCACCTGATCTTGCTGGCATTGCTGCCTTTGGCAGGCACCCTTTTTAGGGGACTTTTTAGGAACAACCTTCTTATTTACTCAGCCACTGGGTCCTGAGGTCATCCCTTGTGCTTCTGCACCTGTGGGGAGCTGGGCAGCAGGCTTTGAGGCCTGAGTTGGGCATGATTATAAAGTTCAAAGTCTCAGCCCATCCAGTATCTGAGAACACTTACTGCTTCTCGAAGGGAACTACTACTACTAATTATTTACACTAAACAGCTCCCAAAATGTCTTCAATGTATCAGCATACAAGAAGAGTTCACTGAAATCTTCTCAGATGATATTGTATGATATGTATTTTCAAATCCAGAAAAAGCACTGAGCAAGTTAAAGTTGAACTGTGCTTTTTCCATCCCTTTTTTCCCCCCGGTTTTCTGTTTGAAGGCTTTTAATAAATCTTATATAAACAGTATCTCTCTGTTAATTCAGAATAATTAAAACCATTTTTTTTCAGTCTTAAATGTTGGATATCAATTCTGGCCTGCTGCTATGATGATAGAAAATGTGATATAAAGATTTTAATTGACAGTCTGTGCTGAATCACTATGCCTGCTAACTTTCAGGGACAACCTGTCCTGGTGATATTCCTGCCGGTTCGCCAGGTCCCTCAGCAATCCTGAGGAAACCATAGCAGCTCTGTCTGCCAAGTTTTTTCTATGTACATCAATGTAAAAGCTGTCAGGGTAATGAAGTCTGATCCTATTTTTGTTTTGTTTGGTTGGTTTTTTTCCCTCCCCTCTCACAAATTAATTAGCCTTATCTTTAATGTAGATTTCTTTGCTTTATGTGTCTCTGCATCCACAGAAGAAGGAAAAAGTAGTAAATAATTTTTCTTTCATTGCATTATTTGATTCTGCATTTTTGGTGCTGTGCCCAGGCCCTGATACTGTGGAAGGTGGCTGTGTGAACAGCTTCAGGTCTTGGTTGTGCTGGCACTTTGGGCTCTTGACTTAACATATCTCCATGGTTTCCCCATGCTTTCTCCCTTCTCTGGGAATTCCACCAAAAGAGTATTTAGATATGAAGTGGGTCATTCCTTACCTTCCATTCATTCATTCTGTTAGAATAACAGAATCATTAAGGTTGGAAAAGGCCTCCAAGATTATCGAGTCTAACTTTTGATTGACCACCACCATATCAACTAAACTGTAGCACAACAGAGTGGATCTCGAGAGCGAAGTGGAGATCGGTGGTTGTCTTGGCCACAGCAGCCATGAAGCAATTGAGTTTAAAATCCCTGTTGAGAGGAGGAAAAGTGACAACAAAACCTGTACTCTGGACATGAGGAGAGCAGGTTTCAGGATGCTCAAGGAATTAGTGAGTAATGCCACCTGGGAAAATTTTTTTTTGTGTGCTGGAGTCCATCAGTGCTGATCACTTTTCAGACATCAGCTCTTTAACGGGACAGGAACAGAAAATTCCCAAATGCCAGAAGTCAAGCAGGCAAGGAAGAAGCCTGGCTTGGCTGAACAGGAATCTTCTCTTGGAAATAAGGCAAAAGAGGAAGGTGTATGGCCTGAAGCTTTGTCAGGGGAGGTTTATGCTGGATATTGGAAAAAGCTTCTTGACCCAGAGGGTGGTTGGGCACTGGAACAGCTCCCCAGGAAAGTGATCACAACACCAGCCTGAGTTCAAGAAGTATTTGGACAATGCTCCAAGGCACATGGTGTGATTCTTGAGGTGTCCTGCACAGGGCTGAGTTGGACTGGATGATTCTTGTGGGCTCCTTCTAACTCAACATAGACTATATTTCTGTGAAGTTCCATGTCAAGTTGTTTCTTGAACACTGCCAGGGATGGTGGCTCGACCACCTCCTCAGGAAGCCCATTGCAGTGTCTGCCCATTGCAATGCTTATCTACCCTTTCAGGGAAAGGCTTTCCAGCCTGGACCTCCCTGGCATGGCTTGAGGCATTGTCCTCTTGTCCTGTCACTTGTTCCCTGGGACAAGAAGCCAATCCCCACTTGGCTATAGGTCCCTTTCAGGAAGGTGTAAGAGAGTGATAAGGGTCCCCCTTTTTATTCAGGCTGAACAGCCCCAGCTCCCTCAGCTGCTCCTCATATGACTT
The DNA here is from genome assembly GCF_022539315.1 of Serinus canaria. Classification (NCBI taxonomy): domain Eukaryota; kingdom Metazoa; phylum Chordata; class Aves; order Passeriformes; family Fringillidae; genus Serinus; species Serinus canaria. Next base: position 36,290,124 of record NC_066316.1, read on the forward strand.
ATTTCCTTTACCAGCTCCATTGCCTTCCTCTGGGCATGCTCCAGCACATCAATGTCCCTCTTGCATTGAGAAGCCCAGAACTGATCACTGGATTCAAGGTGTGGCCTCACCAGTACAGGGGGACAATCCCTGTCCTGGTCCTGCTGGCCACACCACTGCTGATATAGACCAGGATGCCATCAGCCTTCTTGGCCCCCTGGGCGGACACAGACTCCTGTCCAGCCACTGTTGATCAGCACCCTCAGGTCCTTTCTGCTAGGCAGCTTTCCAGCCACTCTGCCCTCAGACTGTGGTACTGCCTGGCATTGTTGTGGCCCTAGTGCAGGACCTGGCACTTTGCCTTGCTGAACATCACAGGGCTGTCCTTGGCCCATTGGTCCTTCTGCAGAGCCCTCCTGCTCTCCAGGAGATCAACACTCCCCTCCAGCTTAGTCATCTGCAGAATTACTGAGGGTGCACTCAATCCCCTCATCCAGATAATTTGATAAAGATACTAAACAGGACTGGCCTTTGCTGCTTACTTGTGCAGTTTGTCCGTTGATTAAACAGGTGCTTCTTTCATTTACTAAAAATATTTATGGGTCTGTGAGTAGTTTCAGGATTTGTATGTGCCAGCCTTCTCGGTACCAATCTGCAGAGTGGATGCCATCCCAGGGACCCTGAGCTGGCCAGGTGCAGGTTGTGCACTGCAGGCAGGCTCTGGGCAGTGCTTGCATGAGAGGCAAACAAGTCACGGTTTTCTTGAGTTGTGGGACCACACAAAAAGTTAGTTCCAGTCTTCTCATTTGTAAAATGGGAATAGTAAGCTTCCCCACATGGTTTGTGTTTGAGCAACTTAGATGAAAACATCCATAGGGATTGTTCATCTAACACGAGAGAGCAGTACATGGAGAAGAGTATAAAAGTAGGTGTTGTGCTGTGTACCTTTCATTTTGAAAGCAATGATAGTACAGGCAGGCCATTAGAATGAGAAATTGTGTCTTGACAGAAGTGTCACCGTCATATTTTCTGAAAAATCCCTTTGCCCAGGATTTTGCTCCTGGGAAGCTGAGAAGCCTCAGAGAAAAAAAAAAAACCAATAATTATCTGATCGGCTTCTCCTGTGTTTTGCTGCTTTGGAATGTGTTTGGACATTGTTTACCAACAGGTGATTGTTTTATTGGTTTCTGCTGTGAATTGTTTTGACTGAATGGCCAATCACGGCCAAGCTGTGTCGGGAAGGAGTCCCAAGTTTTCATTATTATCCTTTAGCCTTCTATAAGTATCCCTTCTGTATTCTTTGGTATAGTTTAGTTTAGTATTCTTTTATATAATATAGTATCATAAAATAATAAATTAACCTTCTAAGAACATGCAGTCAGATTCATCATTTCTTCCTTCGTCTGGGAACCCCACAAATATGAGAGTGGAAGTGTTCTTTTGTTTCTTGAATTTTGTAAATATCTTGTCATATCTTTGTTCAGGGCAAAACCAGCTTTAAATATCTATTCCATTTGACAGATGAAGATGGTGCTGCCAGTCCCTGGACCTCTGAATATATATGATATCTCAGTAGCTCATTCTGCTTCACAAAAAGTATGCAGAGACTGTAGTGTTTGGCTCTTAGGGCAAAATTTTGGAATCTGTTCCTGCTTGTAGATTTACAGTACCATGTTACACTGCCATGTTACCATCAGTCACAGAGATGGCAACTGTAAGAGTTCTGCTGAGTTAATGTCTTAAAAAAAAATCAGACCAAGGTTTCACCTGATGGATTCAATAATATCTTTATTAAAATAATTAGATTTTCCTATTACATAAGCAGCAATATATTCTTCAATATCACTGTCAGATAATTAATAATGTTGGATTATGATCTCTCTGAGGCAAAGTAGATAAAGAAAGGGACCAGAGGCAGAAAATGAAAGTTTGATGATAATACTAGAGATAAAAAAACCCCCAAATGAGTGAAAGAACTATCATATTTAAAGAGATATCATGCAAATAGAAATGTGATAGAAGTGTATAAAGAACTGGTAATGTAGAAAAAAGGAAAAGTGACATAAGTAATGCAAATATGTCTCATATTTCAAGGAAGTATTTAAGATATATACTGAAACAAAAAGGAAAATTTAACAAAATAGTTTTTAGATGTCACAAGCACTGTTTTGCAGAAAAAACACTTTCCTCATGGGTATGTACTGCTGCTGGAGGACTGGAGTTGAATCTAGTTCAATTAACCTATATATACACATACTTGTAAATCTGCACTATAGGGCATATGCCCATGTGGTCCTCACACATCAAGCTTCATATAAACACACTGTGACATCAGTGAGATCCTGTGGGAGGACAGAACAAATACTGTCAGTGCACAGAAAAATAGCAAAAGGACGTGCCTGTGTAGCATATAACAAAGAAAATTTTTAATTAAGGGATAAATTCTGCCCTTTTTTCTTCAGAGTCATTGGACCTTTGAACTGTGGATCTGATTCTGGCCTAGAGAGCAGAAGAGTTCAGTGTGAAGCAGGGTTGATGGGCTTGGATGGGCTGGACTGGTGCCAGGCCTTCATGCATTGCCTGATCATTTCCTGTGAAGTGCGTAACTCCGTTTTTCGACTTAGCAGAAAGATTTGGTTTGCGAAACACGTAGCTGCATATTCACTTAGGCCTCCCAAGCATGTGAATGCATGGGGTGAGATGGATGGCAGTAATTTTCGCAGCTTAAGTTGCCACTTTATCATGGGGAAGCAAATAGGATCCATACGAGGTGCATGTTATTGCAGGGAATGTTCCTTGTGTATCGTTTGGCCGCAGTTAAAGCTCATCAAATCTCCTTTATGACTCCTTATATCTCACGATTCTATTTGCGTCAGGTTTCATGTGTGTATTTCACTAGAGGCTGCACTCAAAGCAGCATATTCCAGACAGGAGAGCAGCTGCTGGCTGCTGCCGTGCTAGGATGGAAATTCAGGAGAAAATTAGAATTCCTCGTGCTAAAGGAGATGATGGATTCAAAAAAGGGTTTTTCTTTAATAATTCTTATTTAGTGTGCTGGAATTTGCTGTCCACTGATCTCATTAGGTCACACAAAATGCTTTGTCTTAGGATGATACATACTACGAGAAAACCACATTTAGATATAAAAGACAAAGCAAAATGCATACAGCTGACTAAAACCCACACTTCTTTATCAGTTGAAGGAGCTGTTGCATCCTGGTATTCTTTATACCCTGTTTCTCATAATGAAACAGATAGGGGCACTCATGCAATGCTTTAAATACACCAAAAATTGTTAAAGATTGCCTGAAGCACTGACTTGCAATTTCAGCACGGAAAGCATTTGGTAGTGGCTGCCATTGTCATGCATTAAGAAAGCAGGGATATTAATTCTTGGGAAAATACATTATCATAGCTGTCTTTTGGAAGTCTCTTGTCCATGAGGGTTCTGCTAGAAAGATCCATCTTTTAAAGAAATGCTAATTGTGACAGTGAGCCTTCTTGGGCCTTTTCAGGTCTGCTTGGGTTCTCTTTCATTAGTGCCATGGTTTGAATGATGAAGCTGTTGGATGTGCAGGTGGGTGTTCTCTGTTTGGAGTGTCCTGCATCACCCCTGGACATGAGGGATGGGAATTTGCTGCAGCTGCCCTCTCAGAACCTCTGCCAGGGCCCTGTAAATAATTAGGTGGAATTACTGGATATTAAAATATGCCGATACATTTGAAAAGATATTAGTAGCAATGAGATTTTTAGAAATGAAAGCTCTCTACTGTATTTTGAGTCTGCCCGTGGTCAAAAGCTAGCCTAGTAGGAAACACAGCCAGCAATGACAGGGTTTTTTTTTTAGGATTTAATAACCTGAATTTCTGCTGCAAAAAGATTTTACAGCTCTCATATATATTGATGAGGATAATCTAAAGAGGGTTTATCTCTGTAATCTCATTTGGAAGATTAATTACTGAGCCAGTTTTGATGTATTTTATCCATACATGCACAATATGTACAGTCATCCCAATGTACAATTAATCTTATTTTTTTATCAATACAGAAATTGATGCTTTTGAATGCCACTAACCCCTGTCTTGGGCAACAAAATGTCATGGTCTCTTCAGATGAGACACTGTCCACTGCTTTTCTGCTGTAGTGCCTGAGAGCAACATCCCTAGTTTTGCAGTCATGATATTAGCAGTATTCCAGAAATGCACATCAGGAGACACTGCTTGTGTGGCATGGCACCGTGCTCTGCTTGCTATATATGGGAATACATAACAAAATCTATCATTTGCTGGAGATACCTCTTGCAACTTACATTATTTTCTCCCTAGCTGAGTTTGTCTTCTGCTTCAACTAGAGAATATTTCAAGTGGTTAAGAGAAAATCCAGTCCAGTCCCTTATCTGTGAGCTTGTTATACGTGCCTGTCATTTGCTCATATTATCACAGCAGCTTGTAGAATATTGTCATTTGTTTCCAAAGCATCGAAAACCAGCAGTGATCTGCCTCAGCTCCTCTCCCTCTGCCTCCACAGACACATGCTGCACACAGCCTTGCAGCTGCACAGCGTGGGAGTTGTGTGGTTTTGGACTGCCCATGCAGCGCTGACAGGTCAGGAACCTGAGATGGAGCGCTGGCACTGATTTCTGAGAAATCATGAAACAGTGATTTTTAGCTGCAAAGAGAGAATAGGTGAGGTGTTGTGATAGTCTCCCTTTGAAAGATGATTGCTCAGGAAGTGTAGGGGGAGGAAAGTGGTAGGGTAGGGGGACTTTTGGATATAATTAGGCTATCAGATTGTAGACAGCTTTGTGGAAAATGAGTTATGAACTACTTTAGGAAGCAGTAATATGGTAGAGAGAAGATATGTAATAAAACATTTCTGCATGTGAAGAAAGCATCTTTGCTGCTCACCTGATCTTACTTTTGTTTTGAATACTGAAGGAAATTATGCATCAACTGACAACAGAGCTTTTCAGATGCCTCTGGCAGTTTGCATGCTACATCACACCTTAATCAGTGATAATTCATTCAGAAGAACTTGTAGACATGAGACTCGTGTAATTGGGATCACATACTCTTATGGGGAACATAGTCTTCATCTAGAAAAAGATAACAGTAAGCTAATTTTGTCATTCTGATATGACATTTCAATAGAAGTCATGTGGTAGCTCTGAATTGCAGGTGAGTCATAGTGTGGGAAAGCTTTCTGCAGAAGAGAAACTATAGCTTTTATCATTCAGATTTCAATTAGAGTGGAAAACAAGCAAAGCTGTAAGTGGGATTTTGCTCAAACATCCATATAAAGAAAATACAGATTTAGAGTTCAGCCAGACTCCTCTCTAATTAGTGTTCTTACAGTGTGGCAGTGACCATGGTAGATGCTCTAGGAGATTGTCACCTTCTGAGACTAGAGATGAGCCATTAAATTCCTTGAAGCAGTCAGTGTTTCCTTTCCTGTGTGCATATTCTTGGCAACTGAAAAAGAGTTGCTCTCTTAAATGAGTATGTTCCTATCAGGTAGTGTCTGATCATAAGATGAACAATTGCAGTATGTTGTATTTCACTGTCAATCTCTTCTACTTAATTGCTTTTTTCTTTTTTTATCTTTTTAAATCCAAGGCTATGATAAAAAGTTTTGTCTGAACTCAGTGTCTTAGTTTCTGACACATACTGTTCAATGTACTGAAAATCTGTGGGTAGTTAAGGAACTTTTAAATTTAGAGTATAAGTGCTACTGTGGCTCCATTATTTTGTGGCAGGCATACCTAATACAGTCTTGTAATTTTTAAGAATCAAACTTGCAGGTAGCCTTCTGCTTTTTGAGGTTCTCTATTAAGCTAATATTTGAAATACCTTAGAACCAAAGGTTTCTGTAAGGAATTTTTGCAATGTAGAACTGCTTTAAAATGTGTATCAGTCACACGTAGGAGCTCATGGCATTCTAAGCTGCTTGTTTCTTTGAGGACCAGCCAAAATTTCAACACAAAGTCTCGATATCCGTGCTTGCCAGAGTTGATTTATGACTTATCCAGAGCAAAATTTGGCACACATGACTGCTGAACTCCAGCCCAGCTTAAAGCACATAACTCCTGCAACATGCACAGCAAGTGGAGCCAGGTGTGTGTCCAGCAGGGAAGGGGAGGTGGCTCTTGGCTGTGGGTGTCCCTGTGCCATGTCTCTTTCACCCTGACAGCTCATGGCAAGCAGAATGGCTCTTCTGGTGTGACCTCAAGTCCAGCAAGTGGGCTCAGCCAGCACTTACTTTAAAAGTTCTGAAAAGTGGCAGAAAACCTTCATCTGTGGGTTAAGAGAGCTGGTTTAGCTTTGCTGATAGAAGGAAAACGTTTGGTTTGCTCTTCAAACAGCAGATCGGACTGGGTACAGGCAGCAAGCAGATTTGCTGCAAAATTTTATTATTTTATTCCATTTTATTTAAAAATTGTCACAATTTAGGCTTGCTCTAGCATTACATTTCAATAGAATTTAGGGCATTGTTTTTAGTGAATATAACCCAGGGAATGTCGTGGGATCACTACTGTGATAGTGAATATTTTATTACAGCAGTTGAAATCTTGTGTTTTGATGAGGGAGAGGATACCATCAATTCTGTAAAACCTCTCTGAGGATCATTACCTTATTTTCTTATTAAGTTTTTGAGACAGGCATGTCTCAAAATGATTGAATGTCAGGAAGAAAACCTGATCTGATACCATTTTAAGCACTTTGCCAAAACAGTAAGCAAACTTTTCCAATCTGACTGCTGATTTCTGTGATCGTGCAATAAAGCTAGCCTAGCTTTTGGACTGCTTCAGGGCCAAGGGGTAACTTGTCATCAAGTGGAGATCTTTTCATTTATCAGTTTATTTTTTTGTCCTTCCACAGAGACTGGCCAAATAAAATGCTTTCTTTTGTGCCCTGTTCACCACTCTGGTGTTTTCATCAATTTCTCTCTGTCTCTGGGGCTGCAGGTGTCAGTCAGCTGCACTAAAGAGTCATTTTTGCCACTGGTGTTTATTGAGAGCTCTGGGATATTTAGTGCTCAGTTTCCTGGACCCTTGGGTAAGCCACGTTGGACATGTTCTCAAGGGCTGTAGTAGAAATGTGTGTGGCTGATCTGGACACAGTAGTAATAAAATAAAATACAGAGCTAAGAGTCATCTCCTACCCACTGATAGGCAAGTTCAGCAAACTCTATTTATGTTTCTTGCTTGATATAAATTTTTGACCTTTATGATTCCAGCCTGAAAATGTCCAAGTGAACTGATAAGAATCAATAGCCAAAAGACCAGGAATCTTGGCTTTGTTACTGGCAGAAAAACAGCTTTCTTCGCTTCCTTCCTTTGTCACAGAAAAAGGCAAAAATTGGATTTTCTCTTCTTTGAATTCCTTAAGCATGATGTTACTGCATCTGCTGCTTCTCCAGAACCTTTTGTGAAGCAGGCAAATTAGATCCTGCTCCTGCATCACAAGTGCAGACACAGACATGCAACAAAGCTGAGAAGTCCTGCAGTGGGGCAATCCTACCACGTGCTGGCTGTGAAGGTGAAGCTGAATTGTCCCAAGCCCCCTTTGGGTCCTGAAGCAGGCAGTGTGTTGCAGGCTGGGAAGTTAGGCAGCTAATAAACAATAAGGAATTTAAATGGAAATGGGGTGCAGAGGATTTTGAGACTGTGTTCTTTACCTTAACTGTGTTGCCATGTTAGGAATGAATGAATTCATTACCATTCTTCAGTGAGCCTCAGGCTAATAACCCTGTGAGCTTAGATACCCTCAAGGTAATTTTTTCCTTCCTTTTAAATCAGGCTAATTTTGTAAATGTCAAGCAGTCTGGACTAAGAAATTAGTAATTTTGTATCATTTTAAATCTTTTGGTAGCTATGACTGTATCTTTTCTCAGTGTGATCAGTTAGAAAACTTGAAAAATTTAAATGCTCACTTCAACCTGGTCCAGGTAGTACTACAGCAGCACTTAGCAATCCTTTAATCCTTCTGGAGCCAGAACGTTGTTAGGATCCCATAAAATTTAAAGATGGATGGTATAGTGAGAATAATGTAATAGCACAAAATTAAACAGGATGCTTCATTTGCAGATTGGAAATTAGAGATGCATCTGGCCTTTTTCCCTGGCTGTGTGAGAGAGTTGCAGTGCAGTTCTGTTTGGGGCACCCTGCCTGCCATTGCCTTTGCAGGATGCATGTGCAAAATTCATCTGAAACTGCAGAGTCACCTGTGAAGGCATGAAGTTCTGAAAAAGCAAGACCAGGACACAACAGAGCAGCTAAAACATTGCCTGTGGTAAAGAGAACATGGCATGCAATTTAATCATCAATATAAGTTGTTGGACAATCTGTTTCAGACTCATGTCTGTAGCTTGGATGAGGGAACAGAAGAAATGTTTGCTGAAAAAGTTTTATGGGGCACACTGGACAGCCTGGATTTAGTTTTAAAAATGGCTTAAAAGTTCAGTTCTAAAAATTAGTTCTCATAGAACAGTTTGGACTTTTTTAGTGTGTGAAAGGGGAGAAGATTAGAAGGAATGGTCAGGTGGGTGTGCAGCACTGTTTCAGACTGGTGGAAAAAGGGAGATTTATGGTATAGGTCTGCCTGGTTAGAAGACATTTTCCTTGCCCCATGGACTCCAAAATGGCCATCAGTATAGGGAGGATTTCAAGAATTACACTGAAATTAGGCTTGCTAGAAAGAAGGTCAGGGAAATGGAAACTTGCTATTACTCCCTGTAGCAAAAAAATCTAGTATCTGCAGATGAGTGCTGATGGGGTGGGGGTGAAACACCTACAAAGAGCAAACTGAAGTGGACTCCCACAGTAGTTCTATCATTCTGAGTTATAGCTGATTCTTTCAGAATCCCAAAAAATTCACTCTGCAGCATCCCCAAGGTAGGAGCAGTGTGTCATAAATTATGTCCTAACCTCACCCTAACCTTATGGCAAAAGAGAAAGGATCACTAAAAAAGACAAGTGGAACTCAACCAAAACCAGCTAAGAAACATTGCTAACTAGCATTTTAACATAGAGCAGTTATTAGGCACCAAAATCATGATTTATCTTTGAGTTCTTTCAGTTGAAATAATTTTGTCAAATGAGTGAAAAGATCTTTGCTATGCTTCTGATCTTCACTCTCATTCTCAGACTACACTCAAGTTTGAGGCTTTTAGATTGACTAAATAACTGATGAGCCATGCTCATGTTCAGAGTTTGACACTGCTGATGTGTTTGCAGGATAGAAGAGATTTTTCACCAGCTTGAGGGCGTGGGACACCTGCTGCCATGCCTTAAGCAATAAACTGAAGATTTGTAACAGATGTTTTATAAGCATTTTCATAATGTGTTGTTTCCTTTAACTCTTCCTATTAAATCAAGATTTTTAAGCTGTTTTCTTTAAAGACAAGTGACAAGTGAATCAGTGAGTAAAGGGACAGAGACAGACAGTTTGACAGCCTATGAAAACAATCCAGGGTATGAACGGCAAAGCTGATTTGTAATTCTGGTTTGTATGTTGCAAAATAGTGAAAATTTCTAGGAACAGTTGCATAGATTTGGAAGTTTCTTCTTTAAAAATACCCTGTGTTGTGAGGGAGCATCAGCAGCCGTGGCTCGAACTATGGCCAAGTACGAGGACGAGAATTTGAATTTTGTTTTTTGCTTTGTCCATCAGCACTGTGATTCTCATGGCTTTCTGCCTTCTGCTTCCTATGATTTCTAGATGGCTCCTGACCCTTCACTGGCTTCCTGTCCCTGCAGTTCCTATCTCTGCTTTGATAACAGCATTTTGGTGAAGGCTCGCTTGAATTGTTTGTGGCTTTGCCACAATAAGTGGTTATTTCTTCCATGATGGCAAGCATGGGGTTTCTTTCCCCATTTTTTTCTGAATGTTTGTGCACCCATGGACAAGCACCCAGCTGGTGCTGAACAATGCCTATAAATTTCTCTGCAGGAGTCTGGGTGATTTGGCTTGGTGGTGGCAAAGCAGGTGCTGCCTGGTGTGCCTGAGTCCCTCCCCTGGTGGCAGATGGGTGCTGGGGCTCCCTTTGAGCTCACTGCAGAGTGTGCTCTCTCTCTGGGGTGCACACTGACATCTTCATCACCCCAGCTGTTATCAGACAGGCCAGTTAATCAGTATGTCTGTATCAATCTCTATATGTCCTCACTGTGTGCTAGCACACTAAAAGCTCTTCAGGAGTTCAGCAGAGTGTAAGATGTGTTGTAGCTGTTCCCTCAGAATTGCTTTTCTTCAAAGCTTCCTTCACTTGTTTAGGGGTCTGTGAAGTTTTGAGTGTCCTAAAGAAGTTATTATTAAAATGTCATCTGTCTGGAATCAAGAGCTCAAAGACATACGATAAATTCTCTTCATGTGATCAGGAGGATTGGATTAGGCAGCTTTCCCAGCTGCATGCTGGGAACACTTACACTGGAAGGACAGATGATCCCAAACTAGCTGAAATCCAGAGGTAAGAAAAGATCTTCTTGCAGAGATTTTCATTCTGAATACCTTAAACCTCTTGTCTTGTACTCACAGGCCAATTGCTTTTCTTTTCTTTTTTTCTTTTTTTTTCTTTTTTCTTTTTTTTTGCCTTTCTGTGAAAAGCTGTTCCTCCTTCAGAGTCTTTTGCAGTTTGCCATAAAGGCTGTAGCTTGATGCCAGCTGGGTACACAACCTGACTTGCTGTGAGACAAGACTGGGGACTCTTCCAGATAGCTGGCAACTACAAATACCTGCAAAACAGGCAACTTTGCTGCCAGCTGCCTCTGTCTTACAAAAATGCTATTTTGGGTTATATGCACAGAAGAGAAATAATAATTTTAAAAAATGGTTTTTTTTTTTTTTTTTTTTGTTTATTTGTTTGTTTTAGTGGGGTTTTTGTTAATTCAGCTGAACTAAAGAATCAAAATTTTCACAGCTTATATGGGAATTTAGTGGAATACACATTATGGCTTTAGCTTCAGTTTTCAACAAATTCAAGATATTTGTAGCAATCTTTATAAAAACAAGGTTATTGGTCTTATTTATGTTTGGCAAAAAAAAAGATATTATGTGTAGGTGCTCCATAATATAGGCATTCACATAAAGAAAATTTAGTCATTGGAAGGGTGGGAGGAGTTGAAGATAAATATGCAAAAATATAAATCAACACTACTAAAAGGGAAATTTTGCTTATCACTGATGTATTAAGACAAAGAAATGTTTTCTAAGCACTGGAATGAATGAAATCCAGTTGCACTTAAAAGGTAATTAGAGTGTTTTAAAAACTAAAAAGCAAATCTATTCATAATTTAATTATGTTTAAAAAAAATATTTGAAACACTTCAAACAGTCTTTCCAGAGTGGGAGATGTTGTCTCATTATCTAATTGTCTGCTTCCTACTCCTCTGAAATCTAATCAGAGGGGAATCTCCCATCCCCTGGGAGGAATTAGTTTAACCTATTGCCTAAGCTATTAGTAGAAAATATTTCACTTCTACTTTTGCTTCTTTTTTGTTGTTGTTTTGTTTTGTTTTGTGTACAAGAATTATTTACAGGTAAGTCCAGGAAAGGTCCTACATCTACAATAGGAATCAAGGAGATACAGAAAGGCAAATATATAGCCATATAGAGTAATGCAAAAATTATCAGGAGATTCAGAGTAATAATAAACAAACTCTACAGACAGGAATACTTAGTGCTGATTATTGTACATGGCTGATGCAGTTCTGAAACAGCAGCCCCACTTTATATGCAGGCAAAAAAATTTAAAAGAAATATTGACTGAAATGAAGATGAGAAAATCTTCAGTTGCTATAGGAGTGCACTGAATGAAGAGATCACATTTTCTGAGGTTTATGTGTCCTCAACAGTATCACAATTAGGAAGTTTTAGGATGTCTCAGTGTTTGGAGCACTGAGCTCCAAGGACCTCAGAGGTTTTTTGCACCTTTTTTTTGGGCTTGGACTTTGGATTCATGTCTGTTTCTCGAACTGGCCGACCCAAAGTTTTCTGAAGTCTGAAATGCAGAACCAAAGTGGCATTAGGAGTGTTTAATTTCAACTGTTCTCTGTTGGTTGCTGTAGGTCTCCCTCAAAGGACTGTAGGAGGTGATCTTCCCTGTAGATAAAAGTAGAGGAATAGACAAAAGGCTATCCCATCAATTTCAGTCAGGTGAAGTAACTTTCTGTTTAAAAATCTTTTTCACCCTGAAGTATTACATTTCTGCTTACCCAGAAATTCAGTGTTATTGCTTGAAAGAGCAGAAGGGTAATCCTCTGAGGTGCTGGTGTCTGAGGGGCCAGGAAGGCAATGAAAACTCCAATCAGTCAGTGTAGTACAAAAGCTCCCGGGCAGAGCTGCCTGGGGACTTTGCAACAGTGTGAGCAGCACTTATTTTTACTGCACCATAGATTAAAGGATGGCACTGCACTGCTCCTGCTGCAGGATGGGCATGAGGATGAAAACTGGTGCTTCAGAGCTGAGTGAGGGGTGTGAGTGTCCCAGGGGAGGGTAGTCTCTGCCAGGCTGGCTCATATGTGCTGCTCCCTCCGTGGGGAAATGTGGCAGACCTCGAAATGTCACAAGCCAGAAGAGAGAGGGAATTGCACAGTCAGAATAAAAGTATTAACAAGTAGTGTTTCTTAGCTCTGACCTCCTTTCTCCTGGGAGGAAAAAGTAAAATAACCCCCCAAAATCCTTTGATGTTCTGCTGTGTGATCTCTGTTCCCCTGCAGATGTCAGAGAAGCCATGGTGGTGCAGCTGGGTGAGAAGTGGGAGTTGCAGGTAATCCTATTTGCCCTCAGTCTCCAGAGGATTTACCTTCCCAGGTTAGTCTGAGGTCTGCAGTTTAAAAGGAATCCTGGAGGACAATATCCCTGAAAGGAATGGTCCAGTAGGTGGAGGGGTGCTGAGCTGTGGTGAGCCACCCCTGTGCAGTGACACTAAGACACACAGAGACCCAGGAGGCTGTTGTCCTCCTTGGCATTGGGATGTACAGCCCACTGTGTGGTCCACACTCCTTTGGGCACATCAGTGGCAAAGCTGTGACCTGGTGGCTTTTCCATGCCCTCAGTGTGTGTCCTTGCTTGATGTCTGTTGAGGATCCTTCAAGTGATGCTGTAAGAGCAAGCCCCACTTCTCCCAGACCTCTGTGGTGCTGTAAAAGCAGGTGATGTCGTGTCTTCTCAAGTGAAATGCAGCCTGTTGTAATGAAAGGCCAGACATGGCTCTTCTCAGCCAAACCCTTCTGGTCACTCCTATAAAGGATATCAGAAGCAAGCTCCAGAAATTTGGAATCTACTGTCTGATGTACTGTTATTTGGTTACTTACTTCTGAATGCACTCTAAAACTAGAGAAGGCCATTTTCTAACATTTTCAGCTGAGTAAAGCTGAAGGTCCCTGTCAATTGTTCCTCTGGAAAGGTTCATACAAGCTTTGTTCCCCTTGGTGCTCAAAGCCATGGATATTTCCTTTTCAGGAGCAGAGCATCTCTCCTCCCAGCACAGTTGGCTCAGCTCTGTAGAGAATCTATAAGCTACATGGTTTAATTTGGTTTGGTTTTTTGTTTGTTTTGGGTTTTTTTCCCTGGAAAACACTAGGCATGAACAAGATGTAGAAGGATAATCTCTCTCTGCTCTCTTTTCACCTCTGAAATTCGGGATGAGATTCTGCACTTGGGAATGCTTCTTAGAATTGCCTATGGATTCTGGCTTTTCTAATTCATTGTCAGTTTTCACTGAGATCCTTTTGCTCTTGGTATAAATATACAATTCCTATTCATAAGGAAAAAACCAAGCAGCTTTAATTGTGCCTATCCACAGCAAAGTCTAATTTGATGACGTGGCATAATTTAACCTTTTAAGGGCATAACCTGACTTTTTACCAGGGGGACCTGCTTTAATTGAGCTAAACCAGTGTGTTCTGTGCAGTTTAAATGACACAAGATTTTGGAAGTGCTTTGCACTGCTTGCAAGGCAGGAGACAGCCAAGAGCCTGTGCTGACGGATCTTGCTGGAAGAGGCATTTGTGGGAGCAAGTGAGGTTTGGATACCTCCAGCCCCACCACAGCCTTCAATAGGCCAGCAGTGGTGGTATCTTAACATTGCTCTTGTAAGGGAGAAGATGAAGCTTTTTAACCATTCTGCACTTAAAATGCTCAATGTGGTGATGGGATTTTGTTTCTAAGCCTTCTGTAGATCTCAAAGCACAGAGTAGTCCAGCCACATCATAGCAACTTATTTGTGGCTGAATCAGAAATCCTATTCAAAAACCTTATCCTTGGTAGTTATTTAGAAGACCTTGACATTTCCTGTGGGAGAAAAAGAGGTTTCTGTAAGTCTTCATAGATTTCTTCTTTTATTATTACTATAGGAGACAGTTCCACAGATAAAATCTTTTGGGTATATTTTTCACAAATCTGTATGTGAGAGATAAATCAAGATAGAATCAAGATTATATGGAATGTTTCAGTACACATATTTATTTGCTAAACTTTGTGTGTAAAAAGTTATTAGAAGTTTTAGAGTTAAGGTAAAATAATAAAACAGGTATTGCATTAATGATTTACATCAAATAAGTGATCTGGTAATTAAGACTGAAATGATGCTGATTAATCTTGAATTGCTTAAATCTTGAACTTTGGCATATGTGACTTCTCTTTATATTTCATAGGGCCAAAATTTCACTTATATAGTCTCAACCTTTAATTTTACTTAAAGTAGTGGTTGAAGAATAACTGTTCATCCATCATTTCTTCTTCTAAACTTGGAAGAAGCTGTTTAGAAATTATTCATAGTATTTTTAAAATTCTGGCCACTTTAAAACACAATTTCCAGGAGAATTTTCTGAGCATGTGAAAAATGGTGTAGAATTTGTAGCTCTGATCCATCAGAATGCTTTTCTGTTGTTGGATAGGCAACATACTAATCACAAAATGGATGTCAGAGCCAGCTGCCTGTTTTGGATACCTATATGCCTCTTCTCAACTCTTTTCAGTGAAAAATTAATAGTTTGATAAGCTCCCTGCCCTTAAATGTTGAGGTGTCATTTACACAGGTTTCAAAATTTTAATCTGTCTAAACTTAAACATGCACAGGACCTAACAGATTTTCAGCCTGAAACTCCAAATTTGATTTCTTGGCTGATTTTTATTTCTCAAGGAAGGTGACCATGATATGTATGTCAATATCAGATCCTCTTAGTTTAGCCTGTAGGTCCTTTCCTAAATGATTCTACAGAATTATTTATTGCATTATGGCACAGTCCTTCCCCAGTGCAATGGGAAAATTCCTAGAAAATTCAGTGGAGCCTGATTTTCATACACTGCTCTTTGAGAGCTATGTAAGAAAGAGCCTGAAACCATTATAGTTGATGCAAAATTAGAGAAATAGCTTTGCATTTGTTCTCCTGATTAAGTTTTTATCATTTTAGTTGCCAGTTTTCAGTTTCCTAAATTGTCTGGAGTATGTTGATAATTCATTTTAATATGACATGAGCAGAGGAAAAGTCTGGATTTGCTTCACTAAATATTTTCTCATTTCTGGTTTTGGACTTAAATAAGGCAAACATGGTATCTTCCTCTTTGTCATCTTCAGTGCAGCAAATGCAAAAGAACTGAGATTAGGAAACTTATTATGTGATAAGAACTCTAGCAACTGTCATGGGGTTTTCACTTCTTAATGCTCCCTTCTGCTTCCCATGGACATGAACATGCTCAACAATTTGTGCCCCATTGAAGGTCTAGTGTTTGATAGTTTAGACAGAGACTTTCTTTTTCTGCAATGTGCAGTTTCTTTTCCTACACTAGAATCTTTAAATAGTCAGTTGGCAATTCCTATGATATTTCATTATTTGGACCAGGCAAATTGCCAAATGAAAGGTTTGTAAATTACCTGCTTTATATTTGTGTGGTCCTCAAAGGACTGAAATTTGCTTTGGGGAAAAGCAAAGGACCAAGTAATAACAATTTCTTTTTTTTAAAAGCAGTGCCAGAAACTTAATTTCAGAAAGCTTTTTATTATTAAATTTCCCAGCCTTCCTTTCAAGCACTTTATTAGGAACATGGCTCATTTATTTGGGAGGGGGAGGAAAGCACTGAAGAAGGGGGAGATAAAGGTGAAAAGCAAGCTCATTAATTCATGTTGTGATCTAAGTGTTTTTTTCATGTTGGCAACAATTGCAGTTTTCCAATGTGCAGTCATTGCGAAAGACTGATTCTAACATGGAAAGTGAGAAAATTGTTTCTCTTGAGCTTTTTTAGGAGCTCATTTATAATGAAATTTTTAAGGCCTTTGGAATTTTTAAGTGGTTCTCCTAGAGCAGGTGAAAAAGACCTTTAGAAGACCTTTGATTTTTCTGGCTCTTTAACAGAAGGAGCCAGAGAAATCAAACTTTTGCTTGTTTTACTTAAAAACTAGATGCAGCTTTGAGCACTGGGCTTGAGTCTGAGGCTGTTGGAAAAGCAAAGTCTAGCTAATGGATATAGTGTCAGGAGGAACTGATCATGCTTTTGGGTTGTGATCTGTAAATGTCTTGTTGTTTATTTAAATTCATGGCTTAATAGTTGGTACCTAACTTTTAAGAAGGGACCATTTATCTCCAACCTACGAAATAAAGCTGGCCTGAAAAGCTGCAACAGAGGAGGTCAGTGCTGCTATTAGTTACATAATAAATGCATTTCTTTGCCCCAGTGAAAGGCAAAAATACTGTGAGCCCACTTAAAGCCAGCTTAAAGCATGGGGACAATCCAAAGCCTAATTTTGTCAGTGACACCTGAGAAAGCTGATTGGAAATTGGAATTGCCATTCCCCAGGTGAGCTGAACAGTTTTGAATTTTCTGTCATTCCACTTGGAAAAATCAGCATTTTGCAATATTCTGGTTTAGGGGCATAGAAATATTTCAAGTTCAGTATTGTTCAAATTGACAAAAAATGTTCTTCTTTTTTTCTTCAGTTTAAATGTTTACCCAATCTAATCTGATGAAATTAATATTTTCAACAGCAAACAGCTCTCTCAAGAAATGTCTTTGCTGTTTATCAGGGGATGGTGGACACCTCCCTCTGAGGGAAGACCTTCCTTTTCTGCCCATTCAATTTAACTATTTCTCTGCTCTTTCTGCTAACTATCCAAGCTGGAGCTCGGAGCTGTTGGCTGTCCTTCTCCAGCAGCTGTTTCTGCAGTGTCTGGGTCTAGTCAAAGCAAGCACAGAATACATTTCCACTATTTTAGCACCACTCATGAAATAGTTCTGGCTTCTTGAAACACTCTCAAGCACAGGGAGAGCTCTGAGGAGCTGTGTGTCTCTGGTGCTTCCAGAATTTGAGATCAGGAAAACTCTTCTATTCCACTTTTTCTTTATTTCCTTTAGGTCATTCCTCAAAACGCTTGCTGCTGCCTTATTTATTCAACTTTTTCAGGTCTCCTTGTTGCAGATGTTTTTCTTTCACGGGGTTTAGTCTCTCTGGCAGCCTGATTTGTATTTTGTGTGCTTTTTCTCTCTGATAATAACCCATGGGCAGTTACTGTGGTGCAAGGCTAAGGACAAGGCTGCTCTACAACAAGTGGTTTTGTTTAATGGGAAGGGCTGGATCTGCAATGGTATTTGGATGGAGGAAGCAGTGAGATGATGTATTTCTTACAGGTGGCTCATTGTTGGCTTGGGAAGTGTGACAGCACAGGTTTGGAGGAATGCACCCTACTCTTTTAGAAATCACAAAAGTAATAACAGTCAGCTGAGCGGAGGCAGCTGTAGCAAGGCAGAATGGGGACATTTTACTTCCCATTCCCTTCACATTTTGCACATTTTACTTGTTGCTGAGAGATTCTGCATGGTACAACAGGTAGAAGAAGTCAGGTGTGCCTTCAGGTGTTTGAGAGTTGCAGTGTTAGAGCATTAGTGTGAAAAGTAAAAAAGCTATTGGCACTTCTGCAAGAAATGGAGGGGAAAAATATTGCCACCAGTATTCAGCAATGCTAAAAAATAGTAAGCAATTTTTGTGAAGGTGTGCTGCAGAGAAACACAGAGGAAAGTTTTGGAAAACAATCTGGTATCACATAGGAAGAAATTTTTCTACTATAAATGAGATCCTATTCCATCATTTATCCTCTGACCTTCGCTTTTCTATGAACTTTTCAAACCCTATCTAAGACAAGGCACTTCCAAAACTCTCTGCTAGACTCATCCTTTCTTATCTTCTTTTAAAATCTATCTTTTAAAATCTCTACCTGTGTGTCTTTTAGCTTAATGTTCCATTTGGACTGTTTAATTTGCCTGGCAAATGACCAGACAGGAATGCTATCCTGTCCTGGTCTTGCTAGAGTACGAAGCAAGGTTGTTCTGTCCTGCTGCATCAAAACATTATTTTCTGGTTTTGAAGCCCATTTCTGGGGCTGTTCTGGTTGGAAGGACTCTTTCCAACATGGTTGGCATTGTCCTTAGTATTTCAAAGCAGGAGCTCTCAAAGGGGCATTTACAAGGAAAATTAATCTTGCTGTACTCTTCTGAATATACATCACCTGATGTGTTTACTCTTTTCATGGCTAATGATTTGCAGACATCCCATATTCTACAAATATACTTGTCCCTACATAGTTCCTCCATCTGACAACCTCACAGCTTCTAGCAGAAAGTCTTGTTATTAGTCCCAAAGCTTCTGACCTTGCACACACCTATTCAATTTCATCCCATTTCTATTACCCTTCCAGATAATCCAGTCCCTGCTATGTGAACCCCAATCCTCCCTCCAGACATTCAGGTCTCAGGGAATTTATTTGTTCATTGTTAGATTTTTGTTCCAGTCTTTAATACCAGTATTAAGTGAGATTGGCCTCCACCCCAGTCTTCAAGGGGCTTTTCATTATTAACCTGCTTGAAGTGTAACAGTTCCCTTCCTGCCACAAGCTCCTCTAACAGGCTGTAGCTAAGGGGAGGGAAAGGCTGCCCTGGCCCCTGTGACCCCAACACCAGATGCCTTTGGGGCACAGGGCAGGCTGCTCTTTCCCAAAGCCTGTGGAGGAGAGGCTGCTGGAGCAGAGCTGGCAAGTTCACATGCTGAGTTCTGCCTCTGCAGCCAGGAGAGGCAGAGAGACCCAGACAACCTTTGGGGATGGCAGAGATATGTATGAAAGGGCACCAAGGAAGGCCTTGGAGAATTTGCTTTGACCCAGCCAATGAGCAGGTATTGCTCAGCTGAAAGCCTGTCTGGAGGAAAGGACCTGCCCTGCAGGGGCACAGAGGTTGGGGGAAGAGATTCATTTGCAGTCCCTCTTGCTTTCACTCTTTTACCCAGCAGAGAGAACAGATATTTCTTCTGCTAATGGTGTTTACTGCTCTATTGGCATCCTAACAAAACCGACTTTCTGAGATGCTGAGGCACTCAACTCAGGCAATAGATCTCAGCACTTAATCCTAAAACCTCTTGTTGATTTGAGGTCTGCTAGAGTTACAAAAGAATTAAAAGATAAAGAAAAAATAGAAAGCTGAGAAGTAACCTTCCTTTCACCAGACAGTACAACGTAAGGCATTGTACTAAATCTGACTCAAGGTGTTTTAACAACACAGAACTTAGATAGCCTTGCAGTGCCAAATGTGTGAGTTAAGGGGTTGAATTTGATAATTTATTAACGGTTGCACACATTTTGTCATTTGCAAGAATAAATTACTCAGTATAACATTACACACTAATGATACCATTTTCTCTGTGGTCAGAAATGCCATAGAGAGACAGTATGCTAAACACCACGTTTTATAGGCGATAATTGTTATGGGTAAAGTGTATTTTCTTTTGTTACAACACTCATGAACTTGTCCAAGTTGAGATACCATGCTGATGCCTGTGCTGATGCTTACCACTTTGCATGTTCACAGCCCTGTACAAACACTAATGAACCAATGTAAACAGTCATTTTCATAATGTGGCTTAATATAATAAGGCATTTTGAACCTGGCTCTGCCTCTGTATGCACAAGGGAGTGTAATTTACACTCCTTTCCATGTGCAGTGAGGGCTCTACCCGTCATCTGCCCTTTCACAATCATCCTTTTCCTGTGCAGTTCCCACTGAAGGGGGGAACAGGGCTCCAAAGAGCCTGGGCCATAATTTGTTTGGCTCTCTTCCAGCTTTCTAGATGGTGCCAGTTTGCTTCAGGCTTCCTCTGGGCTATATCATTGCAAATCCCTTTTTGAGGGGTGTCGTTTTCCCCACATCTGGAATTACCTCTCTCATTGCACTGCCAGGAGTAAAAGCCCACCTGCATTTCTAAAGTGTGTGTCTGCTACATTGTCTTACACATTTGTCAGCAAGAAAGCACTGCCTGCCTTGTCCTTTTTTTTTTTTTTTTTTTAAATTTCACAGTGTTAGATACCCTTTTGCCTCAAGCTATACGTATGTGCATCTATTTTGGCAGCATGATCTCAAAGAGCTCTATTTGAGATATTAAATGTGTGCTCTCAGGACTTGTAAGAGCTAGAGCAAGTAAATTCGCAGATTAGAATGAAGTCAAGTGAAGTACAGAAGGGCTCCAGATAGTTTAGGGTTACAGCAGAAAGCCTAATATGAGAGCCAGCTCTCCCAGTTGTTGCAAATGTACTTGGAGAGAGCTGAGAAGACACCAGGCTGGCACCAGCTGGTGCTAACTCCCAGAGCACTGACTGCCTGCTGGAGTAATCTTCATTGGTGGTATCTCTGTATGATACCCACCTGTGAGCAGGGAGTTGGCTTTGTAGCCAAACTGGCCACAACCTGTGAAACCAGAGGGTTTACTGACTCCATAGCAAGACCAGGCTCTTTTGCCTCCAGGAAGGGTTAGCTTTTTGGCCTGGAGGGTTAAGGTGAAAGGTGTGGGTGGGTTTTAATGATGTTATGCTGCTAGTGGACTACAGCTTGTTGAAATGTGATTAATTGAGCAGAAATAATTCAAGTCTCTCTCCTGCAGATTGTTGAGGGGAGACATGCACCTGACAGCTGATATAGTTAAGCATTTGCAGGTGCTTCTTAAAGGTGCATTTCCTCTGTGCTTCTTGAGAAGCAAACAGGAGTTGAATTATTTGTGTTGCTCAGTGCAGATGTCTGGTTTTTAGTCTCATCATTCATCATTGCTCAGAAAACACCTGTGTTCATACATTGCATCATAAATACTGCAAAATGAATTGTGATTTTTATATTTGAACATGACTCTGACTGACAGTCCCACAGTAAGATGCACAACAACCATGCTGTATTAGCTGTTAATTTTATATTGGAGAATGATGGTTGAACCCATTTATTTCAGGATATATGACATTTGTTTACTTAATAGTCCCAGTACCAGCAAGGGATTGTGCTCTGTTGGGCTAGGCTTAGGCATGCCAAAAAGATGTCTGTGAAAAGACTCCCTCTAATGCTACTTAAATATATTCATTGAATGGACTAAAGTAGGTCTATAATTTGTTTTATTTTCTATCTTTGAAAGCATCAACTATAAGGAGTCTCATTCATATTGATAGCTGCAGCAATGAGCTCAAAAACTGAATGTAGGGTCAGACTAGACCCATAGGTCAGAGGTACAAAACCTAGAGAAAAAACTAAGTTATTCTTGTCTTTCTTGGAAAGAAAGGTAAAGAAAAACTCCAGATCTACTTGGATGAATGACCACTTTCAAAACAGATCTTAAGAAGTGGACATAGAGCCTACAGCAAATGAAAACAATATCTTTGTTTTTGCAGTTAGGAAAAATGAGGATAAAATTAATTGTGGCATTGGCTTAAATCTTGCAAAGTAGGTGAAATGAGTAGTACCTTATCAATAATAACTGTCCTCAGTCTTAAGAAACTGCTGGTCAAGTCACTATATATAGACTAATGAAAAGACTCTAGAATAACTTAAGTTGGAAGAGATCTCAAAGAGGTGATCTAGTACAGTTCAAAGCAGATCTGATTAGATCAGGTTTCTGTGTCAGAGCTGTGCCCACTCACATCTTAACCGCCTCCAAGGAGGGAGATCTGCAACTCCTCTGGGCAAGCTATTTCAATATTTGACCACCTTGTCTTAAAAAACTCGATCAACAGAAGTGTTTTGCAGTGGCTGGGGACAGCTAACAAGAACTACTTATGGAGTGTGAGCCACCATTCCCAGAGATTTCCACCAGTCTGGAAAGGACTGACCAGTGTGTACAGCTCAGTTCTGCTAAGCCATACCATCAACCACCAGCAGCAGCCACTGGTGACATGCTGACAAAAAAAGGCAAAGGCATTCTTGAAAGTTATTGGCTCAGGAATTTCCAGAGGTGGTTTTTAAATGTAGATCAACTCTTGCTATTGATGAAATTGAAGTGGAGCAGGAACTGTGGGATATGAAAATGATTGATAATGAAGAATAGGGAGGAGTAAAAGAGTTTGGTTGTTCAGAGAACTCAAATGAAGACTTTGAAAGGCATTGTACTGCTCTCTGTAACTTCATTACCACTAATAGCTATAATGGGAAAGAATAAATGAAGACTGTTAATTAGAAAAATCATTTAAACGAGGATGTGGTGAGGCCTTGGAGCAGCTTTCAAAAGGAGCAGTTGTAAAAATACATGAAACAGAAAGAAAGCCAAACTGACTTTGACATGGGGCTCTGCAGGGGCAGCCTTTTGCTCAATACACCATTTGTGTTTTTCAGGGTAGACACTGTGCTCAGGAGTAATTTCCCTGGCGTTTCAGTACATCTGGGAGCATTTTGGTTGCTCCTGTTGTGCCCTGTTATTTCCTGAGCACATGGACAGGAGTAACAGCATGTCTGCGATTGGCTTGGCAAATCCCAGGTGTTCCCCAGTGCCTGCACCTTGCATGCTTGTGGAAAGGCTTGACACATCATGGGAAGGTCACAGGGAGCCCACATCAGACCAGAGGCTTTGCTGATGTTTCAGGTGACTGGGCATCATTTTTGTATGTGCATTTCTGCTGAGGAAGTGCAAGATAAAAATATGTCAACCCATAAGAGAGACGTTTGTGAGAGAGAGAGAATGATGTGTACTCAGTGTGTGTGCTGGGTCCCTGTGCATTCCAGCTCAGAGTATTTTTCCATGGCTAAACAAAAATTTAGTAATTTCCTTAGAATAGCAGCTGATTATTTTTCAATGGTATGATTTATTTGGCATTATTTTATGCCCTTAGAAGCAATTTAAGCCAAATAATGTAATTGAAAGCTTAGCTAGTGCTTTTTAATCCACTTAAGAGTTTTGTTTTGGATAGCCTGTTGGCAAAGCAAACTCAATTAAAGCAAATTCCATCTAAAAGCAGGTTCTAGTATTTGTGAGTATGAAGTCATTAGTGGAAATTCTCCATAGTTGCTGCATTTCTGTATTTTATATTTAACTTTCAGACTGCTATGTATTTAGTGACCATAAGTGGAATAGAGTGATCTAAGAGAACTGATGGAACAGATATTTCACTGGAAAATAACAGATTAGTGTTAAATGTATGTGTAACAGTGAGGGCTTGGGCAGAATGCAGAAATATCAATAAACAAATAGTAAGAGGCAAGGAATGACATTTGAGTTCAAAATAAGGAAAAGAATGGACATATTAAAAGATATTTAAGAGGAAATTATTAAGGAAGTTATCAAAAGAATAGTTTCTATTCCAGTATTTAAAATTCCAAAAGAGCAGAAAATAGCCATGCTGATGAGAGATGGAATGGTCACTGATTTGGGAAGGCATATGCAGCTCAAAAAGGGGATGTCTGCCAGATAATCAGCTGATGTTTGCATCAAGGTCAGTCACTGGCAGTGACTGCAGTGTCTCTAAGTTTTTAGACCAAAAAAGTCTTTGAACTAGACTGATCCATAGGAGTATTTACACTGAATTCATGGAATTGCAGACTAAGCTGTATGAACCCCCACTGCCTTGGTTTAGATGAGGTTTTGACCAGCAAAGGTCAGCAATACTGTATTTTGTGTCACTGGAATTTTTTTTTCATGTCCAGAGCTAAAAATAATGGTATATTTACTGCATTTCAAATGTCATCTTTTAACACAAGCCCAGACTTTCAACCCTGCTGACCACTGAGCTCCTGAGATTCTTTGTTGGGATGAATGCTTTTATCCAAAGCACAGATTGAATAAATCCATGCAAATCTGCCAGCTTCTGGAACAAAACTTTCATCCATTTCTTGTAATGCATAATTGCATGTATGATCACAGCTATTATTGTGGCTGTTTCGAAGTAGTTTTTGTGCTGGTATCATGAATGAGCGTTTGATGTTTGGAGAAAGGAGTGTTTCTGAAAATAAAATCTGGAGCTTTTCCATCACCATACTGGGAAAAGCTGAAAGCAAGGTGATCAGCCATGGTGCAGCTTTTATGTACAACCTTTCATTCTGACACCTTTTCTACATGCGGGAAATAACTTCTGTGTAGGGAGAGATGCAGATTACTTAAAGCTAGTAAACTGAATTTGTATGTTCAGTAATAATTGTGGCAAGGCACCTGAGGACTTACCCAGATTAAGTCAGATCTGTAAGAGAAATCAGTGTATTACATAAAGATCTATTGGCAGGAGAAATTTCCCTCTCCAGGTTTTTGAATCTACAAAATCTACAGTCCTTGGTCCAGCAAGAGTTACTCATTGTTTGAGTAAGAATTCCAAGAGTATGGAATGATTGTTTGAGTATGAATTTTCCCCATAACTTCAAGAAATGTTAAGGTTTTTAGAAACTAAATGAAGTGCATTGTTATTGTAAGTGTTGGAGTATAAAGAGACTACACCAAGATCTACATTTGATTTTAAAACAATTTTTTATTGTTAACATTACTGATTCCAAAAGTGGTTAGGTTTTATATAAGCCTTTTTTAACCCATTACCAATACTTGCATAACAGCTGCTGTTCACATTTTATGGATGAAGAAAATGATGTGAATAATATTCATTGATAAGAAATAAAGTTCCAATTCATTCCAGAACACCAACTTTGTGAATGCAAGTTCATTCAAATTTCTTTTTTAGAGAGTACCTAATTCATGGCTTTGTAAGTATTATTTCTGAAAATTTATTTTTTTAAGATATAGCTCCAGAATGGAATTAAATATATTTGAGTTCAAATAATTATGCTTAAAAATGCTTTCTTTGAGCACCAAAAGCTTGATCCAAACTTTGGGTTCAACATGCTTTTCATTGGGTCAATATGTAATGTCTTTGAAGTTACACCTTAAATGCCTTTGAAAGCTGGAGTGCTATTTTTAGGAAGTGAATAAAACCTTTTAGGCAATAGATTTTATTAATGTGTATTAAACTTAGATTTGGCCAAGTAGATCAGTTATAGCACATATTTTGTGGGAAGGGCAGGATGTGTTTGGGAAGCAGAAATACAGTCCTATCAGGGAAATAACATATGCATTGCAGAAATATATACTAAAACAGAATTTAACATTAAATTATTTTTATTTGTTGTCCAAAAAAAAAATCCTTTCATCTGAGTGTTGCTGGAAGAAACCAGCTCATGGGATCTCTCCTGGGCCCAAAGGAGAGTGCTAGTTTTAATAAGAAAATTTTGGTAAAGCCCAAATATTGCAGATTTCTATTGAGATTACAGTAGAAGACGTTAGGAATTTTGAAGGAGAGCTATAGGGATGTTCCTTACCCTTTTTAGGGAAAGTTTTTCTGGAGATATCAATTATCATACATACAGAAATGACTCTTCCTTTTTGCCCCAGTAGACATTGACATTGTTGGTGAGAATAACATGTATGTGTAAAAACCTGGAAGTTGGAGACCTTCCTTGGTGAGTTCAGAAATCTGTAGCTGTGCAGGTTGGCCATGGCTGTGCAAAATGTGAGTGAGGTAATTTCCTATGAGAAACAAATGGATCACAACCTGTTCACTGGAAACACATCCTTATATCTTGTAGCCTCTCTCCTCTATGCCAGGTATTTATATGATGAGTTGGCCATTTGATCAATTAATGGCTTCAAAAAGCAAACCAAGAAGAACGCCTACAGTTTTGTGTTGTTTTCCCCTTCCTTCCAAACCCAGTAAAACCAACTTTTCCTGAGATTGGTAAAGGCTTTTCAACAGCTCTTTATAAATCATTGAGAGTTTTGTATTTCTCCTTCCTGGAGAAAAAAATGTGCATGGTAGGATTCAAGCCAGTAGTTTTAAGTGATCCTCAGGGGCATGGCATCAGATTGCACTGTGGGTGCAATTCTACTGTCGTCATATGAATGCAGCAACTGTTACATCAATGGAATTTTTGGAATGGGGAATTCTTGAGGCCAAATCCTGGCCTTGTTTCTGTAGCCAGCTTGAAGCAGGACTTGTCCAATGTGCAGGAGTGAAGGAGGGGGCATGAAGTGCTATGCAAATGCAGGTCTGGGAAGGCTGCAGAGCCAAACCACATGTACTTAATTGCTTGTCCTGAGTAGCAGCAGATGCAGAAGTGCCTGTTGGCTTTTTGCTGGAGAGGATGTGTCAAATTTGAAGGGTCTTGGTTCTTCCTTAAAGCAGTGCACCCTGGGTGAGAATTATTATTACAAGCAGCATGTGAGAACAGACCTGTGCAAACACTGGAGCTGGATCTCCTGGGAAATTACGTTTGCTCCCAGAGCTGACTTTAGTTGGAGAAACTTTCCTTAGCCGCTTCTACTTCCCTCCAACTGGTTTGCAAGTTCAGATTTTTCCAGATTCTTGAAGACTCAAGCAGTGCTTATCACTCCCTATCACCAGGGTGGCAGACCTGTGTGTCTGTGCCACCCAGAGCCTTCACTGTCCCTTGCTGTCACTTTTCTTGGGCTTTCCCAGGGTTCACTCCTGCAGGAGTGAGCACTGGTGTCACTCTGTGCCCCTGGAGCCATGGCAGCACGAGGCCTTGGGAAGCTGTTTGCCCAGGTTTGGGGTTGGGGACAGACTTGTCTCAGGGCAGCAAGGCTGAGCTCCTCAGGGCACATTTCTATTTCTCATGCTAAAATGTGTTTCTGAATACTAATTACCATTTACAAATATTTTAATGTCTTCTTAGGAACTTAGCTCAAGGGGAGGAAAAAAATTATGGTAATAGTTTCTAAAGACCACAAAGGCCACATTTTTTAGCAAAGCATTTGGCTTGCTTTACATTAAACATGCCCTCAAGTTCCATATTTATTTTTAATATATTACTCCTACATCATCTCTTCCTCCACAGTGATTTTTCCTTGCTGAAAAACATCCACTCAGCTTTCCTTAACCTAAACAGAGCTGTCAATCTTAAAGTTTAAATTGGCATCATCCCTTCTCAGCCCCAGCTGCCCTTGGCTTTCTTCAAGTTTTTGTCAGTGTGATCAAAGTATAGTCCACTTGCACCCACATATTTTAAAATCTGTACTGGGTTTGTTTCTTTTGGATAGTACCCAGTGTATCACAATGGTCAAAATTGTTTCTGGCATCCATGGAGATAATTATGGCATGTCATAATGTTGTGAATAGTGTATTGTATTAATATCCTTACATCACCTGGGGAATTCAGGATGTGAAAAGTAACTGTTCCTGATAGTAATCGAAAGATTGTTTTTCTATACTCTCTAGAATGATTGATTAACAAACTTGGCTTAAAAGGAGAATATACCTATGAAACTTTTCTGAATTCATTTTTACTGCACACAAGACCTGTTTCAAATTTTGAGCTGAGATGAAATACATTTAACAAAGGTTATGGCATGATCAGTGGCAAAATTATTAGAGAGAATTTCTTGCCAGTTTTAAGGCTCCACTGTTTCTTCTGCCTTCATCCCTGATTTTATTTGTTTATTTTTCTTCCCAAAAGAAAGATTTTGGTTTTGAGAAGTTTTATTGTTCAAATTGTATTTTATTTTAAATCTTCAAAGCAAAAGGCATCATTGTCATGGTGGATTATACTTTTAAATGAACTTGTCAGACTTCTCTGTTATGGAAGCTGCCAGGACCCCAATATGAATTTAGAATTTGGACATCATGTATATGTAGTAAAGCATGAATTATGTACTTTAAAATTGTCCTATTCGTATACATTTTATTATTTAAGGGATAAATAACATGTATTTGGTATAATAATGTCAAAGATGCTGCATACCAAAGAGTATTCAGACAATTTCCTGCAAAATTGGGATTTGAATGAGCAAGCTGTTAACTCTGTTAACTTCAGACCTTTGTATCTCCAAGAACCACAATAATAGTGTTTCTGCTATAAAAATATGCAGTGTCTGACAGTAATACATACTGAAAACTGTTGAATCAAAACATTTTATCAATTAAACATGGGTTGTTTCCATATTGAACTTCTTGTTTGAAATTTCTATTTCAAAGAAATAGAAATCAAAGAATTGATTTCTAAAATCAAGAACTGATCTAATTTTATGCACTCCCAATAAAGGAAGTTGGAGTAGGTGATGTCCAGAGGCTCTTTCTAACCAATAGTTCTATCATTGTTTGCTTAAAGTTACTGCTATTAATAACTTGCAACCTTGCCATTTTTTCAACTTTGATAGAGAGATAGTAACAAATGCTTATAGTTTAATAGATGTTTATAGTTTTCAGAAGAAGAAAAGTTTTTTTAAAAAAAATGAGGCCAAGACACAGCAATGTCAAATGCAGTAACAG
This sequence comes from Serinus canaria, assembly GCF_022539315.1. Lineage (NCBI taxonomy): Eukaryota > Metazoa > Chordata > Aves > Passeriformes > Fringillidae > Serinus > Serinus canaria. The sequence continues at coordinate 36,318,643 of NC_066316.1, forward strand.
AACTGTTCTTACTCAACTCTCAGTGAGGGTGTACAGGTCTTAGTGGAGTTTGCTAATAAATTCATTTAAGTTGTGAAATTCTGCGGGAGATAAACAATATTGGTTCATGGCTCCTGTGAAGTTGGTGTGGAAAACAAATATGCTGGAGACAGTAGCCCATAAAGAGCTTGTGTCCCATGTTACAGATGCTCATCTTAGGTGGGACAGAGGCAATTCTGAGTCAGAGCTAGCAAGTTTTAGTTTTGGCACTTTTCCCTTCACCTTGGGGACAGTGGTGTTCAAGTCATAAAGTGCTTTTGTTGAGACTGAGCTTTCCTCTTACATAATCAATAGTCCAGCTGGAGTTCAAATGTTTTTTTTTCCCTGGATCGTTGGCTTCCCTCCATTCTTTCATCTAACTCTGCTATTCAAAAAAGGGGATGCTCATCAAGCCACCTAAATTATATCCACTCTCCTATGTAGTTTATTGTGCTGTGAAGTAACTCTCTGTTTGTTTGACTTGTTTTGCAGGTAAGTAGCACAAGCACCCAATAGTCAACAATTCATGGTAAGTATATTTTGTAATTAGGAAAACTAAACTTGAATTCGTGTTTTTTTCTTTAACAGGAATAAACAAAGTAAGGGGTTAGTCATACAATAACATTTGTTTCAGATGCTAGTCAGAATGTTTGCAGATGTCATTGGGTTTACATTTTTCTCCTCGAAGTGTTATTCATCTGTTGCAGGAAGAAATAAATATAAATACTCAAGGCAATATTTCAAGGAAGTTGAGCAAACAATATTTACTTTAAACACCATAAACAATGAGGGTTTCTTTTCATTCTCAACTCCTTTCAGTTATAGTCATCTTAGAAGTTGTTTTAACTGAATGGAAATCTCACACAAATGCTGTGTGTAAATGTTGGTGTCCCTATAACTTTTTTACTGCAAGATAACTAAGACTCTTCTGCTTATCCAGTCTTTGACTTAATGAAAATATTATTAACACTGAGTTATTATCTATCTAGTACAATTAATAGTTCTCAGTGTGCTTTCTAAAATATGTCATCTTTCTTCCCCTTCAGCTGGGGAAATAATCACAGAATGGTTGCAAGGGACTTCTGGAGATCCTATAGTTGAAGCCAAGAGTGGTGAAGAGACCCTATTAGAAGCATATGGTGAAAAGATAGATCCTGGGTCACTATCAGGACTCTGACAGGGCTTGCCATCCTCTGTGGTGCACAGTTGTTATAAAATAAATCTGTTTTTTCTAGTATACATCACTGCTCCCATTAATTTAAAGTCTTAATATGGTACTCAGTTGCTACCCAAGAACACTTTAAAATTCAAATGTTAATTTTTAGCTTTTTAACTTCCCAGCCTCTCTAGAGGCAGTTGTTACACTGTTAATATACTGTGAAAGGTGTTACAGCTTTGCACTGCAGTGCTGGGAATTTAATAAGTGTACATGGCACGTTTTTTCTTGTGGCAAGACTGATGGCTCTCAGCACTTGACACTGATGCTGTTTGAGCATTTGATCCTCTTAGAAAGTGATTGTGTTTTCCTCCTCCCTGTAGTTTTAACTTTGTAGAACATTTTTCTTGTTACTGCTCAACTCCATAGAATTCTTAATTGGTGTGGGGTTTTTTTTGTTTGTTTCTTTTTTTCTTTTTGTTTGGGTTTTTGTTTGTTTTTGATTTTTTTTTTTTTGTTCATTAACATTTGTTCCTTTCTTCCCTTCTCAGGTACCTTTTTTTGTCTTGGGGACAATTTTATTTTGAATTCAGATTGTTCTCTTTAACTGATCCCACAACTCACTCATCCTTAGTCATGGAGGATTTTTCTTTCAACTTTACTGTACATTGACAGCACCTGTAAGTTTATGATGTAGTCTACATTTATTTTAAAATCTAGTAATTCTGTTATGTTTATTATTCCTATGCCCTACTTATCTGATCTTCTTTGACTATGCTTTCTCATGGCATGAGAAAGCATAGTCAAAGAAGCTTAGTTGTGCTGCCTGCTTTCTGGCATCTTTTTTAATTGTTCTGCCATAGGATTCTTGCTGTACATCAACTATCACTTTTTTCCCTGAGATTTTTTTAATGCATGTTTGTACATGCACATACAAAAGTGTGGTAGATGTTGTGTCACATTTAAACAGAGAAGTAAATATGTGACACTAAAATTGTCAAGACCCAATACTGAACATGGAGTTACACATTCTTTGTAGAGGTCAATTCTGAATTTCTTCTGCCCTTTGAAACACTGTTATCACCTTGCATCCCCATTTTATCTCCTGCATGCCAAGTTGGTTCCATTGTTATGTTTCCATAAATTCAGTTTTTTTGCAGGTGGGTTGCAGGGCTGGTATATATTAATAGGAAGGACAAATGGATGCTTTTCATGTGTGTTTTCATGTATTCTGTCTGCTCAGAAGTGAGGAGGGGACTCTTATAGTTCTTCCTGGCAGACTCAGCTCATGATTCTACTTCAGGAAAGGATTTCAAGAGGTGATTTCCTAGCTCTAGTGCCTCATGTTAGGCCTGGAATTCTGAAAATCTGAAAGGACTTGCTGAGTAGGATTTTGATACCCCAATTCTAACTACTAGCAGGTTTTTTTTAATGAAAAAGTTACCTCTGAACAGCAGAAGTATAAAAAACTCCCTAGCCCTCACTAACTATTTATATTGTGGAGTTTTTTAATATAAATTTTACATAACTTGCAATATGTTCTCCTAAGATTGTACATGTGTCCTAGCATATTTTTCACCTTCCAGCAGAAATGGAGTATATCACAAATGCTGCTCATGCTGCAACAACAATGAGTCTTTTGGGTAAAGTGAGGACTGAAATGTATCACTGTTCAAAAAGACTGTCCAAAAAAAAATATGATGCATCTCTTCAAAATAATATCCTATATTCTTGAACTGTCAAATACATTTTGTGCAATTTTTCTGCAGACTGGCTATTCAGAATGAGATAAAATTAAAGTTTTAAAATTTTTTCTTATGTGAGAATTTTCTTGTATCTTCAGCTGTGTTTAATTTTATTGTGGCAAATGGTCTCAAAGGCAATGCCTTACATGCATGAAACTTCCTGGAAAAGTGACTAGTGAGTACACCTTTCTGGCAATATTTCTAGAGGTAGTTTTTCTTTTTTCTTTTTACCTGGGAGCTGCTATGCTGAAGCATTTGAAAATAAGTTATTTCTTCAAAGCAACTGGTGAAGATTTGTGCTCTTAATTTTATTATTTTTTTTAGCTCCTATTCTGGATGAGCCTGTTTATGAAAAAGAGCCTTAACAGAAAGATCATCTTATATTAATTTGTTGGCTGTGATTTGGGCTGGGGACTGTTGGGCATCTTGCCCAGACAAGCTTTCTGACAGTATTGGAAAGGGAAGTGTGTCCTCATTTCCACTGGCAGCAAGCTGCAGCCATGATCATTTAATGTTTCACCATAACATTTCAGGCACTGTTTCCTTGCTGGTTTTCCTTTGGTACCTCTTTTGCTCTTGTACTCTTCACTTTGATACCACAAAAAAAATCTGGAATCTGGTCAGAAAATAGGCCTCACATTTTCCTAAGAATATTCTCAGCATTGTAAAAGGTTTTGTAATATCCCAAACATCACTTGAAATAATGGTACTCTTCCCTTTGTCTCAGCAGCTGTACAGTACTTCCCTTTTATAGGCAGTCAAGATTAGCTCTTCTGTTGGCTTTAGGTGATAGGGATTTACTCTCATAGAGCATCAAAAACCATGGGCAATAGAAATAATTACACTGGAACCAATGCATCTATCTAAATAAGGCAGCTAGATTATGTATTTATTAAAATAATGATAAAATATCAGTTCATCTCAGTTTGACTCCATCCCCCATTTTGTAATTCTTTCCTCACTGTAATTCCATCTGTGAAGGAGAGAATAAGACCAGTGGCTGTCTGAGAGATGTATCTGAGACTGCCAGTTCTCAATGAGTTACCCTGATACCTTTGTGTCTTGTGGTGCTTCTAAATATTTTTTCCTAAGTGCCTTATTGGAACATGTAACATGAAAATTTAGGTGCTGTCTTGAAAATGTGAAATGTATGCTCCCACTTTCACTAGGCTTTCTAAAAGCTTTGGAAAAGGAATGATAGCAAAATAGATGTTTCTTAATAGCAAGAGGACAGGGCACTAATTTCTTCCACTCAAAAATTTAAAATCTTTATTTTGTGTCAGAGGATAACAACCTGAATGTTTGACTTACAAAAAAAAAAAAAAGGAAGGAATTGACTGAAGCTTTTGTGGTTCACTAGCTGTTGAAAGGTAACAGTTAATTAATGCTGTTTTGGTTCTTTCCTACTATTTCTTTAACAACCTTTAAAACAAACACCTTTTAAACTTTTTAAAATGTTAAAACTTGTATCAAGCAGAAAAGAAGTTGATTGGTTTCTTGAGAGTGAAAGGGTCTAAATCTGAGATTGTTTGAATTTCCCAGTTTCCAGGGTGAAGGAGTGTTTATAGAACAGCACAGGTGGCAATTTCACTGCTCTGTTTTGTCAGGGTGCCTCGGGAGGAAGATCAGAGAGACCCCATCTGGGTTTAAGAGAGGATGTCCTCCTTTTTGTGATTTTCATCCTTTTTCCTGTCTGGAGGCCCTTTCCACAGTGTTGCAAATTAATACTGACTTCTGTGGTGGCTTTGATGATGTTGGGTTCTTGCCTAAAGTCTGGGTTGACACTGCCAAGATAATGTCCCTGAGCAATCAGGGGCTGATAAATCTTAGTGATGATCAAAATGGGTTTTTTTGGGACAAATTCACAGTAGTTGTTTGTGGAGGAATTTGTGTTCCCTGTTACAATTTTTTTAAAGTTTTTATTTTTTTCTGTGCTTTCAAGAGCAACAGCCATTTTGCTAACTTGACTTTGAAGCTGAAAAGCTACAAAAAGAAGGAACTTAAGGGCTGTTTATACCCCACTTAGAGTGAGGAGGTTGCCTGAGCCCTGGTTCTGCTACTGTCCTGTGGGTCCTCTCCTCTACATCCACATCATCCTGAATGTGGGAAGAGCAGGATCTCATCCTTCAGCTGAGCAGGGCAATCTGGTTGTGAGGAGGGATGCTGGTGTCCCTGGTATGCTGCCCATGCCCAGGGTCCCATGCCCTGCAATTCAGTGAGTGACTAATATGGAAATTTGGCATATTTTTTGGCAATAAAAATCACAGGATTTTGTAAAGAGGGTAACAAGCCAGTTTCAGTGGAGGTGTGCCTGCTGAGATGGTAAGCTGTAATTAAGCTCAGTCTGCAAATAATTCAGCTGGTTGTGGATGGAAACAATTCAGTGTATATATGCTTAAAGTCCTTGGGGGGGGTTCTGTCATTGTCTAATGTAACTACAACAAAAATTCAAATCCTGTTCCTGTGATGTGCTTCCATGTGGTTATTACTGAGATATGGTCATTTGTCAAGACTTAATGGACCACAAAAAATAAGTGTCTCAACAAGTGCATCTATATTCATGTTTTAATTCAGCTTGGGTTGTTCCTCTGAAGCGAATTTCCCAGTCAGACCCCTTTGGTTGGTTTTGGTTGAGCAGCAGAACACAAAGAGGAAATTGATGCTTTTTGGTTTTGAGACTAAACTAGAGGATGTGCTCAGGGAGTCTTGAATGTACACCTGGTGCGAGTGAGCTTCAGGACAAGGCATCAAAGCAGAGCTGGTCTGAAGTTTAAACAGAGAAACAGAAAAATCTGAAATACACACAGTGGGGGTGACAGATCCTCAGCACTAAATTTTGGTGTATAGACCAGTTCCTGTGTGTCTATAATAGCTGCTAATATACACATAGCCAGTGCTCCTGTGAGCCTTTTGGATGCTTACTGCCTGGTGAAGTTAAACCATCTCCATTTTGGACAAAGATACTGTGTCCCACTTTTATGATTTATACTTACATTGTTCCTGCAAAACATTTTACCCTGCAGTGCTTGGTACTGGTAAAATAGCACAGAAATGTGTGTCATTCTGCAGGTCAGAAAGTGTTAGTGTGTGAGGAGTGTCAAAGCTGAGAATCATGGGAGGGGTTCTTCAGCCCAGTTTTTAAATGCATTTATGAATATTTATCATTTCTTCATCTGCAAAACCAGTTCTTGATTCTACCCAAAAAGAAGAGACAGGATCCTTGCTTTAGTGTTAGAGATGGAAGAATCTCTTCCTTCAGTTGCAGGGTGACCCTCTCTCTGGAGGGTCTGTGTACTGATGTGCTGTGCCTTTTCCACACACCCTGAATAATGAGTCCAAAGCAAAAATGACTCTTTGGGGTCAATGGCAAATAAACCTTCCCTCCTCTTCTTTCAGGTCAATCCCCAGAAAAATCAGAGCAGCTGGTTGTGTTGGGGCATTGTTGCTGTGTCAGCCTTACATTTGCTTTGGAGAATGAAAGTTTCTGTGAGTTTTAGCAATATTCTGTTCCAAGCACTGTGCAAAGCTTCAGCACCTCTCCATGTAGCAGCTGAGCATGTCTGAGTAACAAATCAATGATTGAGCTCCTGAAGCTGCTGAATGAAGTTCAGTGCTACTGAAGGCTGAGGTGAGAGGTCATGAAGTGGCTGGTGCAACAAGTATAAAGCAGTATGGCACTGTTAGGGGGGCTGTGGTGGATGAGAGAGAAAAACTGGCTGGAAAAGACAAGGGTAAAGAGGCAGACATGTCTGCCCTGGAAAAAACATTTATAGTCAATAACAGAGTCCAACAAAGTTTTGTTTTAAAATTAGTAACACTGAAGATGGATTGGAAAATTGCTCCTGGACCTCTGTTATTCACGTATGTGGTGAAGTTGGTAAAGACTTAATTTCAGCAGTAATAGTTTCCTCTTATAAATAACAATCTCAAGCTGCTACACAGAGGAGGTTGCTGTTATTACCCTATTTCTGTGGGGGATAGGGAGTGAGATGCTGGAGGGGTGGCAAGAAATTACTTGTTTGAAGACACTCAGCTGACCCAAACAGATTGAGCAGCAATTCCCAGTCTCCCTGAAGTATCAGAGCAGTGCTCAGTGTGTGCAATATATATCAACCAACAAACACCAGTTTGTGGCTCTGTGGCACAATGAATGGGGGTGCTCACCCAGCCTCTGGGAGCTGCCTCCTCAGCTTGAATAGTACCTGGATCTGGGATAGGGAGGGAGAAAACTGGGGGTGGACTTATCCTTCTCCCAGGAGTGCCCAAGGTTATATCCAGTTGCTACCAAAAGCTATGTGCAGTCGTGCAAAACTCAAACATAATCTAAGTTTGTGGGTTGAATGGTTTATGTGAGCTGCTGTGGTGGCCAAACTTTGTTGAGTGTCAATATTGTCAGCAAGTTGTCCCTCATTATTCTGTGGGTATTAGTAAGTTCATTTTGTGTTCTTTGATAGTGCTTATTATCTAAATTATTTTAAGTGGTTTGTGTCAGTTCAGTAAATGCTGGTTATGATTTAAAAAGCATTTTCACAGGTGCTTTACTACATTTGTATTCAAGAGGCATATGTTCCTTTTGCATATATTATATGGGTATGCAGTCACTTTCAGAAGCAGATGTTTCACCCATACATAGGGTGGATTTCTGTAAGATGAAGTAGAGACATCTCTGTCAGAGAAAACCATTGTCACTCCCAAATTCTTTGGTCTTGTCGTTTGGATCCAATGTGTGCAAATTACTTCCGGGCACAAAACATCTCCAGAAAGCATTTGTAACTTTGCACCAGGAACCTGATCCAGGGATTTCCTTCTGTCAGAGCTGCTGGGAGCTGGGCAGCGTGCGTGCCCCTTGCCAGGGCAGCCTCGGGCTGCAGCTCCCGGTGCTCGCGGCGGAGCTCCCGCTCAGGCTGCGCCCATGGCACGGTGCCGGGTCATGCATTACTTAGCAGATCCCACCCGTCTTCCAGACTTAGAGGGAGGCCCAGCCACGTCAGGGTGGGTGTGGGAAGGGTGAAAGGGAAGCGAGGAGGTAGCGAAGGCGGCTTTGCAGGATGTCTGGCTGTCCCGTGGCCGGCGCTCGCTGCGCTCTCGGCCCGGCGCAGCAGATGGCAATGATGTGCCGCAAACGCGCCTCGGCCCGCCGGCATCGGGGGCAGCGCCCGTGCCCCAGTCACCACGGCTCTGCCAGGTTCCCGAGGATGGATTGCATCCCACTTATTGCCATGATTCATTTTCACTGCTGGTTTTTTTTTTTTTTTTTTCAGATTAATTTCTTCTCACTCCCTGTAAGCTGTCTTTGCTGCTGTGATAGGATGGTCTTGTTGCCCACTCTCGATATCTTGGCTTAGATTTACTTAACCAGCTCCACAGATATCACTGGTTCTGAGTGATCTGTAGACCTGCTATGAAAGGCACGCCATGATAAAGGAGGACAGGCTACATGATTTAATGGCCCCTTCCAGACCTTAAATATTATGAATCTCTCTTCTATGGTAGAGTGAAAAGATGATAAGGACTTCCCACAAAGGAAGACGATAGAAGTAGGGGAGGTGAAATTTTTAACTGAAACTTCCAAATGTATTTCTCCTACTTCCACAACCTCAGGGTCAACTGCTTTAGGTAACAGGAATTTTAATTACATTTTGTAACTTGCCAGGGAAAAACGATATTTGTGTGTGATACCTGCTACCTTAGTGATACCATTAACAAGCTGCTCTAAGGTTTCTAATGCCTAGTTTCTATGTAAATGCACAAAAATACCTGAATTTTGGAGATGCTGGGGTTTTCTGGCTACCACTTGACTATGTGAAAACTGGACTACATTTGGTAAGAATTGTCTATAAACCAAAGTGTTCATTCTTTGGACAGAATAATAAGTAAAAAACCCACCATAAAATAATAATAATAATAGTAATATCAACAAATATGAATAAATATTTAACATTGCCTACAGTGACAGCAACTTTTGTAAATGAAAGTATTGATTGCTCCCTTGCATTGCTGCCCATCTGTTATTTTAGGCTTTTCTATACATTCTATCAGCATAATGCCTAAGTGAATAATTTAATATAAAATCAGCGTTAGAGAGTTTCTGGATTCTGATACCAAATTTAAAAGTTATGTGCTTATCCTGTAGAAGATATTTATGAACACAATGTATGTAGGCACTGCTGCACAGAGAAGTATTTTTTTTCAAGGCTGTTGATTTTTTTTTTTTTTTTTTTTTTGTTTTTTTTTTTTTTTTTGGGTAACGCAGCTCTATTAAAGCAATTCTGAAAGGAGGTCCAGTCACTACTAATTCCTGTGTAAATTAACCATAATCACTTGGAGAAGAGACCCTTTATTTAGTGAGTTTAAAGCTCATTATACAATTTCGTAGGGGGAAAATTACCCTGCCTGTAAATTAGCTGCATTTCCTAATGAAATAACTTGGAAATTTTTTCAGCCTCCTTTGATAGGAATAAGAATTATAGCGACATTGGAAAGTAAAATCATGCTATTCCTACTGGCAGTTTTTTCAATTGTATAAGAAATTATAACTCTGAACACATTTTGATTCAGATTGATCTCAACAAGTAACAAAAGCATCTTTTGTCATGGTGTTTTTTCATCTCTTTCCCACCTCTTTTATTAGAGTCTAAAGTCAGCTCCATCAGCCTTTCTCCTGGTGTATGATGACACAAATTCTCTTGGGATATGTGGCTTTCTCAAGCAATAAAGCATCATTATGCTGCTCATTTCTGAGGATGTGAGTTGTGTTTCAGGGGACAAACCAGCAGAGCTCATCGTGTTAATTTTCCCAAAAAACGAGGCTTTCATCCTCCCACCAGGCTTGCGAAGGCGAGCGCATTTACCATAGGTGTCTGTGCTTGTCTTGTTCTACCTTGATGCTTGTAGATGGCAGCAAATTGATGCCATTTAAAGTGCTTTGGCTGCAGCTACCAGCAACAGGAGTGGTAGAAGACAAAATAATTGTTCTTGAGCTGGCTGTCCTCTCGCAAGCAGCAGCAGCCTCAGTGCACATTAGCAAGCCAGGCTGGTGCCTGTGGCTCTGCAGAGCGTGCGCAGCCATCCGCTGAGCCAGGTGTCGTGACAGAGGTACCACAGACCTGCTGTAAAACTGAAAATCGTTGTAAGAATGCCTGAAAGAGCTGCTTTTTCCTGAAATTGGTTCTGCTTTGTAATAGAGATCTTAATCATACGTGCTGATAGGGTGTGGTTGGTTTTATTTCATGCGGAAAAGGTATAAATTTAGGGGAGCATGGATTAGTATCCTCAGGGTTTCTTTTTTCTTTTCTGGCTTTGGCCAGTTTTCAGTCGTATAAAAAAAAAGGTTTACAAATAGTTTGGCTTTGAAAAATAACATTCAGACTGTTCATAAAGTATTCAGAAAGGTCATCTCAGTGTGTGGGTGCTTTCTTCATTTCTTCACCCAACAACTCTGTTTGTTTTACAATGACATCAAGAAGCAAGTTCTTTGAAGTCTTTTTCAGTGTATTAAAATTAGTGAAAAATTAAATGAGGTTTTGTTACATTTGATCAGTATGAAACTTCGTATCAGTGTGAACAATATTCCTTCAGCAGTTAGGACCTGGTACTGAAATTCTGCAGCTGGACAGTGGTTTTGGGTCAATAACTGGTTTCAGAGTACCTCACAGTCCATCACAGAAAAACAAAGCCATTTCCCATAACTGGTTCCTCTGGTTCCTGTGTAGGTTCCTCTTTAAAATATAGGGATGTGCATGTTTGTCAAACAGGCCAGCGTGGTGAAAAATCATATTTCTATTTTGGATGGAATGAGAATGTAGCTCCCTGAAGTTAGTGTACATAAGTCTAAATTGCCAGTACTTTTGGGTTTGCACACTACTACGGATTTTCAGCGTTTATCAGTAGATGCTCATTGCTTCTTAAAGGTGATGTATTCCTGCTTAGCATTTTCAGCATCTGAAGACAGACCTCTTAGAGAGACACAATACTAAAATTCATTCTCTTTGCAAATGTGAAAACAATATAGTGTGAATTTCCTAGGGCAGTCATTTCTGGGAAAAAATACTTATTTCTGATGAAATTAATTTTTTTGTCTTATTTAATTCTTGATGTATTTTATATCTATAAATTGGTTGTTTATATCCATAAGATTGGTTGTTGCACAGAACCAATAAATAGCATAGAAAAACCTGAAAGATAAAGGAAATGAAAAACAAGCAAATTTGAGGTGAAAGGTGTATTACTCCATTGCTATTCTGATAATTAGAGAGAAAAAATTAATAGTTGCCATAAAGTATTTTAAACATGAGAATCTCTTATTAGTTTCTTCAAGACTGTAATTAATCACTTGCAGCCACATATGTTCTTTGCATAGTGGTGTGCAGCAGTAGCATTTCATTAAAATGTAATTCAATAATAACAGGTCACTGGGGTTGTCATTTCCTCTGGAGAAGGTTGGGAAGCTGAATGCTGGCTGCTTCACCCCTCATGTGCAGTGCCAGCACACTGAGTTGAGTAGAGGAGAGTGCAAGATGAGCACACCAGAAAGCCCCTTGGTCTGGGTGGAAATGCTCTTGGGAGCCCTGGGAGCAGAGGGATGGGCACAAGGCTGGCAAACCCGTAACAGGGCAGCAGATGGACAGCATGACAGGGGGCACAGGCACAGAGCTCTGATAAAGACACTGCAAGTCAAAGTCAAATTCCTACCTAAAGGAAGTACCACAGTTAAAAGGAAATAATTCATAATAATATAAAATAAATATTAAAAAGTGATATATTGTCCTAATGACAGAGTTCTTTGACTTAAACAATTTAATTTTTTTTTTTTAGCAACAGTCATGGATTAAATACTCACAGCTCCTGTGCTGCCTTCCTGCCTTAGCTAGTTTGCACTGGCAGTGAAGTTAAGAGAAAGATGGGTGGACAAGTGGCTGGAGGTGCTCTGATTGATTGTCACATAGTTTTATTAATCCCTTAGGGAACAAGATATCAGAGGGACAGATTTTGTCTAGTACATTCCATGTTCCTTTTGAGGGACAGGATGAAACATAAGCAAGAGTGCAAAGGTGCCTTTGGTGCCCAGTGAGATTTGGGAGCTGAGAAACATTTTGATAACAGATAGTTCTCTGGGGGTATCACTGTTTTCCTGAGTGAGTCCTTACAGACTGCTGGGAACCGTGTTACCAGTTAATCAATCCATCCTCACAGCATTTAAGGTGCTCCCTCAGAAGTATGCAGAAAGTATAAAACATTTTCCCATGCAGCTGAAGGATCCTGAAGCCCCATCCTGCACCATCTTCTGCTTGTAACTTAACATTCCTTTTGAAATGTATCTCACTGGCATTACAAGAAAACACACTGGGCTCCTGGAATTGTTCTTGGAGTCAATGAAAACCAACATAAATTGTGTAGCTGCACCCTATGGTTTTAGATTTTACTTCAAGAAGATTTTTTTGCAATCAGATTGTTGAAGTCAACAAAGTACAAACATAGGGAGCAGAGAGGTTTTGAAAGGGAGGGCACCTGCCAGTAGCTGCCTGAGTATTCTTTCTAATCCTAAATATGATTTAATGCTCTGTGAAAAGAATTAAGAATCCCATTTTACACTGAAGCATGCTGTTAATGTGCATATAAAAACCTCAGCAATTTTATTGACAGTTATGAATTTACAGCTGCTGGTGGTGAATTTTTTTAAAAGACTGCTTTCCTTTACCCAATTCTTTGCAGACCATTGTCATAGTTTGCTATTAGCTAAGGCAGAACCTCATTTAGCAGAAATGCATAGATCTTCAATTTCACTGTATACATCAGGAAGAAAGAAAATCAATGTGAAGCCTGGGCTTAGTCTGCTGATGCCAGAGATGACTATCTGTAGCATGCAGAAAGAAACCCTGGCTCAGATCAGGTTTTCTTTACCCTTTGGATGTTAAAAATGACAGAAAGAGGCTACGGCTGGTGAGAGTTCTTATGACTGTTATCCTCTGGTCAAATTTGGTGTTAATCCTAGAGACTGTCAGTGTATGTACTAAATATTTCAAGTACTCATATTAGTTTAGTATTAATTTATATTTATTATTATAATTTATATTAAATGATGGGAGGATGAGTATTAAGAAGCAATTTGTGTGTTTGAAGTTTCGTGTTTGCATTGAATATCCATTGTGTGTTTGTGTGCAGATGATTGCCACACACCCACAACTATATGTGGATGTGGATGTGTGTATATATATATATATATATACACACACAAATATATATATATATATATATATACACATATAAATACACATAGATGCTTCTTTTTGTCTGTGTACATGTACCTGACCTTTTAGTCTGTTTGTATATAAGAACATGGGTCTGAATGACTCTTTAAACTGAATATGCACAATTCTTTTTGTGATATTTATATGGTATCTGAACATCAAGAATATAAAGGGTTGAAGATAAGTTTTATTTTCAGACAAGAATTTGTAAATAAAAACAGTGAACTGTCAGATTGTACAGTACAGACTTCACAGGAGGGGTCTCTGTGTGTAGAGTTTCTGTTAAATTGCCAGTCACTGAGAAGATTCCTTATAAATTGTGTTCTTTAAACTTGACTAAAAACCCCTCAAGGAATAGATTGTCAGGATTTTTTGGAAAATTTAAAAGTTATTGTTCTGTTGGATCTAAAATAGACCTATTTTCCCCTTTCTTATTACACTTGCCATGATATCTTTTACAGAAATGTCTTTGAAATAATGTCTCAGATGTGTGTGTTGGCCAAGAAAAAACAATATGGTAAATGAGAAATTTTAGTAAAATGTTGAGAAAAGATAAGAAACTTTTAAGAAAATGGGAAGGTATAATTGTGGCAACTCTGCTTTTGAAACTGGAAAGATTTCCTTGAATAATTTTCTTCTATCCCTACTGAAGCTGCTATTCTGGTCTGTGGAAAATGACACTGACTGGTCTTGACATGATAGGATGGAGACATTCTTTATGACTTTACACTGAGAAGAAGCTGGAGCTTTCCAATTATTTCTATCAACTGTTATATTTGTAACATTATTTCCAGCAGTTATGTTTCATGGTGTGTTTGTGGGATCAGGTCTGCAAATCTCGTCTACTAGTCTTTTCTGAATTATTTTATTTATAATTGTTACTTTTTAATTCTGAAACATTTCCTACATCTGCCAGTAGACTCTGCAAAGTATTTGAATTCAGTAATTAATTTCAAGGGAATGTTGAGCTATTCCTTGCCCAAACTCATTCTCTGGTTCTGGCTTTCCAGAGACATTAATTCAGTATATTTGAGCAGTGAACTTGCCTTAATTTCCAGATATTCATAAATGTGCATAACTCAGTTGGGGATCCAGCTCTGGCTTGGATCTTGGGAGATGCTGGTTCTGAACTTTTTCCTGACAGCTGACCCTGATTCCTTCATCTGATCTCTTTGAAGTACCTTGGGATGCCTGGAAAATGTGTGTATATTGTTATTTGTTTCCTATGTAAAATTATCCCCTGAAGATGCTATAGTTTGACATAGTGCTTTAGATTTTAATATGCTTGAGATATATTCCTCATTTTAACTTGCTCCATTTCTCATATTTCTTTTGGAAAAGGAAAAATTTTATTTTGGAAGGCAAACTTCTTTTAGAAATTTTATTGCCTTCTCGTTTTAATTTTTTTTTTCTTAAAGATCATTTTTCTAAGGATCTTCTTATAGATTCTAAGACATTTTCTCATTCCTTCAAAAATACAGGATCTGTATGAAATTACCCCATGATAAGCCAGAGTATTACTTCATATTAAGTATACAATATGTATGATGGACAAAAGAAATGGAAAGACCTGTGGCATATGCTGTGTCAGGTATTTTTCTGTACTTAATGATCTATGGTCCTTTCCCACAGATGGCTATTAAACCTTATATAGGTGAGCTAGTTCTAAATTTTTAATTTAATCTAATTCTAATTCTAAATTTAATTCTAAAGATGAGCTACTCTTAATTTAAATATAGTGGTTTATATTTACATAGCAAATATTTTTCTAATTTTAATTAATTAATCAGCCTTAGAATTGGAGGAGGTTCTGTTTTTTTTGTTCTGGTTTTTTTTTTTTTTTTTGGTTTTTTTGTGAGCTAATTAGATGTAATCTCACTTCCTCTATCTCTATTGCCTTTAATCAGCTTTCTCTGGCCAGATAGCACCCTTAATTCAGTTATTTCACTTCCAAACTGTAATTGTGTTTATATATTGTTGGCGTTTATTGTAATGCTTGGTCTTGCTTGTTTGCACAAGCCTCAGCATTTCCCCATAAGCCTCCAAATGGATTTTGATTCCTGTGGTGATAATATGAGTGGCAGAAACTGCTGCAGTAATGTGAACAGCAATTTTATAATACTATACATGAGAACAAAATATGTAATGGAACAGGCTGCTGCTGCTGGGGACTGGATCTGTTGGAAGACTTGTTTCATGGACATGTGTTCATTCTCTATTTTCTGAGCTGACAGTTTGGGGTGACATTTATAGGATTCCTGTCTCACCTCTCTACCTGTTTGGTAGCTCCATACCTGCAGGATGAGTTATACCTGCATCAGCTAGGACATGAATCAAGCTTTGGTCTAACCTACTCCCTCTGCGCTCCTAACAAATCTTCCATCTCTTCTCTAATGAACAAAAAATGTATGCTTTGGAAAACAAATGCCTTAATGTTTCTCTGTCCCCTGCCCAAGCCATAGGGGCTGTCTGGGGTGCTGTGGAGATGAACATTCGATTCCATTCCATTCTCCTTTGTTCTGCACTGGCAGCATTTTGCCCCAAAATCAAGTTTCTCTTTCTGAAGGGTCTCCTTTGGCACAAGCACCAGGAGCCAGCACGTGCTCAGCGATGCATCTGAACAAAAGTGCTGTGGGCCTAGAAATTAGTGAGAGCTGTTCTGGGTATTTAAAGTGCTGTGAATCATGCTAACCCTGAGCAATATTTCAACTATTTAAATAGGCAAATGGTAAATTATTTTTGAATATTCTTCCTTAATAATTTTAGGTAGGCAGTAGCAATTTAACTTAAATTAACCGTTATGCATATATTATATAAAAATAATTATAGTCTGTGTTTCGTGTGAAATCAGATGTTTATTCTGATCTCAAATTTTTTGGATTGCATCATGCTAAGAGTTCAAAATGGAAAAGAAGTATTGAAGGTGGTTTAAGGATATGTATTTCTGCAAGACATACTCATGATCTGCTGAAGAGGCATTCTCTTTGCTACTGTAAGACACTTTTTACTTTCACTAACTAAAGATCAGAGCAAACTATTTGCATCAAAGCTTCTTATTTAAAACAGTTTATTGATGGCAACACACTTGCTGAATTTGCAAGCAAGCACCTTTATGTAGCTATAGCAGCATGAAGTGTGCCTGCCTGTTATTGGAAAGCATCCAAGGACATCCTCAGCCGTTCAGCTTTCCTCTCTGGGGTGGGGTTTTTGTTGCTGTTGCTGCTTTTCTTCATTTCCCATACTGCAGCGATTTCTAAATAAATGCTGGTTGATTTCTCCATTTGTTATTTTTCTCTTCAAAGTTAAGATGCTTAGTGAGCCGCCAAACAGATACAGACTTTCTTTCCTGGATAATTTAAAGTAGGATCTCTTCCCTGGTGGTACTAGCTGCCAGCAGGCTTGGCCCTCTGGAAGACCCCTGCTAGCCCAGATGATTTGTGATGGCCAGGGTACCAAAGGTACCAAAGGCTGCCTCTTTGAACAATACCTTGCACTTCTTTGCAAACGAAGCCAGGTTGTTAATCAGAAATGGGCTGACAAGGCAGCAGTGATCCCTGCCTCCAGAGGAATGCATGAGGAGTTTTGTGGCAAGGAAAGGGCAAGGCTGGGCACCATCAGGGTTGGGGAGTGGGCACCAGCAGAGGAGAGCTGGTGGTCAGTGGCTCAGCAATGTGGGGTGTGTCCATTCCCCAGCCTCCTCCCAGCCCTGAGTCCCTGAGGATTTCAGGAAGTCATTAAGGTTACTCAGGAATGGGCTTTCTGCTGCTTTTCCCTAAGCTTCTCCTTTACACCTTTACAAAGCCATTCAAAAACTGCCTGTAACTGGCACATGTGCTCTCTCTCAGAGATGAAGGATGCCATTTGTGTCTAGTTTGAATACTGACACACCATTACCTGGCTAGAAATTTAAAGAAGAAGCTGCCTTCTAAGGAAAGAAACTTTGACATTGATTAAAACATTTGAATTTAATTGAACAAAGTGGTTTCTAGTGACCTCTGTTTCCCAGATGATATGCCCCCTTTTTGTATACAACACTTTGGTGCAAATTCATCAGTACATTCTAAGCAAGTACAGAGATTACGATGAGGATTATGACATTATTTTAGGAGGTGATCCTGTCTGGCTGATGCATTTTAAGCACTCTTTCAAATCTCCTTCAGTTGTGCTTAATGTCTAGTTAGTGATGCCAGTGAGTGTATAACAATATAGCTCTTTTATAATATCAAAATCCTTGTGCAGTGATGGAAACACCACCTAATTAAACAATAAATAAAAGAATTAACATTGTGACATAGGTCTTGTAAATGATATCCAGTTTAGACAGATGCACATGTGTTCATGTTTAAAAACAGCTTTTTGTAATGGTGTAAAGAAGCACTGAGATTTTGTGTGAATACACGTATCACGCTGAAATATATAGTGGAAATAAAGGAAAAAAATCAACTGTTACAATACATGATCAGTAAAATAGTAGATTGAGAATGAATGGAGGGATAGCTTTTAACTCTATTATTTTGGGCAATGATAAAAATGCCACCTTCAAGGCCCTTCAAGGGATAATTAGTTCTAGTCCTCCAATAATCCAAGGTTCTACTACTTGGAAGAGGACTGTTGCAACAAAGAACCAGATCAGCCGTTGCTTTGTCTGGATGAACCTCTACAAGGACAGAATCTCTCAACCTGTCTGACAAGATATTCCAGTGCTGCTAATGAAAATATTTTTCCAGCTGTCCAACTTTAACCTCTGAAACTTTTTTGTGTGGTTGTTTTCCTTGTTATGCTGTCTGACCCTACCTAGAGGTGTTTGATGGTGTTGTCCAAAGAACTGCCCTTCAAATAGTTGTAAGCAGATATTTAATACCTCTGTGGTTTCTCCTTCACCAAAATTATCAGGCCCAGCTCCTTCAGCCTCTCTGCACAGGGTATGTGTGTTAGGCACTTTAGTTGGAGCTTTCCAATTTTCTCTGCATCCCTCTTGAAGTGAGGGTCTCCCCAGGCTGACTCAGCAGGAGATTCCCTTAGTGTGCTGCCACTCTCCTCCGGGTACAGTTCAGCATGCAATTTGTTCTGTGCACGGTGAGGGCTCACTTCTGCAGCGTGGTGTTCTCTGTAACATCACAGGCATGTTCCCTAGGGCTGCTGCTTGGTGAGGTTTCAGTCAGTGCATGGGGTTATTCCACTCTGGTTGTAGAACCCTCTGGTTTTTGCTATTGAAGGTCTGTCGTTAGAGAGCACGACACAGTACAAAAGCACACGACTCCATCAAAAGGTGCAAGAGAGTGATTTATTTTAGCAACGTTGCTTTTATACTTTTTCAAGACACTGACACCAATCCAACATACACATTCATTGCCCATTGGTCATAAAAGAGAAACAAAATTCCCAGTAGGTGATCGGGGAGCCACGTCACTCTGTGAGCTAGCCAGACTCCACATCTCTTAACTTTCTCTCCTCCATTCTGTCTCCATGGTGACAACCTTGGTGTCTTCCTTCAGGAGAGATATGGGGCTTCTCATCTTCAGGAGGCCCTTGCTAGCTCACAAGGACAGCACAGAATGTCTTTCCTACAAAGGTCATGACATTTCTGCTGGTTAACCCCCAAATTTATTGAAGTCTCCTGGGCTGAGGCTCTGGCACTTATCCTGTCAGCCACTCTGCCTAGCTCAGAGCTGCCTGAAAGTTTGCTCTGTTGACTTCCTATCTGAGTGGAGGTCAGTCTACCAAAGCCTACTGAGAAAGTCCATCCTGTTATTTTTGGTTTTATAGCTTCCTAAGATACTTAGCAATGCTTTTAGGAAAAAAATCCTCCATGATATGTCACATTATTTTCCTACTCTTCTAAAAAGAAGGAAATAATAGTGAAGCTGAAGTTGGTATTTTATCCCTATGCAGAGATGATGTAAATGTATTTAGGTTGATGTATGAAAATTTGTAATACCTTATTTTTCTTCTGAGTACACCTTTTTCTGTTCTCTTTATCTCACTCACTGACTGACATAAACACTTTACCACTCCATTTATAGTTTTAGATAAAATTTACTGTGCTTTTGAACAAGAAGTGTTTTGTTTGTGGCAAAGCAGTGTGATGTGTGTTGAGAAAGTATTTTCAGGTTAGAGTCTGTGTGGACGAATCATCATAGTTGGTCTTCCAAAATCTTTATTAGACACCTTAAATAGTTTCACATATTTGTGAAAGTTTCTGTAACTTCAGCTCCTATTTGACAGCTGTAGTGCAAATAAAGGACACTGACTGAATTTCTGTTCCATGATAAAATGTGGTCTAGTAGCATTTCAGTACTGGGAAAAAGGAACACATCCTAATATTTTTTTTTTTTTTTTAAGATACTGTATATCTTAAATGCTAGCCCCAAGCCAGCCTCTTTATAGTTGCAAATTTTAATTTAATTCAGGGAAGAAAACTCTGGCAAAATATGAAAAGTTACTTTAATCTAATGTATTTGGGTTTGGTTTTTTTTTGTGGTGTGTTTTTTTGTTGTTTAACTTTCATTATTTGAACCCATTAACTAAATGACCAAGTGGCTCCAGCTCTCAGTTTATGAGCTAGATGATGGATGCTGCAATTATTTTGAAATAAAGTGTTATTTTTTATAACTTAAGAACTGGTGCTTTGTAAGTGAAAAAATGGTTGCTGAACATTAGGAGCATGTTAATGGAACAAGAAGGAAGATCTGCAGAAATTCAGGGGAAGACCTTTGAGGCTTTCTGAAGGATCTTATGGAATGGAACACATTGACTGTCCCATGTTCGCTCTCCCTGCTGATCACTGGGTCCACCTGGACCTTTGAGGCAGCTTTTAGTCTTGTGGGAAGGACATTATTTGACTCAGGGTATTGTCTCAGTCCTGTAAACTTAGCTGAAGAAAAGCTTCTATGCAGGGTGGATTTTGTGGTGTGAGTCTACTTCTATTTCATTTAAAGACCATGGTCTTCCTTTAACCTCACTAGTTGAATGAACAAATCTGGTTCACTTCCTTCTTAAATTTCTCTAGATTTCTTCATGTGTTCAATGTGCAAATTAACATGAATGCAGACTAAGCAAGGAAAGCATTTTATAAAGACTCTCCAAGAAATACAGAATACTGTGTAAGCACTTGTTCACTGTCAGTAGATCAAGATACAATAATGGAGACCATGTATAAAGCCCTAGAATAATGTTAAAGAACATGAAGAAAATTACAACCCAGGTTCTCTCACAAAAGTACAAATTCATGGCTAGTCCTACAGGACCGTGTTAGAAATTGAATTATAATTTATGCCTACATAATTTGAATATCAGTGTGGTTGCCATCTAGTATTTTATTAATTTTTTTGGTGTTTTTTTATAAAGAAAAGGCCAAAGTGACATTTTATTATGGTGGACAACCGGAGGTTGAATGAGATGGCAGGAATTATCCTTCAGAGAATCTGATTTCATTCACATGGCAAACTTGTGAAACCCAAAGGACACACTGTGCCTTGTCTGGCTCCCAAAATCAACAGAACTGTTATAGTTTAGATTGTAGATTGTTGTGGGGTATTTTTAACAGAAGATGTCACCTCCCACCTTGCTTTCGAGAAGGAAATAGAATAGAGCATTATTTGTTCAAGAAAGCAGCATTGAGTTTAAACAATTTCTTGCAGTGATACTTTTGCTTGCAGCTCCTTAGAGCTACATAAATCCATTGAGGAAAACAATAACAAGAGGGAAGTGGGCTCTGATGACACCAGGTTCTTGTCAGCACAACTGGAAATGAAGAGAAGGGCAGCAAGCTGGAGGAGCGGTAATACCGCGAAGATATTTGCTCTGATAACCTTGGCATGGGCAAGAAGTAGACTCAGCCCTCCTTCACCTGAAAGTTTGTGGTCACAGCTGCTGCCTTGAGTGCCAGGGTGAAAACAGAGGTGGCTTCCCTTGGCACAGGTGGCTAAAGGGTATTCCTGGGCATGAGAGAGCACACAGGCTGCTGGCTGCTTGCTGGCAGGCCATGGTGTGCTGTTGTTGTACTCACAGCTTTGTGACGCTGCTGTCAGTGTCACAAACAAAATAAGAAGAAACAGCAGTTTCTTCTTATTTTAGGCTGCTGAAAGGGCTTACTTTGTGGATTTGCTAGTTACATTGATATCCTAAAATTGAAACCATGTACAGTTATGTCATGTTAATATTTGGTTTGGTAATTTCTGTTTTGCTTTATACACTTCTAATTCAACACAGGAGTACTGCATTCAGCTAAGAGTTTGTTGATTCCCTACGAGCAAAAAAATGAGAACCAAACAAACTTCTTTTGAGTATTGCTCTCTTGTGTTCCAAATACCAGTATTTGAAATCACTAACTACTTGTAGTAAGCCTCTGAAAATAGATCCATATAATGGAAGTCATATTTTTTAAGTAAAAAGCAGATCTGTGATCTCTGTTATAGACTCTCCACAAAATATCAGGGACAAGTTTAGCTTTATGTTGGGGCAAGACCTTGGCCTTTAAAAGAGACCAACTTGATACTTCATTGAAAATATTGAGATAACCTTAGAGAGAATCATTTATTTTTGATAAATCCCACAGATTCATGGAATGTGCCAAGTTGGAAGGAACCCACAAAGATCACAGAAGTCCAACTCCTGGCCTTGCACAGGACACCCCAAGAGTCACACCATGTCCCTCAGAGCATTGTCCAAACACTTGAACTCTGTCAGGCTGGTGTCCTCCTACTTCCCTGGGGAGCTATTCCAGTGCCCAACCACCCACTGGGTGAAGAACCTTTTCCTTATATCCACTCTAAACCTCTCCTGACACAACTTCAGGCCATTCCCTCAGGTCCTGTCACTGGGCACCACAGAGAAGAGCTCAGACAGGACAATGTTTGCCAGCTTTCAGTCAGCTGGACCTCTCTGGATTCCCAAGACTGCTCAAAAATCATCGAGAGAGGTTTTGTGATGATATCAACTAGCTTTGTGAGATGAATCCTATCTTTTGGATGAATCCCATCAGGCTGCATAGATTTGTTGGGATCCAGCTGGAGAAGCAGAAAATCTACTGGTGAACTTGTTCAATGGCAAAATAGCCCTAGAGCCATCTTGACATCATGGAAACAAGTCCTCCAGAAATCAGAAATCTTGCTGTCCTTCCACCAGAATAACTTGACCTTATTAATATTTTTACTTTGGCAGTCTAAGCATGGTGGGGTTGTAACCCAGCTTAGAGGTGTTAGCTGCTGGACCTCAAAGGGAAATCCCTGATCCTCTGAGCCTTCTACATTTGCTAGAAAAGCTCCTCCTGGGAAAATCATGTCAAAGGGATTACAGAGCGAGCGTCACTGAGCTTCACTGCGGATTCTGCCAGCATCCCAGCAGCAGGACACCATGGTGATCTTTGTCACAGCTGCAGGGATTCTTGTCACAGCCACAATAGTGATCCTTGTCACATCCAGTGCTTTTTGTCACGGTGCTGTGAAGTTTTCGTGGCAGCTGCAGCACCGGCCAGCTCCATCAAGGCCAAGCCTGCACGTGCACAGGGAGCACAAGCTCTGCTTCCCCCTGGAAACCCAGATGTAGTATGAGGTCTAAAGTCACCACCTGCTACATCACTGTGTTGGTTTTTGGGCACTGAGACCCAGACTAACTCCTTTGGCAGGACAGATGAAACCAGGAGAGAGGGCAGCTCTGCCTCCATGGGCACTGTGAGTCTGACCTGTGAGGAAGGGTTTAATGACCTAGAATTTCAAAACTTGTTACCAGGGCACATGATAGCAGTGTAATGGATTTGAAACATGGAAAAAAATTACCCTGCTGTTTTGTTCCCTCATGTGTATATACTCAATCCAAAGCTTTCCCTGCCTTACCTGTGGCATTACTGAAGAACTTTTGTGCTTCTTCCTAATATTTCCACAACCTCTGTGCTTCATACTTCCCAACCTCCTTTTGGCTCTGACTAAGTAAAGAGATATTAAGGGACAGATATTAGACTTCCTAATATTATACAGGTACACTGGTTTTGATTCTGAATCCAGTTCTTGGTTTATTTCAGTCTTGAGAAACTGAAGGATATGAGATTGAGTAAAACACATTTATGAATTCATGTGCCCAATTCTGTGTGCCCTTTACAATCTGCATCTTTCCTGCTCCCACAGGACTGATTATAGAGACTGTTAAAAAGGCACTTGATGGTATGTTAAAATCTTAGGGCTTTAGGTCATGACTCAAACTGTAAAAAGTATTCCTAAGTGCAAAAATCAGTCCATTTCTAATGTCATTGGTAGTAATTTCCTTTACTGACTATGGTGTACTGTAAAACGAGTTTTATTAACCTCAAAAGTAAATGTCCTTAACATGTGCCTGCACTGGACAGTTTATAGGGACTGTGCAGCTAAGTGTGTTTGCCTGGCAGTGTCCTGCTTTTACCTGTACTTCTCTCAGTACTGCAGTGCAGTGCTAGAAACCAGACTATAAAAAAGCATCTCTACAGTATTAGCAGCTGTTGTGGGGCAGCCACATTAGCTACAGATTTCTCTGACTGGAAATGAACAATAAAAAACAGCCCTCTTGATAGCAGCCATTGAAGTGGCTTCTTTATCTAATTGGAAAAGATCTTTCTGCTTGATTCTCTATATAATAGTAGTATTAAATTAAAATTATTATTAAATATACAGTAAGTTCTGTATATAGATATAGTATTTTTATATTTCTTTATCAAAAAGACTCAAAGTACATTTATTTCACTCTTGAAAGTGATTTTTCAGAAAATTATATAGAATACTAGCTAGGGATATGCATATATTGCTGTAATAAGTATGGGGAAGTGAATGCTTTTTTCCCCCCTCTGTATGTTAAAATCTTATTTACTGGGGAATCCTTCTGATTCTTCTTCCAAAGGATATTTCCAGGTTGAACTCCTCTTTTTCCTTACTTGAGAGGCAGCCAATACTGCTGTGTATGTTCCAGCTGCTCTGAATTAATCCCGCGCTCCCTGGCAGCAGCTTCCCATTTCTTTCCTTATCTTTTTGAGCTGCTATGATGGTTTGATCTGAGGCACCATTAGCAGAACAGACATAATGATTGTATCAGCTGATTAGAGGCATCTAATGTATTTTCTGGATATCAGTTACTACTCAGTAATGGAGCAGTTCAAGGGAATACTTCATGAGGCTTAGGGTGACTAAGAAGCTGGAAATCTGTCATGTTGCTTACAGCACATAGGCAATTTTTCCATGTCCTCATTGTAGTGTGAAGGGTCCCTGGTGGAAAGGTAGCTCATCTTTCAGTTTAGGTTCACTCACATCTTTGGTGCAAGTGGCACAGCTTGCAGGCAGTTGGGTGCTCTGTGGGCAGTTACCTTGCCCCAGGCTCGCACTGGGACTCTCCCTGCTCACATTGCATTCCTCTTCCTTTGCCCCAGCTGTGAGCCCCTGGCTGCTGCCATCCATGCCTTAAGGGTGATTCAGTATGTGGATGTGGTTATTGGAGCTGTCTATCAGTGCAGCAAGTTCAGCATGTGGTGGTTTCAAAGGTCTTCACAGCTATGCTAGGATTTTCCCCACTTTTGTTTGCTTTTGTTTTTTTGTTTCTGTGGAGCTATATTAATTACCAAGTTATTTTTTTATTATTTTTAAATTTGATGATGCTACTTTATTTTATTGCATCTATTTGACTCTTGTCAGAACCACTTATGAATAACAACAACATAATTTAGTAGAGGATATCAGCTCAGCTGCTCTATGAAAGCTTTATTTAAGGGGCTGCTCTTGGCATGCAGTGAATATTTAATCATTGCCTTTATTTTCTGCTCTCATTTTCAATTCAGTTTTCAATTTATAGGTTTTAATTATCTAAAAAAGGCAAAGATATACTCTTTCCTTCTTTCTATTTAGTTTTTCTAAGACAGACTAATTTGAATTTGTCACTGAAGCTTTCTTTTTACTATATTTAAGTTGGTTTTAGAGTCCTTTCAAGGTCTCATAATTTATATTATATGCAGTATTTTTGGATCTAGAATAGTACTGAATCAAACCTCAATGCTGTTAAATTCAATAGGCCTTTTGCCATTAACATTCATAATGACAGGATTTGCACCTTTGGTTTTAGATAGGTTCATAAGTTCCCAATAATGCAGGATTTTTATTGCAAATGATGTCATGTTAGTACTTGTGCTTACTTAAGGCAGCCTTTGTAAAGCTACAGTTAATTTATTGATTACTGGCAAATAAAATTACTTGCTTTAACAACTTAGGAATTTCAAATTCTGCTGGAATCAATGTAGGTTTAAAATATATTTTTAATACCTGTCATCCCCTGCAAGTACTTGGTAAAATGTATATATAACATTAGTAGTAAAATGATACTTCAGGGGTTTTCTATTAACTATTCTAAGAGCTGTCTTTTCTCTCTTTTGTTTCATTTAAGGATACAATTTTAGTTCCAATTAAGATTTTCCTGAAAACTCTCTAAGTTGTTAAATCAATATCATACATGGGTTTGGGTTTCTTTTTCAGAAGTTAGAAGATTAAACTAAGTTCCTCTAGAAGGAGATGAGACATCTAAGTTCAAGGTTCAAGTAACCTTTTTTTCTGCAGTGTGCTGGATCCTAACAGCATCAGGCTCACAGTGGCCTTTAGTCCTTTCATGACCTAATTAGGTAACAAATGAATGTACAGGTAACAAATGAATAGCTTCAGATATTAACATTTTCTATTTAATTCCTACTACTTCAAGTGTGAAATTCTACAGTTATGCCAAGTATGTTTTGGAAATATCGAATACCTTTGTTTTTTCAACCTATTAATAGGCTGAGACAACGTTGGATTTCCTTCAGTTTTGTTGTTGCAGAAGGATTTGATGATTCCAACACCTTTGTTTTACAAAAAAAAAAAAAAAAAAAAAAAGAAAAGAATGATTATTAAAAGAGTTCTATGAAACTAGTGTTATTATACAGCCTGTAACACACTTCTTGACTCCTGGATTTTTGTTAACCTTTGTTGTGGTCTGATGGGAGCAGTTTAGTTTCTATCACACAGCTGCCATTAAGCCCTTGCTCTGGAGAGAGTTTTCTCCCAGACTTATTTGTTATGCAAAAACCCAGGAGAGGGATTGGGGCATCCTTTCTAGGACTCTGAAGTAAACACAAGTGTGCAACCTCGAGTGAATAAAGTCCTGAAGAACTGGGATGCTACCTCTGCAGTCCAATTAATTTAATTTTACCTGCTTTAGCAAGGTTTAATGTGGTGAATACTCCAGTTCATGATTGTGCTTTGTGAAAAGTAATGTTCCCATCTGTTTGCCTACAGCTTGAACTTTGGAAAGTGGGCAGTTGTCCTGTCACATGTGGACTTTAACTTTTTTCATGGACCCTAGTGTGATTTTGCCAGGCCCTTTGAGTTAATTCATAGTACACTACTCTTCCTGTTCCTGTGTGTAGGTGTGAAACCATGACTTTATGCTACCTTCACATCCAAGAGACTCATGAAGCAGAGCACTGCTGACTATTTTTCTGGCATAAAAGGAGAGCTCAGAATGAGCAGAAATCATAATTTAACTTGTATTAGGTTTCTGCATGCATTTTTCATCACCTGAAAAAATTGTCTTTGCAAACTAACTTTTTAATAAGAAAGCTTCTAGTGTTGCTGGTAGCAATGATTGTCTGACTACCTATAGCACTTCTTGTTAGTTCATTAAAAGACTAGCCCTCCTAATTACATCTGCATGTCTTTCCATAATTTGTAGAGGCCTCAATAATTAAATGGGTGATAATCTGTCAGCAGAATTGCAAAAGACCTTGATCCTTTCATACACAAGCCCTCGGGCAATATTTACAGTTATCTAATAGTATGTTGCCTTTCTTACTTGATTTTTAAGTGAATAGAAGACACTGTTGATGATATTAGCTTCATAAGTAGTTCCATTGTGGAATGGATGAAGACACTTTGGGATGGATATAGGCAGTCTGTCACCTTGCTCCCTAGTTATTGCAAAGACACATCTCATTTCTGGCTTAGTTATTTGAAACTGTCTCTGTCTTTATTTCACTGATAAGTCATTTTAAAATCTGAGGTGAATGTTATTTTTTCACTCTTTGAAGTCCAGATCTCTCTGTGATGCTTGGATGGCCAAAAGATGGTGACTAAAACATATATTAGGTACGTGCAGCATAATTTCCAATGCTGCAGAGGTGAAGCTGGGGAATTGGTGCTCACCCTCTGAAGGTCAGAGCACAGACTGAGTTGCATGACTGGAAGTATTCAGCACTTACAGTGCAGCTTTAAGTATATTTATCTGTTTTCTCTTTTATACGTTCTTCTCTTAAGACACCTAAAAATAACCCATCCTAATTTTTTTTTTCATTTTAATTTTATTAGCCTGGTCTTCAGGTTTAGTGTAATTTTACCTCTTTCATACTTGTGTGACTTAAATGCTTTAAATCTCTGTTTCACCTGGAAAATGCCTCCAAAGGCATCCACTATAACAATTTTGGTGCATTGGCCTCCAAATAATTTAGGGAGAAACTGTCCATCATAGATAAAAATTTTGCACTCTTATCAGTGCAGTGCTCACTTTCTGATCATCTGCAAAGCTTTCAGACTCTCACCCATGAGTTATGCAGCCATCACTGCTCATTTTCTAGCAGAATCCCTGTGTCTACACGAGCTCCTGTCTCACCAGCTCCTCTCTTAGTCTTCCCTCAGAGCAACAGAGGGTAATTATCTTTCTAGCTCATTTGGCTCATCACATTTAAGACTGAGGTCTCAGCTTTAGGACTGCATCATTATTTTCTGAAATGTTTTTTAGATGTGCTGTTTTAGCATTACATTATACATTTTATACATTCTGTCCTCAGAACAAGGGAGCAAAACTGGAACAGGGAGAAAGGAAAGTGCCTGCTGTTTCGAGTTAGTGTTCCTACTGGGACATATCTCTGATGGAGGGTCAGGTGAAGGTAGTGCAAATGGTGCAGGAAGGCACTTTGCTGAGTTGGAATGAAATATCACTAGCTGAAAGAGTAGTTTCTGACCACCTGCCTGGACAAAGTGATTTCATCTGGGCTGCTGCTGGAATTGTCCTTGCGTGGTTTGGCAACTGTTTGCAGCATCCTCATTATGTTGTTTCAGTTTGTGCACATGTTGTGAATAGGAAGAAACAAGGAGAAAATAAAAAGCAGATCTTCTCTGCCAGAAAAGCTATTCCACCTATGGTGGAATCCTCGAAATTGTCACTCTTTTGCAAAGGGGCAATCATATATTGTCTGTAACAAACAGCGATGCTAAAAATCCTGAGAAAACTTAGAAAAGAACATGAATTGAAAAAATACAATTATTATGGTCTGAGATTTTTCATAGTGGGCAGAACCATGTACCTTATAAGTTCTACTATTCAACTTTCAAATCACATTTCTTAAAAGCAAATTTATTCTGATGAAGGAGATTATCTCTTGCTTATTTCAAAAATCTGTCTATTTTGTGAGCTTTAGTGTTCTCCTCAGTTTAATGTTAATTATATAGGATCATATATTTTTTTAAAGTCTCCATTAAAAAAAACCCCATACATGCATATATTAGCCATTAACTGTACTTAACAGAGGTCTTCTGTGTCTCTCACAGCCCTTATGAATTGTTAGGCTTGCAGTCCTTTCTGCTATTTATTTATGTGTATTGAAGCAACCTGATAATTTATCTAGTTTGGAGCTCCTTTGTTCCAGCATATTCAGAGCTTTTCAGTATCACTAACAGAAAAGCAGAAGGAGATTCATCCCTTAATTCTTAAACATCTTGATAACAGAGCAACAGAACCTGCCAACCAGCTAATGTAACATGGCATACAAACCATGATATTAGGTGTAAGAGATTGGTTTGGCAGGACTTTTGAGTATAGGTCAAGTGACTTGTAAGGAGATGATACATAAAATGTATAGCCTGCCTCAGTATTTTCCCCAGTACTCACAGGGAAGTGGCAACAGAGTTCCTGCTCTTCAGTTCAAGTCGCAAATGAACTTGCCTGCCTTCTTGATACTGAAACATTGGTGTGAAGAATGAAGATTGGGTGCCTGAGTGATGAGAGAATGAAAAAGATTGCTCTTCAAATGATGCTGAGATGATGCAATGGAGCAGAACCCTTGGTAAATGATTGGTTCAAAGCAAAACACAAGCTCGAAAACATTAGCTTTTAAAAACCTGTTTTACTGCTTGTGACCCCTCACTGTGCTGCAGATCTAATTCATATCAGGTTTTAGGATTTATCATTACTTAGACTATCCTGGTTTCCATCAGTGTCATACCTACAATACTGATAGTCTCTGTATAAAATGCCCTCATCCCCTCAAAATTATAATTCTAGAAATTGCAATAATATTAAATAAAAAAATATTAAAGGAAAAAGCTTCTGGGATTACCTAACATTTTCCCCTATGACTGTCAACAGGAAGAAACTTGTATTTCGTCTTCCTTAATGAAGTATGTGTTGGCTAAGATGGATTGGGCTACTTGACTGTGTCATGATAGATAACGATTAGAACTGTAAAAATTAAGTACTAGGCACATTGTTCATATTTTTCAAACTAGAAGGAGCAGCTAAAAAGTTGGGGTTTGTACATCAAGTTGACATAATACTGGATGTTGAAAATTCCCATCTTTTCAATTTTTTTTTCTTGTTCTTTTCTCCTTTTTAGGTGAGGCTTGCTTTATTTTTCCAGGGATCAGCTGAGTAATACTGGTGGAATATTTCTCCCTGGCACTGGTGTCCCTTGTTCAGTGTGTGTGGGGTCAGTCCCATTAAGGGCATTATTGCAACAATTGCTCAAAGTCTACATTAGAATTATTTTTTTTTTCTGCCTAAGATTAGTCTAAGGCATTTCAAATACTTGGTCTTAAAGGCACAGCTGATTCATGTGGCAGCTTTTCAATGGAAAAATGGCAGTAATGTGCCTGAATTCTGTTTTCCTGATGTGGGAAAAGGGCACTGAAAGGATGCCTTTGGAAACTCTTTTTCTTTTGGCCTCAATTTATTTTCGTTTTTATTGCTTAAATACTGACCATGAAATATTAGCTAGTTGTAGTGTGCTTGACTGAATTATGAGTAAGATGAGCTAAAAAAATCGTTGCTCTTTCATGTTTCTTTGTGTCATTCAATAGCTCTGATCTGACTTCTAAAATATATTTCCACATTTTTCTTGGAATTTCATGACATCATCACATCTGTAGATTTAAGGGTTTGATGCAAATGATGATCTCATTCTGTTAAAATTATTAGTCTGCCAAAACAGGAGCAATGTTTTGTATTCTCTCCATCTCTTACATGACTGGATAGATTCCAATATTTTATTTATGTTATGGACTTTGTTTTGAATCACATTCTTTTGTTGAATGGAAGAAAGTTTCTGTGAAACTTTCTTCCAGTATATCAGTTTTGGCAACAGCTGGTCCTCCCTTCCTTAAGCACCCAATACTTTTCACAAACTTTTGGCTACTTTAAAGAGCAGTACTTCTGGGTTTTGGCATCACTTTAGCATCATGTTGGTTGTAGTTAACTCCCCACACAAATAGAAATGAAAGAATCTTGGGGTGAGATAAAGTTGTTTGGATTAATTAATCCCCATCAAAACTTCATAGAGCTATTTACATATATAATTTAGGTCGATATAGACTTGCATTTTAATTCATGCCTTGATGTAACAACTTATTTGCAGCCTGGATTTTTACTTCCATGTGCTTCTCTTGTGAGCTCTAATAAGTGTGACTCAGAGATGTTACTTGGACTTTCATTTTCATTTTAAGCGGAAAGGCTATTGTAGTCCCTACAGATTATTGTCTAACAGTTGTTTTCAAAACATTAAACAGATAAAAATAAAAGAAAACTCCTTTAGCATGCAGCCAAATATTTCATACAATATGTATAGTTTTTACTCCTACTTTGGCAGAGAATATAAGAAATCATTTTAATTTGCTACCAGCATGCTGTGTCTCAAAAAAGTTGTGCTTTGTGGTCTAATCAAAAATCTTACCTGAAATGATGAGGATGAGGGTTTTTATGGATTGCTATATGGACAAAAGAGATTTTTTTCTTCTTTAGTATAAAAAAAATCATCCAGTGATTCCACTGAAAATATTTATTTGAGCACTGATACGGAAATATTGCACTGATACATAAGCAGATGACGTCAGAATGACTGTAGTAAATGCAATTATGCTTCAACCCACATTAATCTTAAATGAGATCTTTTATTAAATGTTAATAACTTTGGGGACTAGACTGGTTTCTTCTTAGGTCTTTCAAATAAGAGTTACTCTGTGCGACAAGATGCCTGCAATATAAAGAAGGTGGACTGTGTACCAAGGGATGCTTCTGAGGGCTTTAAACCATTTGAGATTTATTAATTTTCAGGAGTTGGGTTAGCATGGTTCCATGAATAGGCACAAGGCCTGAAGAGTGGGATTAGGAAGGTTTCCAGAGGCTCTGAACTCATGTCAAGCAAAACTGTCATGCCAAGCAGCTAAGTCAACTGAATAGGGAAAAGTCTTGGAAGTGCTTTATCAGCGCATAATGTTTGTAAATTTTATTCAATTAATTTACAGCTGCAGGGCTCAGGAGGCTGAAATTAAAGTTTTGTAAAGTTTTGATAAGGAAGCAGCCAAAAACCAACAAAAAGTTTGATTAGCTCTGGATGGTTTTAAACAAGTTGGCAGGGGAACAAAATTGCAAGCAAGTATTGCAGAGGAAGGTGCGTCCAGTCTTGGGAGCTGTTGTAGCCAGCTGGGTTGGTAGCAGAATTCCTGCCAGCACCCTGCATGAAGAGCCTGCAGGTATGCTTGGCATTTGCCTTCCCTTCTGCCAATAGGTGCCTCAAGGAAAAGCCATGGCCCTGAGAAAAGCTTCTGGAATTTAGTGCCATCAAAAGTACTTACAAATAAACATTATGCTTTCAATTCCTGTCATTTCTATGAAAAGATTAAATAGAATTTACTTCAGACAAAACATGAGTGAAAAAGAAAATATGCCAGAAGATGCCCAAGGTGCTAACATATGAGCTTTACACAATATCTGTGCCTCTGTTGCAGGCTTGAAAATTACTGTGTCTTGAGTTGATGCTACCCATGCCACTTCTTATTTGGGGTTTTTTTGGGTGGGTTTTTTTTTTGTTTGTTTTGTTGTTGTTGCTGATTTAATTTTAATTTTATTTTATTTTATTTCATTTTGGTTTTTTTAATTTAATTGAATTTTTTTAAATTTTATTTTATTGTATTGATTTTTTAAAATTTTTATTTTTTATTTAGAATCAGGGAAACTCTCTATGTCTCCAAGAGGCCTTTGGATAAATCCTGGCAAAATCACAGTCAGGGCTGCCGCCCCATTTCTCTGTTTCTTGTGGCTGAGTTAGGAGAAATGGTGTTGCCTATTGATATCTTATTTTTGTCCCTTTTGTAGGCTCATGATAGACAGTTGGAATTTTGGAACCAAGCTTAGCCTGAGCCCTCTCTCCCATATGCAACATGTGTTGCTGAGGTAGCAGTTTTTATTCCTTTTAGTTGTATGTATTCATTACCTCATATTTGCATTACTGAAAAATATTTTTGTTTTTTTCTTACATTGTTAATTTTTAGACTTGAGTTCCCATTTCTCAGTATTGTTTCTTAAAATAACAATAACCAAGTGAATTATCCAGGCAGCTTTTACACTTCCAGTCATTGTGAAATTTATTTGCAACATTCTATGCCAGTATATCTACAATGAAAAAGGAAATTTCATTAAAATCAAATTATCACATGAAAGCCCATCTGCTTTTGCTGAAATAGTTTGATTTATTTGGGGAAAATCTAAACAAAATGCTTCAATTTCAGTCAGGTCACTTCAAAAGCAAACAATTCAGTTTCTTAAGAGCATCTCTTAAGGGAGTGAGTGCTGTAGGTTTGATGCATCCCAATCATGCCAATATTGTGGCAGATGAGAATGCTGATCTCACTGGAAGTGGGAGCTGGAAAAAATGTAAATTCCCTTTTCTGTGATTTTGGGAGAGACCTAAGGGCAGCAGGGAGTTATTGGAGGTGGTGTTTGCTGTGGTGACTTTTCTGCCAAGGGCACAGTTCCCTGGGTGCCCTGGGGAAGCTGTCCCACCACAAGGCCACCACCAGGGGCCCACCAGGCTAAGTAGAAATTCATACTAAAGTAACTTGGATTGGAAACAAATGCCTGTGAAATACTTCAAATTAGTTTTCTGAAATTACAGATCAGGATCCTTCCTGCAAAGGTCTGGAAGGACTTGAAGGCTTTGCAAGTGTAAATCGTGCCATGCACTATGGTTATTGAACTTTGAACTTGTTGTTCATGGTTGGATGCTAAATGGGTTTTGCAATGCCATTTCCATAAAAGTTTGAAAATAAGCAAGTCTTCCTTTACTAAGTAATGTTTCCTTCATAAATTCTGCTGACATTTTAGGATTGGAGGAAAAAAAGGAGACAAGTAGCTTTCAGACTTCCTTCTATCTTAGAATGACACTGTGACCAAGCTCCCAGACTTCCTGGTGGGGCTTGCATGAGTTTTTTACACCAGGACAGCAGGTGAAGGGCATCTGGGTTTGTACTGGGGGAGTTTATATAAAGTCTTAAAGGACACTTTATAAGGTTTTCCTGAAACTTTCTTAATTCTTAAAATGTCCTCTACCCAAGTTCATGACTGAGAAACGTAATATATGGATGAGCATTCACTCCAGTCTGCCTCTGCAGTACAGAGCAGATACCAGAAATTGATTATCCTTATGGTTTGGCATGACCATTTTTGGCTCTATGTGCTGTGTTTGCCCAGTTTCATTCTGGTTTTCCTTCTTTCCTTCTTAAAATACCTATGTGGATTGTTCTAGTGTAGTTTAGAAGTTGGCAGAGCACTGTCTTAAAACTGAAACCTGAAAGTTTTGGTACTGTGTGACATCTTATCCATTGTTTTCCAGTGTCACTAAGAACAAAGCAATCTTGCTGAGCTATGAAGCTGCTCACTTAAAATCGAATGCTGTATTTATGTGAAGTTAAACACATCCAGTGTCAAACTTCTCACAAGATTCAGATTTTTCTATCCTAACTGTGCATGAAAAAAGCCCATCTTTTTCCATCTTAACTCTGCATGAAAGAAATAAAGCAGAAGCTTTCTTTGAAGTCTCTGAAAATATGTGGTTTTGTACTCATTATTGTAAGTGTCAATATATAGATATCTTCTATGTTTTAAAAACAGGCTCAAAACCCCCATATTTCTTTTGGGTGTTTAGAATTATCATGGTCTGTGTCTCACTCAAGAGACAATAGGTTTCCTAAAAGATAGTCATGACATACTAGGTTTCCAAAAAGGTAGTCATGACTTCTTGGTCATAGCACTAAATAGAGATGATATTTCAATGTATTGACTTCAGCCTGTTTATTTCTGTGTCAGAAAAATAAATTGTGTTTGTATATAGGATTTTTGAATGGTGGTCAAAGAAAACAGCAAAACTGCTGGGAGTTGCATCTGCTATTGAGAATCTGAGAGCATTTGAAAGCATTAGAATAATAACCTGCTACAATAAAGCTATGGTATACCTAAGCCCTCTGTTCTTAAAGGGAACTTGATTCATCACTCAGGGGTAAATATATGTCACAGAAGTCAGTTATTTGGTATGATATACAGCAATTCTTTGAAATTAATAAAGCTTTAAAACAAAGATATTTAAAGAAGCAAATCAGGAACTGTTTGAAATACTAGGAGTCAGGGGAAAGATGGACTTGGTCACATAAATAGTTGACCTGGATTTAAATTTATAGCAGAAACAGAGGAATATTCTATGCATTATGCTGAAGCTGTTATAAGTTTAAAAATTTTCTATGCCTACCCAGTTTACTTGCTTCCTGCTAGCAGCTGCAATTTGTTCATGTGGGTTCTGTGCAGTCAGTTCACTTCTGAGTCTGTATCATTGTTCCCTATATTACAGAATGCCCATATGCTGTTAGCTTCTATTTTGACAGAATGAAGTGAAAGCTGTTTCTGTGAAGTCCAGCCTGGAGACTTGGGAGGCATTTCTGAGCATTTAAATTGATTGTATTTGTCCATAGCATTCAGCACGGCCTAGAAAATAAAAGTTGGGAGGAGCGGGGGTGGCTTTCTTCACAACCTATCCTGAGATATGTGTCCGGGAGAATTTAAATCCCGTTGGAAAAAACTGATGATATGACTGCAGGCTCTGAATCTCTCTGATATGCAGGTCCTCTCAGTCTTAGGAGCAGCAAGTTTTGGAGAAATACTCTCCCTTTAAATGTTAAAGTCTGAGGGATGCAGATACATTCCAGCAGGTACTGTCTTTGTACAGTTGCATTTATCCTTTTGTTGTATTCCCAGTTCCTTGTAGCCTCTGCACTGCTCTTTGGCACTGCTTTTTGCCTGGCTCTGTCTCTCCAACCATCCAAGTACCTGGGGGTTAAAATAAGCCCCCATTTGTTCCAGTCCACTGTTTGTGTCCCTGCTGTACTTCCTGTCAGTGCAGCCAGTGCCACATCCACTGACAGCCATGCTTGGAAGAGTTACCGACTGCCAGAGGTGTGGTCTGACAGTGATTCATTTATAGAAAGATTATGGGGGGTAGACATTGGACACAGACACTGTTGACATCTTAGTTTAGGCATAAGAGGTGCAGGAATGTTATTTGATAGAGGCTGATCTTGAAAACCAACTTGCTTGGTGAGGAGGGACTGAGTGAGGCTTCCCATATGAGAAATGTGCATCTGAGGGTAAACAAGAACGTAAACGAAGCAGCTAGAGTGCTGTTTCAGGAAACTGGTTTATTGATTAATTATGGCAATAATACTGTAAATGCAATAAAACTCTGGTGGGCCAAAAGCAACATTTGAGAAAGCTGATCTTCCCAGGATTGATTGACACATGGGGTTGAAGCCCAGTGCTTGTTTCTGGTTAACTTATAGCTAAGACTTCACCCTGTTTGGAAGCTTGTTTAGAAGACATTGAGTTTTTAAATGA
Source organism: Serinus canaria (assembly GCF_022539315.1). Lineage (NCBI taxonomy): Eukaryota > Metazoa > Chordata > Aves > Passeriformes > Fringillidae > Serinus > Serinus canaria. The sequence goes on from NC_066316.1 coordinate 36,354,768, forward strand.
GATTTCAGGAAATGACTGTGTTTTTCAGTAATCCTTTCTACTTTCTTTGGTTTTGTAACACACTAATAATATGCTCTTACAAAAAATAGCTGTTCACAAATGGTAGATAATGTGAGAGAGATACAGTGGCCTGTAAACTTTCTTCTAGAGAAATTTAACTCTCAGTTCAAGGAAGTTTGAACGACAAGAAGATAAGCTATGGCCAGGGGTGTGTTTATGAGTACAAAGATCTTCCTTCTATGGGAGCACTTGACAAGAAACAGAGAAGGCATGCAAAGAGCTAAACTTGCAGCAAGATTGTTTACATCTCCTGAATCACTTCTCTCCTCTGCCTATGCAGACAGTTCTGAATTTTCAGTCTTTATTCCTCTCCTTGATTTTATGTAGCTTAACAGAGGATTGCTTATGGCAATTTGCTTTTTATAGTGCAAACTTTTTAGTCGCTGTCCGCTATGAGACAAGTTTCCTTGACTAAATTATTTTCTTGTGTCTGTGCAATATTTGCCCTGCCTCAAGTGGGGACTAAGGCAACAGATATACTGCATATAATTTTCATGTCTTCTGCCATATTTCTTTGCAAAAAAAGACAATGTTGTGGAGTAGTAGTTTAAACTTCTAGTAGTTTATCTTGGAAAGAAGAAAACAAATATTAATAAATGCTTTATTTTTGTAAATAACAAGAATATCTTGATTTGCTGACTTCTCTCTCAGCATTACTAGTTTCATCCTAACTACCATAAAATCTTTGGCTTCTTTTTAAAATACATCTTGTCTTCCCACTATGGAATCATTTGCTCTACTTCCTCAGAAATATTGGCCGAAATCCCCAAAAGGCAGCTTGGAATAAGATTCATCTTTTGTAGTGGCAAGAGGCTGCAGAAATGATCAGCATTCAGTCAATCAGAAAGGACTTTCAGTTCTTTGTCGGAAAGAGAAAAAAAGTGCACAATCTTTGGTGAATCTTCCTGTTACTGATTTCTGTGATTAATTAACATGATGAATTGTCGCTCTTTCCATTTAATAGTTCAATCACAAAAGTCTGCTGAGACCAGAGGGCAGAGCACATGGTGACTGGCAAGGCAGAGTGTGCGTGGTGGCTCCGCGGAGGGGGGGCTGGCCCGCGCAGGTGCCACCTCCCGCAGGGCGCTGGGTGGGCGCCGTGCCTCCTGCCATGGCTGGGAGCAACTGGATCACACTTGAAAGGCACAGTAATGGGCATGCCAGAAAGAAAGCTGGATTGGCATTCAAGAGGTTAATTAGAAAGGGAAAGAGCAATTAAAGGGACGTGAGGAAGTCTTCATAAAAGTGTAATTGAGCACTCTTCATTAAACGATCTCATTAAATAAGGCAGAGGATTTTTTGTTGTTGAAACTCTGAACTTCCTATTAAGATTGTCTAATCAACTTTCTGAAAGGGGAGTTATTACAATACCATAACTTCTGAAACCTTTTGTTGTTCTCAAGATACTGCGATGTGTGTTTTATGTGGATGTATTGTCCTTGGCATCAAAATGGAGAGATGGAAGCAGTAATATTGCTTGTGTATTAATATCACTAGGCCATTATTTTTATTTGCCCCACCTATGAGACAAATGAAGGTTTTGCTCCCAGCTTCAGTAATTGCATCCTTGTATTATGTAAAGCGTGTAGTAATGTGGCTACACATCCAGAATACAAATCATTACCTTAACAGCAAGTAGCAGATGGATGGCTCCTGCAAGAGAACTTTGTTGTCCATTTATTGATCACAGTTATGTTAACAGAGACATCCCATAACTACCAGTGCCAAAATAAACATCACTTTAAATAGTGGTCCAGTGAGAACAGGATTCCTTCTGGTTTACTTTGTGAGTGCAGTCTTGTTAAATTCTAGACTGATTCTTAAATTCTCTGAATTTAAACAAAGAGCAGGGACTCAGAGAGACATTTGTGTTGTATAAAATAGCTTAACTATTGTAAAGAATTATATCACTTTAATCACAACAAATAAAACTGTTATGGAAAAATATTAATTAAAAAGAGGCACAGTGAAATGCCTCTGATTTAAAAGCAACCAAAAAAGAAGTAACAGCTTTGCCTAATGTGATGCTGTTCATATTCCTGCTGTATATTGTTGTCTCAATCGTTTCTGTTGGTTTTCTTTTCTACCTCTGTGTTTAAGACCTGCAGAACTGCATGTGCCCATGGACAGAGGACAGCAAAACTCAGTGTGCACCAAGTATTGCTGTTGGAGAAAGTAAGCAAAATGAAAGCAGATGGAAAAGCTTCAGATCTTACTAATTCCCTGACCCTGGGTACTGTGTGCTGTGGTGGTAAATGCCCACACAGTGATTAGGTTACAAATTATTTTTTATGCTATTGATGTCCTTCCAAAGTATCCTAAAGTGATTTACACGAGTGAGTGTGTGACACGGATTTTGTGGATATGTTTATGCTCTCATTTTGGCTCAATCTCTGTTTTGCACCGTGGCCCCAGCTCTGTGATTGTCCAGTGTCAGTTGTCTTCTGGCCTCCTCTTGGCACAAAAACAACTTGTTCTCTTTTAGAGGAAACTCTGGCTGCTGAACACAGATATATTGACATACTTTCCACATATCCACTGGGGCCTGCTTTCTACAGAGCAGTGTAAATATAACCAACCTGGAACAGCATGGATGTGTGCCAATATGTGCCTTTTGCTGCCAATGTTTCTTCTATATTGCAAAAGCAGTTTTGAGGCATCCACAATATACCCTTGCTGTAAACAGCACTGCTCTGATTACTCATAGTAATAAAAGTCCATTTTTCTTAAATGGCCCTTCAGTGAAGTACTAATTAATTCCAAGGATTTAGGAATCCACATTGTGTAGCTTGTGCTTTCTATTACGAACATATGTAATTTATTGAAAAATAAAAAAAAATACATGAGTGGAAGAAGAGGAAGACACATAACATTCCAAAAGTGACAGGGAAGGTAGTAGCCTTTAGTCTCAGACAACCTCCTAGACATAAACAAGGAAGGAGCCTGTAGGAAATGTGGCTTTTTGCCTCCTGTCAGTAGGAGATTTTGAGATTGCATTGCCTGTGTTTGCTAATGCCTTTTGCTCTTGAAGTTCAGCAGATACCATTACCCCTCAGCTGTGTCCTGGCAGCTGCACTGGCTGCATTTCTACCCTCAGAGTCTTGGGAATATGGTTTTATAGGGAGAAAGAAGTGGCTCAGAAATAGAGCAAGAGTTTTCTTTCCTCTTTTAGCATTTATACCAATTATCTATTTTATTGAAGTAAATTTCTGAAGTAACCATCCATATATTTTCCCAGTTCATCCGTATGTACTGCGAAGCAGCTGTGGCAAATTCAACCAAAAGGCATGGCACATCAGTTCATACCCCTTCCCCTGAACCTGGCTGCTTTTTTTTTTTTATATGGTTGAATCCTGCAGTTCCTTTAAGGATTAGAAAGGTCTGAAAAATCTTCTAAGCAGTGTCTTGCTTTTGTTCCCTTCGTTGCAGGGAGAGCACAGAACATCCCCCTGCCATGTTGGCTGCTGTCCCTTAGATCATGCATAGAAATGATGAGAGCCACTGCTCCTGACAGCCTGCCTTTTTTTTTTTATTCTGGAGGGGTGGGGGGAAGAGGGAGGGAACACCTTTTTTTTGGCTGTAGATGTAAAAGTATGTCAGGAAGCTCAAAGAAAATGCAATGGTTTGCATAATTTAGCATGTGGAGAAGATCCCCAGAGTTCAGCCTGACAGATAGGTCATATCTGTGAGAGGAAGAAGAAACAAAACCCAGACTATTATTAAAGTAGTGCATCATCACTACTTCATATTGAGAATTTTGTTCATAGCTGGCTGAATTTGACTTAGAAATGAGACTGACATTGCAAATACTCTTTGGCCCTTCTTTATCTTCTGCTGGGGAGGAGAGAAACATCCACTCTGTGCTTACACAGAGATCTTGTCTAGGGGAGCAGGAAGCATGCAGCACATAAAAATTGAATTATTGTACTTAAAAAACCTGGTACTTTTTTCCCTGAATGCCCTTGTCAGACAGTCTTTCCTTATACTTGCCAGATAATTAGCATCTAGTGATAGTTATTTCATTTCAGAGTGATAGCAAAACTTAATTTGTGCTCTTAATTACTTTTCATCAATTTTCCCATCTTTGAATGGACAGCATATGTATCTATACTATTAATGAACTGAAAAAACCCTCCTAGCTGAAGTGAAAATAAAAATTGTAGCTTGTCTTCTTCAATAATTTTAACAATTTTTAAGAGATAGAGATTGGATTATGATACATTACATTTTAAGTCTAAATGCTAATTTAAATTGGTTGTAAATTCTTGCAAAATCATAAAGGCGGCATGGAACTCAGAGAGAATTGTTTTCAAATTAACTTCTGAAATCTTTCTAGATGCAATCAAAATATTTTTAAACATGAATATGTTGGGTTACATAAAGAACTTTTACTTGGTCATTAGCCAGAAAAAAACAAATGGGACCTTTATAATATGACCTATTAATGCTTTTTAAGGGAAATAATTGAGGAGACAGCATAATTTAACTATGCAATAAATTCTCTGAAATATATGTTCTGAAAGCTGATGAGGTGACAAGCTGGATAAAATTCCCATGTAAACACAAATTTGCCATGGACTGCAGACAACAGTTTCTTTAATTGTAGGTCTTGATTTAGTGGGACTCATACCTTATCTGTGCTTTTGCTTTCTGATTGAAGGAAATGTAGCACTTTGTGAACATTTCTCTTTTATGAAGGTCTGTCTCACTTCTTTGCTGACAGAAAAATGAGGAGTTTGGTTTAATTGGGGAATGGAGGAAGACTGCCAAAGTTACTTTAATTAGTGGAATAATTAAAAAAAATTATGGAGTCTTTTGCTGAAGTGTTACCAGGACAGTTACTTAAGTCTATTTATTTTGGGCTGTGTAGCTATGGAAGTTTGTCAGTGTCACTCCAAAGTAGGGGAGCCACTTCCTGTGCTTTCTTTTCTCTGTATTTGCAAAATTGTTCTCCAGCTCCACACCTGCAGGGATGCTGATTTCCATGAAGGGTGAGGAGTCCTGTCTGTGGTTTACACTTGCACAACCATCAGCACACTCTCTCCTGAGGAACACAGCCCACTCAGACACCAGAGGTGTGGATGTGTCCCTTCTCTTCCTGCCTGCCATTAGTGCAAGTGCACAGGGCACATCACCCAGGAGGGTGCGTGCTCTGCGTGCTAAGGGGAGCACCAGGCTGTTCACCCATGGCTGATGCTTTGGACACGGTCACCAAGAGCTCACAGCATGGTGAGGTGCCCCTTCAGACTCCTGGTGAAAGCTTCTCTCTCATTTCAGATAGCTCTGAACCAGACCCTTAGAACAGAGTGTTTATTTTTTACAGGTACACTTAGTATTGCTACCATCTGTTTCTAATTTTCCCTAACCCTGTAAAAGATATGTGTAACCAGAATTGTCTATCTGTTTACTTTGCAAGGACCAAAGTTAAATAAATAACAGCACAGCATTCAAACTTGGCAAAAGCAGGGTCCATCAGTGGGTACAGATTTTTGTCTTTCTGATTCATGTGGCAATAAAGGAGGCCACCATTGTTTAATGTACTTACGGTGTGACTGTTTTATTAGAGCAAGGCAAGCTATTACTAACACTCATTCACTGGATATGTCTCTGAGAAAGAGATTATGATTATCACAGGAAGGGTGCCACTTCCTTGATAGGTGACAGAAGTGTCCCTGTCTGGGTCCTGGTGGGCAGCCTGTGGCTGATGGAGCTCATGATGCCTGTTCTAGAGTAAGGTGGGAAACCCTAGGCAAGGGGATGATTTCTCAGGGATCCTGCAAGGAAGCATTTTGGATGAGTGATTCGGATTGTTTTGCTATTACGGCCAAAACCAGTTGAGGACAGAGTAGGACATTAGACTTCAGTAGTGTTTATCCTTCCTAAGAGTGTTACAGCTATTGAATGTTGGTAAAGGATTCATGCTTAAATTTGTGGGTGATAAATGCAAAGCAAAATGGAACAGCCAGTTCTGTACGTCATGTGTTGTTAATCAGTGGAAATCCTTGCCACAGGCCATTGTGCGTATTGAAACATCACGCAAATTCCTGGCAGTGTTCCCTGCAGAATTAGTAAATGACTGAAAGCATGCTTGGCTTAAGAAAAGCTGTGGCTGTAAGTGTTTAGAGTGCAGGAGAGTACTTGAAGGAAGTTCCCTCTCTTCACATGTCCATTCCTGAAGCTTTCACTGAGCCACTGTCATGGTTTAACCCCAGCCAGCAGCCAAGCCCCAGGCAGCCACTCACTCTCTCCCCCAACACTGGAAATGGAGAGAGAATGGGAAGGGTAAAAATGAGAAAGCTCATGGGCTGAGATAAAAACAGTTTAACAGGGAAAGGAAAAGTCACACGAGCAAAGCAAAACAAGGAATTAATTCACCACTTCTGATGGGCAGGCAGGTGTTCAGCCATCTCCAGGGGAGCAGGGCCCCATTACAGGTAACAGTGACTTGACAAGACAAATAGCATCACTGAGATGTTCCTCTTCTTCATCCCCCCCCTCCCCTTTATATGCTGAGCAGGATGTCATACGGTCTGGGATATTCCTTTGGTCAGTTTGGGTCTGCTGTCCCAGCTGTGTCTCCTCCTCCTAACTTCCCATGCACTCCAGCCTCATCACCAGTGGGAGTCTAGGAAAAGCAGCAAAGGCCTTGGCTCTGTTTAAGCCCTGCTCAGCAATAGCAAAACCAGCTCTATATTATCATCACCATGCTCAGCACAAACCCAAAACACAGCCCCATACGAGCCACTGTGAAGAAAACCAACTGTACTCCAGCCAAAACCAGCACAGTAACATTCCTCATGGCTCTATTCTTGTGGTTTTGTTGGATGCTTTGCCTGATGGATTGCTTGCAATCTTTTTCCTGTGTATCTTTGCTTACAGTGTCATGTGTCTATGAATCCAGTGATTTCTAGTCCTGAGAAGATGGCTGGTTTTTATTTGTTTAAGTAGGATAATTTCAGAAAGTCATTTCCAGAAAAACTGTTAGAAAGAATAAAGAGTTTGGAAGATTGCTGTCAGCAAATGCTCTAGACAAGAAAAGTACTTATAGGAGAACATCAAAGAACCAACATTTTATTTTTCAGGTTGGAGGAGGAAAGCTGGCACAGAGAGCACTCAAGGGCTCTCTCATGACACTCCTTTCCTTCTACAAATGCTCTTATGCTATTCTTGCTTTTACTATTGCCATGATCAGTATAAAACAGAGCAAAGAGAATTTTCAGATGAATCCAGCTAGAAAGCCTGTTAGAAGTATTTTCCAAGATATCTTTGCCATGCCCTATCACTTTAAAATAGGCCTTAATTTCACCCTGTACTATAATTGAACTATGTCAGAAATAGTTGCAGAAAGGAAACAGAAATTGTTTCCACCTGGAGCCAGGTAACGATTATTTCACATTCCTCAAGTCTATGGGGAATTTATTGTAATTATTTTTTTTTATCGAATTTATCAGCAGTTTCCATCAATTTAATTTGTTTTTATTACTCTATATTAAATGGTTTTGAGTAGGAAGATCTCGTTGCTTTTTATGTACATTTGTGAGTGAAGCCATCCATAAGGACACAGCCATTTTCCTCTTAAAAAAACCAACTGAACAAAACAAACCTTTCACATTGTAGAATAGACTTCAAACTGTCCCAGCAAAATCTCTTAAAATGAAGAGTTTCTATCTTTTAGCCCTTCTTATTTGTTTAGGCTGGTGACTTGAGTTCACATCCAGACTGATTAATTTTACCTTTTCTTCTGACAAAGTGAAAGTAAAATGAGTAGCATCATAGATTTAAGTGCTCTGTGGCCAGAGGCAGAGCCAAGATCTTCTGTGATAACCTCTATAGTGTTGCAAACAAACCACAGCAATAGTTGCTGTGTCAGGCCCATGAACACGTCTGAATTACAGCACATCCTTAACAGTTAGCTAAGTTTTGATTTCAAGGTGTCAGGTAGTGGTAAAGCCTCTGCATTTCAATCTGGTGTGGCAGTGAGTAAATTTTTAGCCTGAATTTGGTTAGCTTCAGCTTCCACTGATGTTAAGTGTTGTTTGTCTGAGGAAACTGTCTCCCACACTGAGACTGTGCACTAACTCCCTCCTTATCACACTTAAATAAACTAAAGAGATTGTTTAATGTAGATGCTTCCAACATAACTATTCAGGTTAAGATAATTAAAGCTTTCTGTGGGGAGAAGATACTCACCTTACTTGTGCATAAGTCAGTGCTTGCCTGCTGCTGACTGGCTTGGGAAAGACTAGAAAATGTTCTCCTGGAGATGATGTGAAGGGTGCAGGTGTTGGGAGGGAATGTTCCCTCTCACTAACCAGTCAGCTTGAGGGAAGACAAGTGCCTGTCCCTGTTTCTTGCAGGTCCTTTGAATGACCCAACTGCCTCTCTTTGGATGGGTGTACCTGTGCTTTAGGGCTTTATCACTTCCCTGCAGCCAGTTTTCTGGAAGGGAAGTGGTTCTCCAGCATTTTTCCACCCAGGTAGACTGACCCTGCTCACCACTTCAGCTAAAGTCAGCACTGGCCTGTGCCTTCATCTAAGTTTTCATTCAGTTCACTGTACAACATGTAGCATAATGTATGTGGCATGGAAACTGGGACACCTCTGGTGCAATCAGGGGTCTGCAGACACTGCTGCAGTGTCAGGAGGTTCTGTAACTTCACAAGATTTTATCAGCTTGATCTGCACTTACTCAGATCAGCTCTAAGTTTGTGCAGCATCTTTGTTTATTGTTTCTCCAAATGATATATTTAATTTATATATCCTCAGTGGAATCTTGACTTGTATGAGTGTTTATCCCACAGGCAGTGTTAAGCATCTCACAAGCAGATCTATCTGTGCTTTTCGTGGTGTTCATTTATCTACATAGCCCACTCAAGGCTGTTTCAGCACAGGAAATGCTGAAAATCCACAGTGCTTCAACACTATGAGCTGTTTATCTTCAGATGTACTTTTCAGGGTCTGGTTTCTGTGGTGCACTGAAGAGAACAGATCAAAGTCACATACCCTCTAATTTCATTACCTTACAAATTTTGTTTGGGCCTGTTGTCAATAGAACAGCACTGGGACCAAACCAGATATTTGGAAAATCTTTAAAGTTTGGAACATATGGGAGGTAGAACAGACTTGTGACAGTATACTCTGCTTGAAAGCTAAACTGGTAATTTAATATACTGAATGGATTATGGAAACTGTTCATGTTTAAAAGCATTGACAAAGCATCACTTGCTAAAGAAAACCAAACTCTGTCTTAGATTTGCAGAAACACTCAGTTCCTTTGTTGGCAGTGAAACATATTTATCCCAGAACCACTTTTTGATGTTCCTTAGTGCTTTACATCCCATCTAGTTATTAGCAGCAAACTTCTTATAAAGCAGCTGAAAAAAAGTTACCAGGGCAGAAACTAAAGCCTGTGTTATATCCTTTTGAAAATGTTTAAATAATATACAAATAAAATAGCTTCCAGCTAAAGTACATAGTGCCTTGTCTTTTTGAGCTGAAATTTATTAATTTTACTGAGTTCTCAAAAACCTCAACTGAGTACACAATGTAATAAAGAATTCCTAAAGAAGTTTCCTGTGCTTTTAATTCTCCTTGAAATTGGGTATGGACAGTAATGATGAAATTTTTGTCTGAGTCTGGGTTTTCTTGGGAGATCAGACCCTTAAACTTTGGTGCAATTGTGATTCCCAAATGTTTGAATTTTTTATTTTGGTTTCTTTGGAAAACAAGTTAAATATAAAGCATTAAATAGCTTATTATTTTATTTGAAAGTATTGAAATGTAGTTTAAAAGTGCAGACTTATACTTTAAAATTCATGAAGGCATGGTAATTTTTGTGTACTTCTCCTGAATATTTTTTGAAAGTATAGACCAAACCATAAAAATCATAAATGAAACTTCAATTTGTATAGGAATAGATGAATGAGTTACAAAAAAAGAACACATGGAAGCTTTCCATTTCTAATAATCTTCAGAAATAACCCTTCATGGATCAATATTTGGTCTGATGCAAAATGTGTGATGCTGTTGATTTATCCAGCCAGTTTTCCTTAAACTGAATAGCCTTCATTCATTTTTAAAGTTCAGAGAAAATGGGACTGAAGATAAGAAATGAGTTTAAAGAAGAATTTGAAAGTAATCCTTCACTACCAACTATTAAGTTCTCTCTTTGGTTCAAGGTAAAAATTTATATTTAACTCTGCCTGAATAATTGCAGTGAAAGCCCTGTATGTCCAGGAAAACCCTGAATGTTTGATTGAGAAGCAGTGTTGGCCAGAATATAATTTGCCATGCATGTTGCTTTTAAATTTAGAAAACGTAAGCATCTTAGTTTTGAGTACCTTAAACTTGAAAATACACATAACATGGGAAATGTGCTCCTTATTCTTATCCTATTTCACATTATGTTAAAATTAACTTTATTACCATGGTTTAGCTGGTGGTATGCTTTGAAAAGAACAGTTTATGACAGGTATGTTTTACTGTTTCGGTGTTTCTGAACATAGTTGTGCGACATATGGCAATCGGGAAATTAGATGCTATATATATTCAAATAAGGAAAAGAAATTTTATGTAGTCTTCCTAATTGTGGGGAATTCCCTTTCCATGTGCATAGGAAAATCTAGTTCTGTAGACATTTATGGCTGTGGAAAGACATATTCATGAAAAATGTGGAAAGGTGGTGCTTCACTCGGGATTTAGAGTGATCAACAGTCCTTTTCCTTGGAGCTTACAGGCCTGAACTTGCAAGTCTTGCTTGAGTGAGTCCCTGGTTCTGTCTTTAGGAGCTGAATGAGGAGACGTGCTCTGGCTCCTCAGTTCTCATCTCAGGTTGGTCAGGTGGCCAAACCTCTCAGTGCCATCCTCCAGGCTGCATCAGACTCCCTCCTCCCTGTTCTTGTCCTCTCTTGGCTCCTGCCCCTCTGGGTAGTGAGGGGAGTGCTTCTCACCCACCTGGGGTTGCTGGAGGTCGATGTTTTGTGAGTCTGTGAGACCCTTGAATATCAGAGGAACCAAGGAAGTAACGAAGCCTAGAGAGTAATCTTTTATTGCATAGGTGTCAGTGTCCATTCTTTGGGATTTCTTTTTCCTTTACACATCTTGCCTGTATTTTTGATGTGTTCCCTGTGCCTGCTCCCTGCACAACCAGAAAGACTGTGGTCTGGAAAGAAGTGACACTGCTGCTTGTTGTCCAGGCCCTGCCTTTTCCTGTACCACAGTGCAGATGCCCGGGATGATGCTACCATGATCAACATCCCAGCATCAGCTTCCCTTCTCAACTCTTTACTCGCTTCAGAAATTTATAAAATGCAGGAATCCACCTTAAAGTCATAAATACATATGCAATGACACTGTTTTCATATCACTGAATGTTTTTTTGAGTGCACTTGCATGAATGAACACGGTCAATACCCACATGCACATCTTAATTTTTAGTGGCATACATCCACATAATGTACAACAGCACAGGACCTCTGTTAATATCCCATAAAGTTCAGTGTTTGTCACCTGCACAAAAAATGTGCATATAATTTTTTTCCCAGATGCTCAGATTTTAGTTTACTTTGTAAATTCTGTGTTTATATCTAAGCTTTTAGTTGTAGTCTGATTTTGATCTCCTAGGCCTCTCCACTGCAGTGAGATTTTGATGTAGGAAATGTGATATTTCCATGCATCTGAATTTCAGAATGGCTAAATGTATACACTCTGGAGGTATGGAGACTGTTTAAGGATGTTTTAAACTCAGATTCTGGGGTCTGAGTTTTGGCAGCAGTTTTGTCCTCTAATGGTAAAGCCTGAAAAAAGGAAAATAGAGGTGAGCAGATGGATCTGCCAGGGCTCTTTGTGAAAGCTGACACTAGCTCAGTAAGGATATCTCCATCAGCTCCACCTATACTCAGTCAAGGAGAGGGTGTTTGTCTTCCACACAGGGACTCAGCAGTCAGATTAGGCTTTGCTGGTGAGTGTTTTTCTTTCCATTGACTGGGTACTGTTTAGACACACCTGATTAAATTGGCCTTGATGAGTATCCTTTCTGATGGACTAATCTAAGGACTGAGTTCCAGTCATTAGGAAAGCTGATATGAGAATGGTATCTCTGTATCTTGGGCAACTTACCCTAAAGATGGGCAAATTAAGCAGCATTATGAAGTTCTTTATAGATCATTTTGCATTAGGGTCTTGTAATTCTGAGTGGACTTTGATTCATATTGCTGCAGACAGGACAGTTTAATGAACACAGGGGAAAAGAGCAATAAGCATTAAGAGTAGGGAGATGGAAGGAAAACAGTCTTATTTGAACCACTGGATTTCTGACATGAGATCTTCACTTTGTATTTTTTTCCTCATTAAAATAGAGATGCATGTAATTTTCATTTACTGAGTGAAAATGGAAACGTGGAAAAAGCAATCTGATAACTGAAGGTGTTCATGATGGGAAAACTAGCTTCAGATGGCAGGGTTTCAATAGCTGAAATTTCTGACCTTGTGTAGTCTTGTGGATTATGAGAGGGTTTTTAGGAAATAACTTGAGCTGGGTACTAAGGGCACGCTAAATACAAAAAGTTGGCTCAGGTAATGCTGTAATTGCAAGTAGAAAAACAAAGTGGAAGATGCAGTACAAACATATTCACAGATACCTATTTTACTTTGTTTACACAACTACTGCTGGTGATGTTTGTTTTTTTCTAATCATTTGAGTGGGTGGCTCCATGCAGACGAAATATTTATATCTATCTATATTTTCTTCTTGTGCAAATTTTCAGTTACCCTGGAGCATTGTAGGAAAATGAAAGTGCGATTCACTCGCTATCTTTCGTTTTTCTGTAAAGAAACTGAAGTTCTGATCTTTTACTTGATATGGTGTTGTAACATTCTTTCATGTAGAGAACAACTGCTGTTATGCAAGATGGCATACCTTTCTGAGGTATATTCCTAGGATATTCCCTAGAGGCACTCTGTTGTTAAAAATGCCCAGTCTTGTTGAGAAGCTTTTGGAAAAATGGGAGCACCACATTCTCAGACTGTCACTTGTGTGAAGCTGGTGCATCACAGTGGGAAAGAGCAGTTTGATACCTGTGTAGTAACAAAGTTTGTGTTAGCTCCTGTAATATAATACATAAACTGGTGTAGGTGGGCCACAAGGGTGGCTTCTATGAGAAGTTGCCAGAAGTTTCTCCCATGTCCAACAAAGTCAGTGCCAGCCAGCTCCAAGATGAAGCCACCACTGGCCAAGGCCAAGGCCAAGGCCATCAGTGACAGCAGTAGCACCTCTGGGATAACAGAGTCAAGAAGCAGGGGATAAAAATCTGTGCAGCTTCCACCAGAAAGAGTTATAAGAATAGCTCCATTTTTCACTGTCCCTAGTCTGAGGTGATGAGTAATAAATTAAACTAATTTCCCTATGCCTCACCTGTTTTGCCCATGACAGTAACTGGTCAGTGATCTCTCCCTGTCCCTATCTCAGCTTACAACCCTTTCGTTGTATTTTCTCTCCCCTGTCCAGCTAAGGAGGGAAATGGTAGAGTGGTGAGTACCAGGTGTACAGGCAATGTCAACCCACCACAAGTATCAACTTGAGATCTAGTGAAAGCAAGACATGCTGAAAGAGCACTGCCAGTCTTCCCTTATGCAGTACAATGGGTAAAACTGCCCCATGAGGATCATGTATCTTTCCTATCCTCAAAGAGGCTGGGTAACAGGGAACATTAAAACTGACTTGAGATAAATTATTCAGATTGGTTAAAGAAATAAATATTAGCTGTTGTCAGTTTGGGAGTTGCAATTACTCAGTAATAATTAGGAGTGTTCACATTTAAAAGTGCTTTATGATACAAATACCATAAGTGCATTTAATCAAAAGAGGGAAATCTTTTTCTTGCTCTTTGAGTGTGGGTGTGTCTATAGGAGGACGTTTGCAATTTGGTATCCTTCAGATGAAGTGAGGCACATTCAGAGCACTCTAACGCAGTTTCAGCTGCACCCTGAAATATGTGCTTGTGTTTCTGCTGGAATTGGATGAGCATTCAACACTTTGGAGAATGATTAGCTATTTACATAACAGGATAGCAAATTACTGCTGGGGAGCATATAGGGGCCTATATGTGGTTCACAGTCTTTATGTGAGATGCCTTGAATATCATCTGAATGTGATCCATTGGCTCCAATAAGGAATGAGATCAGTGGGATTTAACCTCTGTCACACTTCTCTTCTACTGCTAAACATCTATATTCTACCAGTTCCACAATATTCATGTGACTGAATACCCATTTTAAGCAGTGACTTCATATATTTTGATTAAAAACCAGAAAGACAGGAAATGAGATGAGAGACAGATTTCAGCTCTCACTTTGAGAAGAATGTTTCTTGTTTGAGAAAGGACTGCTCTCTGGTCTAAAATATTATGCCAAGACACCTGATTCAGAAGGGATAACCATATTAGCAGATTTAGGTAAGCACATGCAGTTCTCTCCCTCCTTCCCTCAAAACAGTCACTGAGATGCTGATGAATTCATTTTTAGAAAAAAGCTTAAAGAAAACAGAAATGCTTTAAAACTTAATTTAATATCAGTTCAGCTCACACCATTAATTTTTCATAATGGTTCATAAGATCATGGTAAGTAAGCGAGTAAATATTTAGTAAGTATTTAAAATTGCTTCCTGTATAAATTTCATGTTAATAAATTGGAAAAATATTTTGATTAGGGATTAACAACATTTAGTCTTTTTCAACAATGATTTATTGGATAGTACTAGTCACAGTATAAGATTTTCAGGATGGAAACACTGATATTTGGAAAACATCTTAAGTCTTTATTTTTACCTTCTGATTGATGCCACAGTAGCATCTAAAGGCTTGAATTTGGAGTAGTGCCACCCTGTAGAAGTGGCCAAACACATTATGTGAAATGGTCTCTGCTTTAAATATATAATGGTAACAGCAAAAGCCACTGGGAAAAAACCACAGTGAGGTGCAGGAAGGTGAAGAAACTTGCTGAAGGTAATGCAAAAGTGCTGGGAAGTGAATCCAGGTTTTAAAACATAGGTTCAAGGCTCAGTCCATTACCATATTCCAGCCCCTCTTATTCCTACTTCTTATGGGAGTTCAGTGTTTATGACAAGAAACTTGATGTAAGCTCAAAACAAAATTAAGAACTTGGGATCTAATTATAGAAGAGCTTTAAAATAACCTGATTGCTTCACTGTGGACAATTCAAAACCTAAGGCAGATACAGCACTGCAGCTGGTGCTAACATTTCAGTTTAGCCCATGGTAATTTTCTCAAATGCACATCACCTCAACATATATATTAGGTTCTAAGAGGCAGCTGCATATAATGAGTATTTTTGCAGTAAATTTTTCTGAAGTTATGCAACTGTGTAAGTGTTTAAAGCCAAGACATACTGTTTGAATTACTCTTGTGACTATGTGCAAGTTCTTACTAATCAGACCACTGACATTTTTCAGCCATGTCCAGTGCACCATGAAAGGAATACATGCATTATTCCTTTTATGATCTCTGTGAATATCTGCAAAGTTTCTAGTTTTCATTTAGCTCACTTTGATTTATGTAAATGTAATTGGATGAATGATTTGAAAGCATTTTTATTGCCCATGCCCTACTTCCAACAGTTTCCATTCAAAGTCAGGTCTATGTTTCTTCCCATCAGCACACATTACATTGAGATATGCAGATTATTCAGAATAAGAATTTTAATAGGAATGTGTGTATTTCATTTTTTTCTTCTATTGAGAGCATTGATTTCTGAATTTTGTATTATCATTTACATAATGTAAAAACAAAATGATACTGTTTCCATAGCATAATAGACCAATTAAAAGTTGAAACTAAAATGTTGATAATGCTAAAAATGAATCTATGAAAAACAGTGTTGATTTCTCCAACTTGTCTTAATTGCTTGAGAAAGAGCAAAAATAAAAGATCGAAAAAGAAATATTTCACAATATTCTGTGTGTTTAGAACAGTTCAGTTTTCACATGCCAGCATTTGAAGTGAGGAATTAAGAATTTGTCTTTGTTAAATAAGACCTCAAAGATTCAAATGCATGTCTCATTTTCTAGAATATTTGCAGATATAGACATATGATATTTCCTCATGAGATATAGGAGTAAAAATGTAACTGCATATTTAGCACCAGTTTTATTCTTTATTTACTATTCTGAATTTTAGGAAAAAAATGTTGCAAACCTTTAATACATTTTTTTTCAATAAGGAACACATAAAGGAAGCTAGAATGTGAATAATTATGCTGTTTTCCTTAGAGTTTCATACTTCTAGTATTTGGCTTCTTCAATAATGGCTAAAATATTCCCTTAATTCTGTATTTCTTAGACTTTTAGACAGTTCTGCTTATTATATGAGGCTATTGAGTACCCATTGCTGTGACTCCTGCTGTCACTGTTAGAAGTCAGGTTGTGTGAGGGCTACTGACAATCATGAGGCTTGCAAGCTGCTTATTAGTTCCATGCCACATGTGCAAGGAAAGGTTGAAAAATGAATCATGACCTGAATCTGTGCCCATTTTCCCAAACCAAGTTGCTGCAGCCAGTGGGAAGCCTCTTTGGGATTTGAAGTGACTTGTACATTGCAGTTTTCCAGGACATAGCAGGAAAGAATTGGGTTACAGTGATGGATTCACAGTGGGTCTGGCTCCTGACCCACTGAAAAAACAAGACCATACCAAGGCTCATTTTCTCTTCTGCTGTACTTCATCATCCAGTCAAAGCCTGTTCCTGGTGCTCACAATCTTCATCAGTTTTGGATGCTAATCAGAGCAAAAGTAGGGTTCCAGCACACATGTATAGGTCAAGCACTACCCCTAAATTATCTTTGTTTAATGCCTTATTTTTAAAATAAGTTGAATTTCTTCTTGCTATTGCAAATATTTGAAATATTTTTCTAAATGTAACTTTGCAGTCTATGGTTTACTATGAAAAATAGTTAAATTGCTTGCAATCTTAATTATCTTACGAAATAACAACCTAAAAATAGACTGAGCTTATTTTCCCAAACCTAAATAATAGAAAAACCATTCTAAAACTCTCCAAAACTTTGTATGCCATATATCAGAATCAGCTCACTGAATGACCCCTGTCTCTGTACTATTATAGAGTGAACATGCTGCTCTTGAAGATGCAACATAAAATTACATGTTCAGTAGTGATTTAGGTTCTCTTGTGGTTATTCATGAGTATGTGAGCCTGTGGTTGAAAGACATCATGGTTAATCTCTGAATTTAATCCTTTGCAGGAATAAAAAGTAGAAGGGACTCAGCATTATTTGGCTTGCTTATGTCAGATGACAAGTACTTGAGTGTTCCTGCACAGAAACAGGCTGCCAGATATGCTTTTAGATCTTCCTTTTCTGAAAAATTGAGTGGACAGTGAATAAATAATTGAAGCAGTTCCTCTTTTTTGCGTTTCAAAACATTCAGCAGAATAAAAGCATAGTTCTGAAAAATCTTCAACCTCTTTAAATTCTGAATCAGATGCAACATTAGTAAAGAAAGCCAGCTGCTGTTATCTGCCAAGCAAGTTGCACAGGGCCTTCTCTTACAGTATTTTTTTCCAATGAACTCTGGGTGTGGAATTCCCCTGCTGGTCCCTCCTTTGTTCCTCATGTCTCCTTCCTCCCCCCACAGTAATGCAATAAGATGCACTACTAAAGTTTGATAAAGCCTCCCAAATCCTTATATTTAGTACTGGAAAAGGAAGGCTTATAATACATCAAGTGCTAGACCACCTTCAGGTACTGGGCACTGTATTTACCCAAGCTCACTTGAGATGTTATTTGTATTTCTTTTAAATACTTGTCTAATCTCTCTGCATTTTGGAATCTTGTGCTTTTCTCTGTCAACTTAAAATTTGGAGGAAATCTTTTAGTTTCAGTATGTTGTGTTATTTTTAATAATGGTTGTTCTTTCAAAAAAGGTCTCAAACTATCTCATACTATCCTAATGTTTTGGCATATGCTATTGCTCTTCAAATTGAATCAGTTGGAATTGCTTCTCTTCTCTTCTCTTCTCTTCTCTTCTCTCTCGTTCTCTTCTCGTCTCTTCTCTTCTCTTCTCTTCTCTTCGTTCTCTTCTCTTCTCTTCTATTCTCTTCTCTTCTCTTCTCTTCTCTTCTCTTCTCTTCTCTTCTCTTCTCTTCTCTTCTCTTCTCTTCTCTTCTCTTCTCTTCTCTTCTCTTCTCTTCTCTTCTCTTCTCTTCTCCAGTTGGAATTGCTTCTCCTCTTCTCTTCCTCTTCCTCTTCCTCTTCCTCTTCCTCTTCCTCTTCCTCTTCCTCTTCCTCTTCCTCTTCCTCTTCCTCTTCCTCTTCCTCTTCCTCTTCCTCTTCCTCTTCCTCTTCCTCTTCCTCTTCCCCTCCTCTATGAAACTTCTGATGTTTCATTTTTTGTCAGTCCCGTGATCTGTAACTTGCAAACAAGCAATGAGAAGTAGGAAATAAGACAATAACAGAAAGTTGTTTTTTCATCAGCTGGGCTCCAAAACCAGACAGAATGGGTCTTCAGGAGAACCCTGTCAGCACAAGGACTGCTGACAGTTTCTGGTTTTCTGTGTTGGTAGAACACAACCTTTTAGAGGCCTGCTTACCTTTGTGAGACTGCTGCGGAAGTGTTAAACAGGCTCCTATTCTAAAAAAAAAAAAACCAACCCAAACCAAAAAACCCCAAAACAACAACAACAACGAAACCAAACAGAAAAAAGAAAACAAACAAATATTTAGGAAAAAAAAATCACAGTGGAATTCTTACAAGGTAAAGGAACATTCTCAAAACTCAGACTGGGATTCCCCACTTTGCTGAAGGCCAGACAGGCAAACTCAAGGTCTCCTTGTTGCTCTCTGTGCCTGAGAATTTGGCAGGGCAGCTGCCTGGAGCACCAGCTGGAGCTGTGCTGTGTCACTGTTGATGTTTTAGGAGCAGTGCTGCCCTTGGCAGGGGCTGTGCTTTGGTTTTGTTCACGTCACAACTTTGGACACTACTGTGCCTCCCTTGCCTTTAAGTCATGGGGCTCTAGCTGAAGCTATCCACAGAATGCTCATGCACACAGGCAGAGGAGAAGGGAATACTCACTTGGATATCACAAGGATACTCACTTGGGTCTGACTTTGAAACGTGCCACTAAATGTGTACATTCTCAACCTTTTCTCCTGTTACAGTTCCCCTGTTGAAGGGTTTGATCTGCTCTCTGAACTCCTTAGCTGAGCCATGGGCCCCTCTCTGCCCCTTTTCTGACTGCAGGAAGGGAAGCTGGCTGGCAGCTTGCCCTCTGCATTCACTGCTGGGTGCCAGCACACACCCTGCCTGTGGGCTCCATATGGCACTGCATCTCAAAGGAGCAGTTAAAGGTCAGCAGCCTGTCTTGTACCTTGGAACTCACCTTTACTGGTGCATTCCCATCCTGAAACCTTCTGGGCAGGAGCCTCTGCGTGGGTATGAAGTCATCAGCCTGAGTTGGCAGTTCCCCTTAAAATCCCTTAACTGTAGGAGAGGTAAGGGGGAATATATTTAGAGAAGAAATTTGCTATATTTGCATGACATTAATAACCCAAACATCTGTCGAAGATTCATTCTAAATTTCAGAAAACAAAATCTCCATCCTGTGTGTCAACAAATATTTCACAGAAATGGATAAAGAATAATTTAACTAAGAAGCACTGTCAACCCAGCTGAAATTTGAACCTCTGAACTTGTGAGATGTGGAGGTTCATAACACAAATGTGTGATGGCACACACAAATGTGCCCAGGCACACACACACATACATACACAGATAAATATACACACACATACACATGTTCACAGGTACTTGCAATTTCTCAGAATAATACATATTTAGAGAAAATGCTTGCCTGCAGGACTGTTGTGGTAGGATTCACACCCCATACTTTATATGTGAGAGTTTGCAATCTTTACTAAACAGAACAGCATTTTAAGGAAGGAATACACAGGAACATTTGGCTTTCCATCCCACAATATACTTTGACCATTTTTTGAACATTTTTCATATAGAGCACAATTGCTAAAATCCCAGTTGTTTCCTATTTACTTTGTTGTAGAAGTTTCTTATGTACATATGTTTTTTGATTCAGATGGCATGATAAGGGCTGGTTTAAATCATGGGGTTTATTTTTATTTTATCATTAATGGAAATGATCTCCTTTAAGGAGTTTCATGGCCAACAGCACTGTCACCTTTGTTTAGTGAATTTGGGGTCTCATTCCTTGTTCAGATGCTTTGAAGGACTCAGCACTGAAAAATATTGCCTAATCTTTAATAGAACTCAGAAGTCTTGCTGAGAAATTGAAACAGGATTAGAAAACTCAGTATCTGATCCTTTGTGGACAGCTGCTTCAAAGGAGCCATACAAAGCTGGAGGAAAATAAGAGTGAACGAACAAGCTTGAGCCCTTTGAAATATTTACTGTTCAATGAATTTGGAGTGGAGGGGAGAACATGCTGAAGCATTCCCACTCCTGAAAGGTGATATTATCCTCTTGTTTTATTAATAGGAAAAGTATGATATTACTACTTTGACATTTGTCTTGTTTGATAGAAGCTGGAGACACGGATTTAAGTATTGTACCTTATTTATATGTGTATATCCATATAGATATACACACACATATGTGAAAGTGATGGAAAAAAGCTTTAAAAATTCAATTTATTTTTCATTATTGGGGTTTTTTTCAGGAATACTTCAAGTCCCTGTAAAACTGGATGAATAGCCATCATATAGTAAATACTAATCATTAAGAATCATTCTTTTTCATGGTTTACACTATCACTGAATGTCCTGGTAGCAATTCCTCTCAATTTCAAAGCAGTTGGGGAGCTTGAGTTCTTGTTTTGGCTCTCTAGATCAGATGGAGATGTGTATGTCCTGGTAAAAATTGAGACTTGGCAGGGAACTGTTCCCTCATCACACAGTGTGTACCTATCCTGTGCCTGAATTTATTTACCCAGCCACTATTTGCAAACACCTGTGCAGTTCCCCAGTTTCCTCCAGTTTCTTCTCTCAATTTTGGGGTTTTTTTCCTGAAGCACAGGCTTCAAGTTTTTGTTGATAAATTTAAATGTTTTCATTATGTATTTCCTTATTCTCATCTTCTGAAGGCATCTTAAAGGATCACCTGATCCGTAGAGTAAACTGAATCTGTCCAGGTGACCATTTTGTCATTGAGACAATATGATGCAAAGGACATTGAGACAATATGATGCAAAGGCAACAGCACACCTGAGAAGCCTGGAGACTCAGCCAGTGTTATCCATGCAGTGTTGTGTTTATATGAGCTCCTAAATGCAAGGGAAACTTTTCAAACATAAACCAAATGTGGCTGTTAATATTTAATTTGGCACCTTCGCCGAGTTGCTGTATGGAGCCAGTAAAATTCAATGTGGATGAACAGCTCTTGCCAGCCCAGCCTTAGAATGAGGATCCCAGTAACCAGGCATATCCCTTTCTGTGTGTATGGTATTGGGGTTTTAATTGCATTTAGTGCAAAGGTAATAAGAGCTTGCTAACAGATTTAGGAGAAATAGTTGTTGAAAACGAAACCCAGTATTGAGTCAAAAGTTCATTGGTTTTGAGAGGATTGTAAAAATATTTCAGGGGAGGCCTTAAATTCTTCAGTGGATTGCTATTTATCTATGGTCATGCACATGCTAAATAATTATATTAAATAAATTACTCTCCTGTTGTGTTTTATAATAGAGCAAAGCCTTCCAGCTATATAAACAACACTTTATTTTTCCAGCATTATGGAATAAAATGGAGAGATGGCCTTTTGGGTTGACTATTTGAGGTTCATGACTGAGCAGCAATTTCCAAAGTTGAGCCCAACTGTGATGATACATTATGCCTTTTGTAGTGCTCAGTCATGCAAATTAAGGCATCTTTTGAACAACCTGTGCACGTTACATTTCATATTTGGCAAATCTTTTGTATTTCCTATCATATTGGATGGAACTGCCAGTGTTTTAAAAAAGCAATTTATTTTGTCGTCTTTGAAGTAGCTGCTGCATTAGTAACCCTGCCACCTTTGAAATTAAACAGGATTTTGTCTGCAGTTTGAACACTCTGAAGTGTTCTTCTATTTTTAAATCTCATATGCGTATTTGAAATGCCTTCAACTCTCCTGCAAATGGGTTTTGTTTAATGATTGCTGTTGTCTCTAAATGGGTCTTGGCATTTTTATTCAGTTTGTGATGAAGCAATTATTTTTGCTAATTGAATGTACAGGGAATGACTTGAGACAGGGAGCAAACAACATCACATAGTCACGGGCACTTTAGGAGTGAGAAGGTCGTCCAAAATATGGCATAGCAGCCTTTGTGTTTCATCTTTTCAATTCTCCCAGTATATGGGCAATTTCAATGTCTGTGACCCAAAGGCTTTATTACTTCCTCAAAGTGGAAGTGAGGTGTTCACTTTGTATGTGTGCAGCTTGCAAAAGAAGTGTCCTGAGTGATGTTTGCCAGAGCACGCTGGTTTTGGTACGCCGCTTGTTATAATTAACTGCTCAAGTACTGCACTGGTGAGTACAAATCAGAGAAAAATGGATGTGCTGTCAGATTCTTCTGCTTACCTGAGATATTTCACCACAGAATCAGAGCAATGGAAGGAAAGACGAGTTTGAGCCAGACCTGCAGGTCTCAGAAGCCTGCCAAAACTGTAGGTGTTTGGTGTTAGTGCATGCTGGAAAGACAGAAATGGCCCCATCTTTTCTCTCCCAATCCTTTGCTGACTTAGCTTAGAGCACTGTAAAAAGTGCCTCACTGTTACTCTTCCGTGTTGATCATCACCCAACATGATAATAAATAAGTTTCAGGCTAAATCAACCATTTAATTCCTTCAAAGTTTCTTAAAGTCATACTGATTTCTACTGAACTGTACTGATGAAAAAACTAAAGAAAGAGGGGAGGTTACTAATTGCATGGCACTTGAGCAGTGGGATAGGAAAGATTTTGGAGAGGATAAAGTTAACAAGAGAAAACTGAGCTACGTTTTAGAGGGCTCTTGCTCACTGAGAGCCCCATTCAATGCACATCTGTTGCCAAGGAAGGAAACCAAACTAGGTTTACTGAGACTGGCAAAATAAGTAATATTTGAGAATACCATATGGATAACATTAGTCACTTGGTAGTGGACAAGGTGAGCTAAGAGGTTAATCTAGTATGGAAAATTTCATTGATAGTGTTGGCATGTGCTCCGCAAAATTGGCTGCCCAGGGAACAAAGGAAACATTGTTATTTTTACTGTGTGACACAAGAGACTCAAAACAGTAAAACATCCACTTACTGAAAGATACTAGGTTTTTGTAGGAAAGTAGGAAAGACAGGAGGTTTCTGCTAAAATTGCATGTGCTGGACACTGATGCCCTAATTTCCCTGTATAACTCCTGAATTTGTATTGTGGTGTATACATTACTAAATTTTCTTAAAGCTGTGAAGAAATTTGATCAGCTTTGTTGAAGAGCTTTTTGTGTCAAACCTTGTAAAGTACTGATTGTGAAAGAACCACAAAAGAAAAAGCCACAGAATCCCTTTAAAATGTGTCAAAAAATCAAGCAAGGACAAAAATCGGGTGACAGAAATTGCATTTATTTTTCTGAACACTAAAAAATGGAATTTGCTTTAAGCTTAGCCATGCTTTGCCATCACTTAGCACCATTATTGCTGCACTAGCATAGCATAACTCTTTTTTGTCAATGTATTTCTGTTAATTTGATAGCCTTTGGTAACGTTCAGATCTCTCTTGGGATGCTGATATGTCCTGGGCTGAAAGGAATAGAGTGTGAAATCATGGTTTATAGCTCATTTAAAAATTATTTTCTTCTTTAGAAGATTAAATAAACCCATATGCATGGTTTGAATTCTCCCTTACCCATGTGATGGAGAATGGAATGAACAAAAATAAAAATTAGTCAGCATCCTTGCAGTGTGCTGTTGCACTATGCCTGGCCCTGGGAGGGCTGTATTATTTTGGCTGCCCTGTCAGAGGATTAATTTTCCACTCAGAATCAGGTGAAATGTCTCTAGAGCTGCAGCACAGTGTATCTGACAGCTACCTGTGGATATTGATGAACCTCCAAATTCTTGGAGATTGAGCGTGTGTGTGTCTAACAGCCACTTTGAAAACATCAGGGCTAAAGATTGGACAAGTCATTGTGCTCTTAAGACAATGTGGTCAGTGTTTTATTTCATCTTCCATATGATCATCATGGTCTTGTTACAGTTCCACATTCCCATGGAAATGAAGTTAGGATGCAGAATTACTGCCGTTCATTTTGTATTCTTTCCAGTGCACTTTTCATCTACACATCATGGAGCAGAAAATGAGAGGCTTGCACTCCCCTAATTCTCACAGGGGATCATTAGGATTCCCCACTGTTGTCTAATCATGTGCTGTCCCATTGATGTGTAGTCAATTGATGGGTAATTGTGCTTTGTGCAGTAGATCTCGCTTGAGTAAAGCAGTGTGCTGGCTTTACTTACGAGAAACTGGTATGGATTTTAAACTCTTAAATGAACAACAGATCATTCTGTGCTTCACAAAGTATGGAGGGAATCAGTAATGGAGAAAGGAACATTAAAAATTTATGTTTCCACACGGACTTTTTTGTATGGAGGAAGTATATCAGATGCATGGCAAATAAGCTTTTTTTTTAATTTTTGAAATGCTGGAAGGAGTTTATAAATTAGACTGCCAGTGTGTTAGAGGAGCTGCCTTAGCTGCTGGAGTGTGCCTGTCATTACACAGTGGATTGAAGTTCCTGCTGTGAGCTGGGGAGCTGCAAGGCCTGAGCAACACCAGGGAGAGCAAATGAGTGATGTGAAGGGAAAAAGTTGTCTTCAGACCCTTTACTGTGAGTGCCTCATGCTCTGAGCTGCAGCCATTAGCCCATTGGGGGCGAATGGAGCAGGGCTCCAGCTGAAGCTGTGCTGGGTACCCAGCCCTCTGGATAATACTGCTGAGTGTTTTCTGCAATTTGAGAGAGTGGGGACCCTGCAGTCCAATATTCAGATATATGTTAGGAAAACAATCCCTCAGCAAGGGCACTTATGGTGAGCCCCATGATTCCTCATGGGCACAGACCCTTATTTATAAAACAAAACCTTACTTATAAAACAAAACCTCTTTCCTACAAAGCTACAGACAGGCTGGGTGGAGGGAAAGCTAACTTCTTTCATAGAAGCAGCAAATTCACTGACCTCATCAGCTTCATTTCCTATGGTCTAGCTGGGTGGTCCTCAAAGTGCTTCTGTCTTGGAGGGTTTTTGCAGGAGGGGGTGCCAGTGAGGTCATCTGCTGGGGGAAGCACTTTGGGCTGGCTTTTGCTTTGTTGCTACCTCTTTTGGGTTTGCTGGGCTATTTTGAAGTTAGTGGTATTAGGCTGAATGACATTCAACCAGGAGCCTTCAAGAGCGTGTGGAAATGCCTCTCTGGTGCTGCAGGGCAATATTGATTAGCCTCAGTGTGAATCTGAGAGTGGCAGCTCTGCAAAGGTTACTTAATATTGTTTTGTGGCAGCACATATGTTTTGCAAACAGCTCTTTTGAAGGTCAGCCATTTGCACATACAGCTTTTCCCTGTTGCCTGCCTGCCTTCAGCTCACAGCCAGGCTGGTTATTACTTACAGTCATTTTTGAGGTTGTGTTTGAGATGAAGACAAGAGGTAGAGCAGATTATCAGTGATAGCTGACGAGGTTGTTATGATGAGACATTAGCTAGGGATAGGAGAAAAGGGAGAAAATAACACATCCACTTGCCTGTCTGATAATGGTGAGGCACTTTCTGTTTGTGCACGTACAACACTGGTAATTTGGTGTTAAGAACCACTAATTGAAGCCTGCAGAGTTGTTCCAGCTGCTGTTTTATACAGATGCACCACAGTATGAAATGATGAAATTTGTTTGTAGCAAGTTTTGCTTCCTCTTACTTTAATACACATTGTATGAGTGTACAACAAATGCATTCTATTATAAAACTCCATTTCAGTGACCCATAGATTTTTTTTAATATGTACCAGCTCTCTCAGACAAGGCAGGCATAATTATTTTAATGTATTTTTCAGCAAAAGCAAGGAAAAAGGGTGTATTATGATGAATTTTCTATACAAAGGTACCTTAGAAAATAATCAGAATTAAGAAGACTTAATCCTTTGCTTTATATTTTTTGTTTCTTTTCTTTCTTATGTAACTTCTATATCCTTTTTTTCCAAATTCTTGTCTAAAGATTGGAAAATTCATAGTAAAAGATCTGTGTGATCACAATCTGATCTTTACTGTGTAGGCAAAATCCCCAGACCTCCAAATGCAGAATTCCTTCTGTTCACTAAATGATTATAAAAGTCTTTGATTAAAAAACTCTTTGAAAATATGGAATAGAACTGTAAATGTTCGGTAAGATTAAGACATTTCAAAAGGTTGAACTTAGTTTGGCCACTAAAGTTGAATTCACTCATAATTCCTCAGTTTTTTATTGCTGTAAGGTAAAGCACTAAATATTACTGTAGCATCACTGATTATTGAAATGGAGGTAAAAGCTGAGTATACATGCTTTATGGGAAGGCAGAGGAGCAGTTAAAGGGGTTGTAAATTTGTTGTCATGTTTTTATTCCTTGACAGACAACTGCTAACACCTGGTAACAGAAAATTTGGGCATATATGCCAAATAAAATTAGTTCCACATTGTTCATTGTGGCATTGTCAAGACATCCACTAAATCTCTGTTCCACTCACCACTCCCTTATTGCCTGCAGAGACCTTTGCCAGTACTTGGTGAGTCGTCATCTCAGTTCTGCATTTAAGGAAAGTAAATGCTCCTTTGATGTGAACAGGGCTCTGGCCACCAAGAGAACTTTGGGGATTTGCAGGTTTGTCACAAGCTGCATGTGTGTTACCTGCACAATATGGCTTTAGATGTTGGAAGGATGAAGAATGCAGGTACAGGACCATCCTCTTCGGGGATGGATGTGTATTTGAGCCAGCCTCCATGCTAATTACTGCTTCCTCAACTTGGGAATTCCAGCTTGCTCATCAAACATGTAATACCAAAGTCAACAACAGTCTGAATTTAGTATTTCATAGTACCACCTTCACAGTTACTGGTATGTTTTTTTAAGTCATATTTTACATGACCAGTTGCCAACAAGGATTGGTTTTCAGTGTAAGAAGAGCTGGTGACAGCAGATTGGGAATGCAGGAAAGCAGAGATGAATTGCCCAGGCCTATCAGTTGCACACCAGAGGGATGTAGGAATTAAAATGCCAGTGTTTTGGAGAGGGGATGATCTACGTGAGTTTGAGGCTTGTCCCTGCCTCACTTCAAGTGACAAAATATTCCTGACATCAGCTTTAAGAAAGACATTTGTATTACCTGTGAACTGGTTAGGGACTGCCTTGAGAGGAGCACCTTTTGATCTATTATCAGCTGAAAATTTCATCTGTTCTCATAGCAGAATTGCAGTATTTTTGAAACAAACACAGCCAAGACTCAGCATTTCACAGCAAGGACAAGAAAATAGAAATTGCAGTGGTAGACTCACAATGAAGGAAAGTAACTAAAAGATACCAAGCCTACCTCAGTCCAAAGATAAAGGTAATTAGAGCTGCTCTTATACACCTCAGTGCAAAAGCTTGGTGGCCATCTGCTGGGTAGAAAAAATAAATGAAAGTGTGAAGTGCTTTGCTTGGCATACTGTAATGTCAGATACCCATATCTGCAATTCAAGATTATACTACACTGGGAAATAAAGCAAAAGTAACTCCAAAATATCTCCAGCCTTTTCAAACCAACTGTTGCCTAGGCTAATATATGTAGAATTAAGTATTTTAAAAAATACTAATTAGTAGTAATTAATTCTTTTATTTCTCTGCTAAATGTTATAGTCTAGATTTTGTCCTTCTGTGAGTAAAACTAGAAATATGTAAACTTGAGCCTAGATGTGTGTCCTGTTGGATCTATAGATTCACTAGAGCACAAGGGTCAGCTAGGGTAGAAATCACCAACCTGTTCCAATCATATCATTAAATATTCCTTGCAGATGATACCTGTGGGTCTTTTGTGAGTTGCTGTGTTAAGCAGTACAAGTGGCTCCTCTAGGGGTTGTGCTCAGGCTGGAGAAATATCCCAAAATACCTCATACACAACTATGGATCAATGACAGAATGTAGATGTGCACATATAATGTGAATCTGAAAATAAAATCAGGGCAAAACCTCAAACCTGCATAAAGATTTGATTTTATCAGTAACCTGGGTAAGTTGAAATAGAAAGGCTTTTGTTCTGCATACTGCCAGCTTTTTTGTTCTCTCTTAATTTATTTGTACCAGTAACATTTCTCAAGGCATTGGGAGGAATTTCTGCATGAGCAAGGCTGCAAGATATGGTTCTGCTAAATTCAGTACCTTTTGAGGTGTATGGCTGCTTCATTCTGTGGGAATTTGTACTGATGGGTAGCTCTCCAGAAGCCAGCTGAAATATATACCCATTTGATTTTATGCTGGTTGTAAAATTATATGACAGAAATGCAGTATTTCCTGTGAATTATTATTGTAAGCTTTCCTAAGTCTCTTGTCTTACATTTCATTTCCTAAACTCATGACAAAAATGCTGTACTTTTAAGGCATGTATTTCAAAGGTCAGCATGTAGTTATAGCTCAATTCAAATATAAGAAAAATAATAATTGCAAGAAAGGGTTGCTATTCATTGGCTTTCCAATAAATCTTATTCTTGTTTTTACTTCATTTGCAGCATATGATTTCAGGCAATGAAGCCAAAGTGAACTTTTGGGCTAGCAAGTCTCAGTTGCATATAGCAACTCCTTAATTATCACTTAGTTTCTCCTTTATTATGCTCTGTGCTCCTAAGTTTATAAGGACTGCTTTCAGTAAGACAGTTAAACTCAATTTAAATGTGCTTGGAGATTAATATCTTGCCTGTTAATTTCTTTCCAGCTTCTTATCTTTATTGCTAAAGTGTACATTAGGTAGGAATCTGAATACACCATTCTGGCTTTTAGCTGATGGTTCTTGCTGCCTACCAAGAGTGCAAATCCATAAAAGACATCTGGCAGTAGAGAGGAAAAAACTGTAAATATGATTTGATTGCTAATTGTACTTCAGGTTTTTTAAGACATCTCGCTAGAAGCCTTATTAGTCTTTTGTGTTCTTGCATTTCTGGGCCGGTATGACCTGAACAGAGAGAATGAGATTGTAGTTTCCCTTCTGCTGGGGGTGAATATAATTTATTTTTCTTATTATTATTGGACTCTCTTAGCAGGAATTAAGATTCATTGCTTTAAAGACACATGCATTTAATAACAGGGATTTGATGTGTGCTGATCTCAGTGCCCATGTGTAGGCTCCTACAGATCAGAAGCAGTGCACAGCTGCAGATATTTGTGTACATGAAGTGCCTTACAGGACCACTGCCTCGCTGCGTGCATTTTACATGCTTTTCTTCTGATATGGATCTAAAACTGCCAACAACAGCGTGGGAGCAGCAAAAATTAAAAGAAAGGGAAGGAATGTTTCCAATAAAACTTTTCTCCCTTGCATAGTCTAAGTGACAGCAAGCATTCCAGCTTTGAGGGTTTTCAGTTGGCATTGTCTGAAAATATATTTCAAAGTGGGGACAAAAAGATGACTTTAAAGAGGGGGAGGAAAGGACTGCGGCACCACTGGGCTTCATTCAGATTTGCAGCCAAGGCTGTGGAGATTGAGGCGATGACAACTGTGGAGTTGTGTGTGCGTAAGAGCAAAGTTTCCCACACGTGTTCTCAGCAGTATCACACTTTGGGGTGCTTGGTAATGGAGGTTTGGGCTTCAGCCAGTGGGGAGGCAAGGCCAACCACAAAGTTCAGATCTGGATCCAAATGCCTGCGTGTTTGGGAGTAGTTATCCCTCTGGTTTGAGATTTTACTCAGCCATGCACAAAAATAAGCAAGAAACATGAACAAAGATGATTTTCAAGTTGCAGTTGTAATACTTTAAGTATTTAAGCCCTTTAGCAGTTTTGATTAACCAGGGGATTACATGAGATTTTCTGTGCCGTTTACTTTATTTTAGCAAATTTATATATGACAAATCTTCTGCCATTTGTACTGCAGGTCAATCTTAAATGAGCCCGAAATCAAGTTTGGAGTAAATACCTCTTGTCCCTCCACATTAGATCTTGTGCTGTAGGGACCTGGTTATCTGCAGGAGAGAGAGTGACCTTGTATCCTACTCTAAAACCTGCTCTTCAGCCATACTAAAGGAGAAGAGATGGCAGCCACTGTGTTGGAAGTGATGTGACAGCCACTGGCCGGTGTCACAAAACCGTGGGCAGAAATGGCCACAGTGAGTGGCATGTGCTGTGGGACATCACTGCATTTTGCTAAACAGCCCCACTTTCTGCTTGGAAGATCTGTTATCTACCCCACTTCTGGAGACTCTGCTGCTGCAAGCATAAAAATGGACATCCTGTGCTCATCTTCCTGACCGAATTGAATGGGTTAGAATGCACAGAAAATGCTGGAGACTGCTTAATTTATTAGAACTAATTTATTAGAACTAGGGAAGACAGCCTTGGTTGTCTTAGTTGGTGGGGCAGTTGCCCTTTTCTCTTGCACTTCTGTTCTGGAGGTGCTACAGAATTTCTCTTGCACTTCTGTTAATGTTTGGAGGTGCTAGAGAATCCCTTCTTCTTATAAGAAGTCTTTGCTATGGTTCCATCACCTCAAACCCTAAAAGGCACTTCCTCTGCACACAGGAGTTCTGCCTGAGCAGAGATCCAAAACAAGTCCAGAAGCTCCACTGGAATGAGACTGGAATTGTTGCGATCATTTTTATTTTATTCCATTTTAACCATAGATAAAACCAACACCAACCTAATTAAATAATCTTGCATACATTGATCAGATTTTGAAATTTGCATTTAACACTATAGCTACAGCGGCTTGTGACATGTTATGTAGAATAGACAGGTTTTAGAGACATTATTTGCTTTGCTGCTGGTGGTTTTGTAGAAAGAGAAGCTAGTGGCCCTTTGTAAAAGCTCAGTAACTCAGGGTCTCCTAAATAATAAATGTCTGTGTTGAAAATAGGGCTGTCCCATGCTTCCTTATGTCCTGCTAGTTAGGTCACATGAAGTAGACAATTGAGCAAGCACAAGTCTGACAGTAGATAGGTCCTTGGAAACACTTGTCCGTGCTTTAGCAGCTCCTTTAAAAGGTCATAATAATTCTAATGTAAACCAAAGGTGTTGTTTTTTTTTTCCCTTGGTCATACAAAAATAACACATAAAAGTAGTCCTCATGCTCTTTCTAATTATATGAGCTACTGACTCTGGATTAATGCAGTTTGCAGTTTATTCCAATTCAGATTCTTTCTGTTAACGTGCAGTTGGCATCAAAATGATCATATCTTATGACTACTACTGTATATGATATAATTAAGGAGTAATCCCTTTCAAAATTGGTCATTATCATTAGATAGCAATTTGCTAAATTTGCTTCAAAAGGTTAATGCTACAACTATGGTAAACAATAACTAATTTCATGAGGGATTTATTGCTGTTAAAAAGTATAATCAGTTTCTAATAGCGATACTTAATTTTTTAAAAAAACTGTAGATTGGTTGAGTGCACTCAGATTGCTTTACAATGGATATTTCCCTGGCAGATGACTAATCCTCTGCTAGTAATTTCAGTTCTGAATTCTCAGATTTAGCACTTCAATTATGCATTCTTCATTTGTTTTATTAATTGTTTGGTTATATTTGACGATGCTGAACTATACATGCATGCATAATATATGACATATTATTCATGAAACTTTGCAATGTGACAGGCTCTGGTTACTCATGAGTAATACAGCAACTGTCACATAATAAATAGAGTAAAGTGACTTTATGTAAGCTTGTTCTAAGTTCTTAAACATAATTATCTGAATTGTTGAAAGGAAATAAGTGTTGAAATTACCGTGATGCATGATGTAGGAATTCGAGGAAATAAATTTTTTGTGCAATAGGTAGAATTCTTCTAAAGATGTTTATGACAGGAACAAATGAGATAAATGGAGATATTCTGTACTTAATACCAACGTTGAAGGTGGCTGAGATTCTCATGCTAACCCTTGCTGTAAATTTCTGCCACTTTATTAAGTGCAGAAGAACTGGATATAATTACATAGGCATAGAATTTAGCTGTGAAGAAGTATTGCAGCTGCTTGGAGCTGAAGTTCTTGCAGTATTGGCCCTGCATGGTAGGAAACACACGACTGATGAATTCTGTGAGTTGCAGTATGCTAGAAAGCCTGGTTTCCTGTCTCTTCTGGTCATAAAGCACAATAACCTCAGCTCCCTCTCAGTGCTTTCAGACGCAAATATTCTGCCATGGAATTCTAGGGAAACCTGCTGTCTTTGGTGTGAATCAAATGAAATGAAAACTGTTTGCTGAATGGCAAGGTCTCATTTCAGGTGACTTTGAGGTCTGTGTGTGCTGCCCTGGTGCCTCGTGGGAGCCATGTGCAGGTGTGCTCTTCCCTCATCCTTCACTCCTGTACCGCCTGCTCCCCCAGTCTCTTTGTGCACAGAGATATTCCTCAACTTGGCAAAAGGCTGGGAGTCTGACCACAGACTTTGTAGGTGATCCAGAAGGTGAAGTGACAGCCACTGGAGCTACAGCTCTCACAATTCTCCCGTGCTTGAGGATTGTAATTTTTGTACTGAAGGAGACTTTCTTGAAAAGTAACATTACATAAGGACTCAGGGAAATATAGAGTGCTTGCATTAAGTGTTTTGAGGCTTTAGTTTCAAAGTACTATTGTCTGTATTTAAAGTACCAGGAAAAATATTGTAACTTTCAAAACAGGAAAAAACAACAAATTCAGAACATTTCATTCTGTAAATCATTTTGTTTTATAAAACCTCACCATTTTTTCTGAGGCTGAATGATATTACACTGGTCTTTTTTTAGATGGTAAAATATTTTCCAGTGATTTCTTACATGATGTAGGGGTTCTGTATGCAAAGAAGGAGAAATAATGCTTGCAGATAAATTTTACCACTTACTGAATTCCATGCAATGCATACTGAACTTCTTTGAAATTGTAGAGTAAAATTATTTTTTACATTTCCAATGTCCTTCTTGTTGCTTTGTTTTCCCCCTCTAAAGCCTGTATTAGCATTGCTACTTTAGGACTTTTACCAATTGTTTTAAATTACAAAACCATTTTAGATAGTTCAACCTCTAAGTAGCAGAAATTAGTAGAAAATTATGACTTAAAATGAAATCAAAGAGAGCATGCAGTAATCCATTACACTATGTCTATCAGTTTCTTCTTGATTGTTATTCACCTGTCCCTAATCAGTGTCTTTACTGGAGAAAACCAGACCTGAGTAGAAAGAACACCAATCAACCTGTCAAGAGTAACACCTCCAAGTTTTTTCTTATATTTTATATTTATATTTCATTCATATTCTCTGGACAGTCCCTCCAGCTTCATTAAGACAGGGCTAACGCAATATAACTGTTATTTCCTGGGTTTCTAGAGAGAGCTAGAAAATAGTAACCCTTCATTTTCTTGCAAATCTCAACATTTTATCATGAGAGGAATTTATGACTGCAAAGAGGTCATTTTTGGAGTAGGTTATAGAAATTAAAGATTTAAATAGGTATTCATTTTGTGATCATAATTTTGGTTCCTCTTATAAATTGTGTTTAAAGACAAACTGACATCCTTGTCAATTAAATACAGCTGTTATGGCTGAAATTCATTAATATCAGAAGTTAGCTTTAAAAACAACTTTAGCCATATTATAATCTCTTGAAGTGCTGCTAATGAATACTCATACTTTTCTTATGCTGTCTTCTGTTAGTAAGAATTAGATTCTGCTTTAGTTTGCTTCAGCTGTAAACCATTGACCTTGTAGTTCACTTCCTAGCATGTAAAACTGAAATTAAGATTGTGGCATCTAGGTTTTCTCCCTGGTACAATATGAAAAGAAAACTTACTTTCCCCAAAATTTCTTATATGCAAAAGGAACTTTGGGACACTCTAGGAAAGTGAATTCAGTGACTTTTTATAATCTTTATTTTTGCACTCCATTACAGAAATATGTGGAATAATAGTACTATTTTTTAAGCAGAACTAGGTTAAACTTGAAAGCAGCAAACCACAATTCAGTAGAAAGAATTCTACATGAAGATTGGAACTCGAACATTCAAACATAAACAGGAATATCTCTGTTGGCTCCACTGGCCTTGTGCATTTCAGGAGACAGAGCAGTCTAAGGAGTCAGTACCTCACTCAGCACAGATGGATGTATTTTACTCCACTTAGTCTCATTCTGTTAGCTATGTGATTCAGCTGGCATCTCTGCTTTGATTTCCATGCTACAGATCTGGTTATATCAGTTCCAGTGCCACAAAAGTACTAATTCATCCATATGCTGATTTTCCTGACACAGGTGTGTTTGAGAGCATGGAGGTGTTATTTTAAAGAGCACGTTGTTATGTGGGTCATGAAGTCACACAGCAGTGTTTGTTTCACAGAGAAATGTGGTGTGAATTAAATGCACTGTTAGTATTGAATAAGTAGGCTTCTCTCTGGCAATTTTTATGTATGAAGAGTATGAGAGGAGATCTGTCAGTAACATCTGAATAATAAGCCTGAGATGTACCAAATGCCTAGTGGAAATGTGGTTCCTAGAGTTGCTCTCTCATACTGAATGCTAAATATAGGCTTCTGAGATGAAAGAATAAAATCAGCATTCAAAGCATATTTGTGTTAGGGCTGTTAAAGGATTTACTTTCCATTGACTATCAGCATTTTTGCTCTCACATTTCTCAGCTGTTTACCTACAGACTTACCACAGGGCTTCATTGTGTGCCCTCTTCTGTCACACAAATATGCTGGCTGGCAGAAAACCAACAAGAACATTACTGTATTGATTTTCTCTCATGCCTGCAAGTCATGAAGGTTTCGTGATTAATATAAATCAATATTTGTGGTAGAGCAGGAGGTGATTTGTGTAACTGCTGATGAAAGAGACTGCACTGAAACTTTCATTCAACACTGTTTGTTATTTGTAAATACTTTCCTTAAGAGGACTTCCACTGTACTAGGCTTCATACTGTGAAGCTTGAAGATTTTGGTGTGATCTTGACAGAATTTCCTCAGCTGTGACCCCCTAAAATTTTAGCACAAACTGATTTTAAAAAGAGCTAGAATCTAATCTGGATCCCCTGCTTTCCTACTACTTGCTAGAGGAGAGGTGTGAAGCATAAAATGGAATGGAATAGATTATTTCAGTTGGAATGCAGTGATCAGCTGGTCCACCTGCCCGAACAAAGACCAGCCAAGACAAAGCTTGTAGTTAAGGGCATTGTCCAAATGCCTCTTAAACCTTGACAGGCTTGGGGCAGTAACCACTTCTCTAGGGAAGCCTGTTACAGCATTTGATCACCCTCTCAGTCAGTTAAAAAATGCTTCCTGCAGTCCAGTCTAAACCTCCAGATGAAGGGCATTAAATAGTTCCTTGAAAACTGAAAGAGTTGTACACAGTGTATGGGTCCAAGGTGAAAGAGTGTACACAGTGATAATGCTGGGCTTTTGCAGTCTAGAAAATTGCAATCCCAGCTGTACAGCTTATCTTCTCTCCTCTGTAATAACAGGAGGGCCAGTTCAGTGGTATTTCCTTTTTGCTTGCCTTGTGTAGGATTATTTTCAGTCTCTTTTATAACAACTCTCTATGAAGAGATGAAAAAACAACAATTGTAAACTTTGAAATTGTGATTAATAAATTAATCTGTTAAGGGTATGTGTTCCTATGTTAAATGCATACGAGTAAGTATAGTATAAGAGTGGAGAAATTAATTTCACATGAAGTCTTTATAGATATTATAGATGTGATTCATAGTTCAAGTTTCAGCTAGAAATTGTATTCTTCCTGTGCTCTTTTTTTTAGGAAGAAAGGAAATATTGCTGTGAACTCGGTGTATAATCATTTTAAGGCATAAAAGAGTGTGTTTGGATTTTGAGAATTTAGTTACTGATTTTCAGAATTGAAGAACTCCAGAGCACAATGCTCTTTCACACTCTTTTCAATTGCTTGGGCAAATTCCACATAGAAAAACTGGCCTGCCACACATGTGGCATAATTTACATTCAGCTTTGCAATACTTCACTTTTCTCACTGTTATGACTGGATTTCTATCAACAAATCCAACTTGTAAAAGCTTCACATGTTAGGCACGTAAGTAGCTCAGTGAAAACCAGGTCTCTCTTATGAGCTAGTAACTCAGTGTAATCAAAATATATGGTGCTTCTGAATTTCTTTAAAGTTTTACATTACTTGAAGAAAAGTGTATTGCAGCTTAAGTAGCTACACTTTTGGGCATATATATTCTTTTTGTATATCTCAAGAATAGGGCATAGCTAATGGTCTAATCTATCACAGTCTGTCTCTGGGCCTGGATATGTGAAATGTCAGTGATCACAAATGATAGTCTTTTAGCAGTCTGTTGTCTGTGAAAAATGTCTCTCCTAAACAGACATCAGCAATGTAGAGAATCTCCATTTCACATTTAGATACATAATTTTCAAAGTAAAGAAATCAAAAGGGGAAGTGCTTCCTCCAGCCTGTCTACAGCATGAACTACAACAGGAAAAAAATAAGTGATTATTTTCATCAACTTTATAGACATGTTTGTATAAAAGGACTTTTTGATTCTTTATTTCTTGGTGTAAGAAATGAATTTTTGGCATGAATAGAAAAGTCAGACTGCTTGTATTGGAGATGAAAAATGAAGGTGAATCCTTGGAAACTGATAGTGCCTTCACTGATGAGAAATGTAAAATGTGCAAATTGCATGTTACACTAGATAGTGATTTCCTTTTAATGCTGAAGATTTTTCTCTGGTAGTTCTTGTATTAATGTCATTTGTGTGAACATTATAACAAATGGTGGGGCAACAACTTTGTTTGTGCATGATTGCTGTAAAACTCAGTGTCTCAGAAACAAGGAATTACAAAATTTGCCTGATACTGATATGAGTCCCTGGTTATCTGATGCAGAAACAAGTTTTGCATAAGTCCCAGCAGTTTACATGAGTAGTTTGACCAGTAAATCATGTGCAGTTTCATTGCTCTTGTTCTGTACTTGTCTTGTGATATTCTGGTATTCGTCCCCGCCAAATGCTTGTCAGTTCACTACTTTCTGAATGACTACCTTGTCTTTACTTTTGAATAACAGCAGGGGCAGGTGGCTGTGTAGTTCCCAATCAAGAAAGAATGCTAATGAATTATAAAGAACTTCTGACTTGCATTTAATAGCACTGTGACATGTTATAACAGCCTGCCAAACACAGCATTTCTTATAAATCACACTTCAAGGGGCAAAAATATCCACCTGTCATATCTGAGGCCTCTGCAAAAGTCAGTGTTTGAAGATGGTATGATTTACTCCATCTTGTAAAGTAGCCTTTTATGAGAAATTTTTCTCTTTTAAATGGAAAAACTAGGAGAATTTAACATTTTCTCCCTTCTGCCCAACCATGACAGCACTGTGCACTTTATTTCATTTTTGGAAACACTCTATTGTTCTCTTACAAGAAGAAAATCCATTTCAGGGATGATGTTTTAATAATAATTGGCAGCATGCCTGAAGTATTGTCTCATCAGGACTTTTTACACCTGCATGTCCATGCAATGCCTAATCTTTCTTAGCAAGTTATTGATTTTATATAATTTTGTTAAATACTGACAGTTTTTACATGCTCATTTTTGTGGTCATACAGATGCCCTGGAGCCATGACATACCATTATCTGAAGCATTATAAAGCTCAATGATTTATGTCCTAACAAATGGTGGCACAAATCATAGATGTAACGTAGGGAAACACATCCTAGTTCTTCACTAGACAGTGATGTGTAAATCAGATGGGTAAGGTGATTTTTTTGGGCTAAAATAGGGAGTGTTTGTTTCAGAATTGATCCTCAGGCCATGGGCAAAGAATTATTAATCATTTTCAGTTTTCAGAGGATAGTAAAATAAATTTGCTTCTTCAATTTGACATGATTAGCAGATATCAGTACAGAATTCTTTTCTTTTTGAAGAGATCAAGTCATCAGAGAGTTATTTCTGTCTTACACTGTAATGAACAGGAAGTCTCAGCACTCTGAGGAAATGTTCAGCCATCTTAGAGCTTTCTACATTTTCTGTTACATACTTGTATAAGAGATTTGTACAGCTCTGTGAGACACTGTTTGGATTCATGGAAGCAAGAAAGACTAAATCCTCAGCTGGTATAAATCAGCCTTGCTTTACTGAAACAGTAGAGCTCTGCACTTGCTCTGTACCAGCAGACAAGCTGGGTGAAAGCAGACATTAGAAAAAGGAAGCTTAGGTCCATACATGTATTGTTTGCTATAAATATTATTGGTAAATACCAGCAATATAATCCCAGTGGCTCTAGGGGATACATATGTTAAAATGAAATGAATTAGTTTTTTAAAAAGTAAAAGAAATTTTAAAATCAGAAATTAAAATAAAAAAGTAATGCCATAGTTCTGCACAGCTGTCACTAGAAGCACAAACCTAGTCTTCTATTTTGGTTTATATATGACTTAGTCCATAATTTAATAATGCTTTTGTGTATATTTATTTTAGGATTACTATAAATTACTATAAAATTTTAAATGTAAAATTTTACCACTTTTTCTTTTTTTTTTAATTGAATCATACTCCTGATTTATGTGATCAAAAATCCTCTCTGGTCATATTGCCTTGTTACTATCGTATTACCTAGAATTATTTAAGCAATGCATAAATTCTCCTGCATTTGCACAAAAAACATAAACAAACAAAAAAACTTAGAGAAAAACCTAAAACCAAAAGCAAGGAGAAAAGGAACCATTGTCACTTTCACTTGTTTTTCAGTGAGATTTTCAGGATTAGTCTCAATTCAGCCTTTATTCTTCCTAGATCAGGTGGGGAATCTCAAGGGTTTATTCAGGGAATGTTGTGTGCAGGCTAAGGAAGGCCATGCCTGCCGCTTTTCCAAAGGTCTCATTACTCTGGCCACTCCCTAGAAACATCTCTTCTCAACAAAGGATGTTTTCCAGCACAAAAAGATCTCATTGACTGTGAAAGCCAGTTACACCTCGAAAGCAGCATTTCCTGCTGCCCTCACCATTGCCCTGCCTTCTGGATTGATACACATGTTGGCTAAGTAGGGATCTAATGTGAAGGAAAGGGAGGTGGCTGACACAGATACAGTAAGAAAGAACAGGACACAAAAATAAGAAAATGTGTGAGTGCACACATTGTGAGTTAATGGTAATAAATCTACGCAATGAACTCCGTGTGTTCAGAGATGATGAAAAAATGCTTTAAATATTTTTCAGCTTCCCTATAGGGTTATGCTTTTCTTATGTCAAACCTTGATCTATAGTTCTATGGAGGAAAGAAGCATTTGCAATGTTAAAACAATGCCTTTCACTTTAGATTTAAAACAGGATGACAGAAATATAAACGTTGTATTAACCCATATTGATTTCTCTTTTCTTTTGGAACGAGAGGAACAAAAGTAATAAGAAATCTTGAATTTCATTTCAAAGCCAGTCCCTTCATGCTTATTCTGAAACCTTAGTCTTTTATGTGAAAAAGTGCCTGCTGACATTATTAAGTGCATAAGTCAA
The DNA here is from genome assembly GCF_022539315.1 of Serinus canaria. Taxonomy (NCBI): domain Eukaryota; kingdom Metazoa; phylum Chordata; class Aves; order Passeriformes; family Fringillidae; genus Serinus; species Serinus canaria. The sequence continues at coordinate 36,394,542 of NC_066316.1, forward strand.
TGACAAATTTTCCACTGAATTAAATGGAGCCACAATTTCGTCTCAAGATATCAAACCAGATTTTAAAGTATGTGTGCATTTGCTTTTTGTTTAAATATAAATTGAAATCTTAAGAACTGCATGGTAAACTATATATTTTCTAGATTATGCTGAGGAGCAGACTAGTGATTACAATTTGGCATTAGAATTAAACAGGAAGAAACCAAGCTGTTTATCCCCTCCCTGAAATATTTTGGATCTTGCTCTGAAATTTATTTCCTCTATGAGAGTTCAGTTACTCTGCTCCAGATTTAGACCCAGGTCCATTCTGCATCATTCCTCCATAACTTCACAGGGAATGATTGTTTTTGTAAAAACACCACACAAGACACAGATGGGACGGAGTTCAGTGCTGCTTTTTGCAGTGTTCTCAGCAGAGGGCTGCATTGGTGGAAAGTCAAAGCACTGCAACTTGTTCACACCCAGTCTGGCAAAAAAAAGAGCATAATTTGTCATTTGGGAACTAGTATTCAAGCAAAGGAATGCTTTTATGTGACAGGCAGATCTGCACAGGTGTTGGGATCCAACCAACAGCAACAATATAGGCTAGGCAGGTATTTCCTTTGGGGAAAGAGGGACATAAACATTGTACCTGATCACATCTGTGTTCTTTTGGGGAGTCCCGCCTGCCCCTTCCTGTCATTTGAGGGGTCTGAGTCAGCACCCTTCACCCACCCTGTATCACATGTATCACATAGAGCTGTCTCAGCACTCAGCTGAGATGTGCACTGCACCTAGAGACTGCCCACGTGGGCTCCAGCAGCACGGCTGTCACAGCACACACCCCAGTCTAGACTGTACCAGCTCACCTGCACACAGCCAGCTGGCCATTGTCACAGTCCAGCTGCTTTGGCTGGTGTTTGAATTGAATTGAGTGCTGGGTGTTGGAATAACTTTGACTTGCTTAGAAGCAGCTGTGTGGGTACAATCCAATGGCTTTGCAGATGTGCTGTGAAATAATCTCTGTGTTAGGCAATTGTTAGAAACAATCTGCCTCCTTGCTTGCTTAGAGCATTCTTGGGAGATGTTTCAATCAGAATCTTGGTCCAGAAATACCATGGTAGTCACAGGTCCAGATGAATACTAGGGATTCACTAAAGGATCTTGTTAGTGTTGCCACAATGATGCATTCCTTTATTGAAATTTAGATTTTGGCCCGGTTTTCTATCTTAACCACAAACATTATAACTCACTGTTAAATGGTAATAATACAGTCATTATAATTGCTAAGCTGTCTGTGTGTGTTGGAGGATGATAAGTGCTATGATAAAATAACGAGAAAATTCTACAAATTTGGGATTATGCAGATTGAATTATTGCTGTAAATGCAGAGATAGCTATTGTGAAAGATAAGGATGAATCTCTGAGGGTATATTCTATCTAATCAAAACATTTCCCACATGAAAAAGTAACAAAAGCAATAAAGTGATAAAAGCAACATTAAGCTATATAAAGATGTGATATGCTGACAAAGAACCTATTTGCAAGGAAGGTTTCCAGTTCTGAAAGACAATTATGACTATTTGGTCCCCTCAGAGTTCATTAACAAACACTTGGGAGCGCTGATTAGGGCCTCTATCTTTGTTTTCCCACCGGCATAACAGAAATAATTAATGGCACAAAATGTGAAAAGATGGACTAAGAACTTGGTATTAGATTGTGGGACATATTCTTAGCTTTAAGCTAATTAAACTGAAACTGAAAAACCCTTCTGATCCTCAACAGTTGAACGTTTTCTCTTTAATGTTATTTGGAGACTATTTAACAATGTCGATACCAGAGGGGAATAGAAGAATGGTGGTTTAATTTGTTTACTCCCTTTCCTGAAGAACTTGCTTTTAAGACCTTCAGAATTTAGATTTTTACAGAGCTCTAAGAAGTCAAAAGAATTTTTTTCCCTGTTATTCTGTTCATGCTTCAGAGTTTGGACAAAATCTGGAAAAAACTCTGATTTATATTTTTTGAAATAAATCAAACCCAGCAACTCCTTAAGGTTCTCCAGTTTTAAAACACTCTGCTCTTGCCTGTTCCTTGCATTATCAGTAGTTTTTTCCCCATGGTTCATAAATTTCCAGAAAACCTCAGAGAAATATTCCAAGACCATAGATAACACTTGCTAAACTAAACCCAGCCTATAATGATTATTAATTGTTTTAAGTGCTTCCTCCTTAGGTTTCTTTTCCACTGTTGGCAGTCTGGGTTTGAGAAAAGCCAGCTAGCTGAATACCGAGGAACATTTGTGAGTTAAAACCATGGAAAGAGTTAGTTCAGATATGAACTGCAATGTCCATCCATTTTGCTTCATGGATTTGTCTGTGGCTTCCCACATGGCATCTGATCTCAGGACCTGATGCAAAGTCCCCTAAGTCAGCAGGTTCACAATGGACTTTGGGAGACTTTGGACTCTGCCATCGAATTCTGCACCTGTTCTTACATCTGTGGATATTTCAATGGGTAGAGGCCATCTTCCCAGGCCTGGGAGCTCATGGAAAGCACATGAAGTTTTGCTAAAGCCTTCATTCCATAGCCACAGGTATACCTCTGGTTCAAACCTGGGTCTTTTTCAGGACATCTCACCCAAGTCCCAGAGCTGAGGGCGCTGTCCTGACTCACACGTTGCTCCTGGGTGTCACACCTCAGCAGCTCTCTTGAAGAAGGGCTTGTATAGCCAAAATTTGTCTTTTTCTTCCCCCTCCACACTGCAATCTGTTGCTGTGATGAAAGGCATTAGCTTCACTTACACATATTGCCTAAATACTTAACTCACCAGGAATACAATGATGCCACTACTCAGCTTCTGAACTTGCCCTCTTCCTTAGTCACTGTGTCTTAGTTTTGCCTGGAATGACTTTGGCCGTCCTTGGCATGTACCTGCAGAGTGAGCTGCTGGGATACCGCCCTTTCCTAGGAGCAGCTTCTGCTCTGAGCTCCACTGCAGCGCCTTCTCTTTTGTTCCTTTTGTCGTCCGTCCTCCTTTTTAACTTCCTTCCTAGATCTTTTTCAATAGGAAAGCTGCCTGGGGAGCTGCACTAAATAGAGATGTGAAGCATCAGTGTTTCCCTCCCCTGCTAGCTGTGGCTGGGCCCTGGGACATGATATGCAAATCTAGCAAGGGGCACTTTCTCTCTCCTTCCTTCCTTCATTCTTGTTTGGGGACAGGATTTTCCCTTCTCCTTATCTGGCTGCTTTTAACTTCCATTTCACTTGTATCCTTTAATTAGCACATTCCTTCTAGCTTGGCTGGCTTTTTCCTGTTTACAGCATCTCCACAATTGCTACCCAGCTCTACAAATCATGCACTGCATGAGAAGTACTCATTGTAAATGTGTGTGTTTCCTCCAGGCTCATCAATTCTAGTTCACTGGGAGCTTGGAGTACGAATTCTGTATCACATATTAATAATGCAAAGAGTAACTTAGTACTGAAAGTGACTTCCTAAATGGCCTTTCTTATTTCTGTGTTTCATGGTACTGCCATACCTGAGGAGGTATTTCCAAATACCTCCAGAAAGTCCAAATATATCAATTGAAAAGACATAGAAATTAACTATAGATAGAAAATGAAATTAATCATTTTGTAGAGAGCACTAAGTAGCAGAGTGTGAGAATAGAGCTTGCTAAAGGCATAATTTGGCTCATATTCTCATTCATATTCCTCTCATGAGGAAGAGGAGGAGGGTTGTGATGTAACCCACTAAAAGTCTGCAGGTAAGAGCACAACAGAAAGGAAGGAACAAGAATTAGGGTAATGCTTTCTATTCCCTTGAGAGCAGGGTGTCCATGTGTCCAGGCCAGATGTGCAGTGTGACAGCTCTTCATGATAAAGGAGCATCTGCAGCATTAGTTGATGTGGGGCTCAAAATGTTCTTATTTAACAAGGTACAGTGTCAAGCAATGTGAAATACATTTTGTAGTGAATTTTAAAATACTTTTGGATGGAAGATTATGTACAAATGGTAGATAGTTTTATAATTCTCAAATGATACATCAAGATTTTGGAGAGGTCCTCATAAAGTCTCTATACTTTGTATGTATAAGCCAGCAAATCAGAAAGCTAAATTACATCTCAGAAAGGCAGAATTCTTCTCAAAGTAAATTTGCTCTCTGATTATGTAAGTTGATAAATGGTTTACTTACATAAAATTTTCAGAAATACATTAAAAATGTGAAGTGCCTTTCCACTACGTAATACTACTGCACACATCACAGTAAAGTGAATTAAAGTTTGGTCTATGTACTAAGGAACACACAGAATTTAGCTCATGTCACTTCTTCAGCTCAGTGTTAGTTGTATTTATCAGTATCAGTGGGAAAATACAAAACTGTCTCTGCAGTGTTCTGCTGTGGCTTCCATAGAGTGCTGTCATGGCTTAGGAATGGTACTCTCCAATTTAATGCTCCCACTAAAACCACCCCACCACTCAGTGTCCCTCCAACTGAAAGCACAAAAGGCAAAGATTGTGGGTTGAAATAAAAACAATTTAACAGCAATGAAATGAAAAAATGAACAGTAACAGAAGAGAACAAAAGGTATAAGACAAAGAAACCATTTACATGTAAAATAAAACAGTACTGGACTGTTTTGCCCATGCCTTTCTCCCTCTGGAAGGAATGCCCTTCTTCTTGGAAGCCAGAGTCCTTTCCCCAAGGCCTGGCAATGATGTGATCAGGTACTGAATTACATTGAGGTCCTGGCCAAAACTAGGACAAGTGCTAGGAGAGATCCTGGATTTAGGAACTGTGTTGTAGCCAGGAATGTCAAAAGAAAGAACTGAGGCTTATAGACTGAGGTAGGCTTTTGTTAGACCATCTGATATAATTGTAAAAAAAGATCAAAAGTTTACCTGTCATTTGCTCTGACATCAATCACTCAGGATCTTAAAGTAACATACTTAATGAATCAAGATATTTCAAGGTACTTTTATCATACAAACCTTTTCTATTTATCCTTCTAAGTGTAAAGGACATACCTTCTTATGTCAAATGTGCACTTTGATATTGGTTACTTGAGACATTGTATGTGACAAAGGTAAAGCAAATAAAGAAAGGAGCTTTGCTGAATGTTAAGCAGAGTTTAACCCAGGCAGACTTTCCAGGCAGAGCTTATTAGAGAGGACAGATCTCTGGTGAGCAGAGATTGCAGTAGAGTGGCTGGAATTGAAGAAGCACACTGAAAGGTTTAAGCTGAACTATACAGATTTAATTTTGAGACAATAATCAAAGATGGAAAAGAGTTTAAGGTGGGTTTTGTCCTCATTCTGAAAATCTTAGGGTGGTAATCCAGTCTTTCTTTTTGTGAGACACAGACTGCAACATTGCAATTTCTTTCTTTTTGGCCAATGATTTAAGACTGAATTAAAACATTATCTTTTGGAATGGTACATGCTCTGGATTTAAGAGTGCAAATACAGAAGAATTTATCCATGTTCCTCTTAACTTTTCCAGAACTACTTCTGCCAACTTGATTATCCCCTCAGTAGATCCTGCTGCATCATTTCCCCAGACGCTGAGATTTTTGGCAAAATAGATTGTGACCAATTGCTTTAAACTTTCTGTTCTTTATGTGCTTGGAATTTCTTAGCACAATGATTTTTAATTGTTTCAACCTTCACTTGAAATTCCATCTCTAAACTGTCATCTGTAGCAGTGTAGGTGTGAGTTGCATCATTTATGGGAAGGGAAAATAGCAGTGGTGGTGCCCTTGCTTTACTGAGCAGTTAGAGATCACATGGGAGAGCAACAGAAATGTCAGGTTTGTAAAGTTGAGCTGTGATACATTTCAGCTGAGTAAATGTAACTGGGCAAGAGAAGAGCAGTGAGCACTAGGGAGCATAGAGGACACTGATTTTTTTTTTTAGTTCATCAACACGCAGAATAATTACAGATGTACTGGACTGTACTTGTTTTGGCCAAGGTGGAGTTCACTTTCTTCATAGCAGCCTCTATGGCACTGTGTCTTGGAATTGTGACTAAAATAGTGTAAGAAACACACCCATGTTTTGGCTGTTGCTAAACAGCACTGGAACAGCCCCAAGGCTATCTCTTTTTCACACTCTGCTCTCTCCTAGTCAGTAGACTGGGCAGTCAGGCGCTCATCTGGGACATCTGACCCAAATCACCAAAGGGATATTCCAGGCTGTATGACATCTTTATCAACAAAAGAAAGCCCTAGCGTGGGGTAGGGGTGAGGATTGGTTATTAAAGTGTCTATCTAAACACACATTTTCTTGCTTTTTGTCTTCCTCTTCTCTTCTTCATCCTGCTGAGGCAGTGCTGGGGAGTGAGTATAGTACAGATGCTAAAGACAGAGTGACCTTAGTCATGGCAGTGCTGGGCATCTGCCTATGACAGCAGATGTTGCTGTCTTCTTCCTCACTTCTTCTGGTGGCCTTAAAGACCAAAGACAAAATGGTCTTAAAAGAGAGAATTTTCTTCTCAATAAATTATGTTTGAAATACATGAATAAGCAATTCCTTGAAAGGATATTCATTGCTTCTTACCCACTCATTACCACCTGCAGTAAAAAGAAAAATTTAGATCTGTTTGCTCAGCGATGACAAAGTTTCATGAATACATTTCTATGATGTTTTTAAGGGAAAGATAATTCCTCAGTTCAGTTGGTTTTGAGCAAGTAAAATTGCAACAAGTATTCAGGGCCTCTTTTGAGAAAACTTTTTCTTCCCATGAACCAAAGTTTCTTTAACCACTTAGTATTTTTTATGCTTTTTCTTTTCCTCTTGGATGAAAGTATAATTGAATTAAAACAATCTTTCACTAAGAAGTACTTCATTTACAGTAAGCTTAACTATAGTAATTTTATCTGTCACACAAAATGCTACTACCTTGTAAAGCTACATTTAAAAAAACTTGCTGTTTTCTTCCCTGGAAAAATTGGAAAAAAACGTTGGTAAAGCAACATTACAGGTCATGTGTTTTACAAACAAAAAAAGCAGAAGCTAGAATTATCCAATATAGTTGAAGCAAGACCTCTGGATATCTTTTTCATGTAAAAGCACATTTTTACATAACAGTGTTTGAGAAATTGGCATCTGTCTGTCAACCATATGAGAAGGATGATATGAGTCTAATCAAAGTCAGTGAATTCTGGTTAACAGTTCAGATGTGTTTGAAACAGTAATGTTTAACTTGTTTGGGTTTATGTCACATGAACAGATTTTATATTTCATGGGGTTTGGCTGTAGCTTGACTCTGGGCTTATTTACTGAAAAAAACAGGATGTGACATTAGGGCAAGTTGTAGGAAACAAGAACAAAGGGCCTGAGCTTTTTGTGGTTGTTGCATCATATTATGAAATGGTATGGAAGCCTCACAGGACAGAGAGAAAACAAAGAAAACTGGGACACAGAACGGTAGAGTTGGATAAAACAATTTCTGTTAAATGCAGAGCTCTGGGTCACACAGAGGATAAGTGATTTGACCAAAGCCACAGAGGAAGTATGTTGCAAGTCAAAAGCTGGAAAATTTGTGCTCATGTTCTCAGTTATTTTTCTGCAGGAATTGATGGGCGTTACAGGCAAATAACACGGTTTTTTCTCATTCACTGTCTTTATCACTGTCTTCCTCTACTTGCTACATTTTGTTTTACCTTTTTATGTGACACTGGAAAAAAAAGCCAGGAAGGCAGTAGCTGCTATACTTTTACTGATATGCCACATTTTCTGAAAACCCTATTAGTGTGTTATGTATTCTACATTTGGCACCACCAGAATAATGATTTTTGACTGAGTGTATAGCCAGGGGACTGTCCTAATTTGCATTGTTACAACTTTAACTAATACAATGATATCCCTGCAGGTCGTTTGCAACCTGCGTAATCTGTTTGCTGAACCAATGTCATGTAAATTAGAATTGTGAGAAGATGATTGTAAATTATTAAGTTGGCATGTCTAAAAGTTACAGTCCTTGAGCTGAGATGCAGCAACAGATTGTTGCAAGCCTCTCTCTCATGACAAGTAAACTCTAACTAATTTAATACTAATTTAAGTCACTATGCAGTGCCTGTCTGACCACACCTTACAATCTATTCTTTTAAATCCTTAGATTTTTTTTTCACTAGGAAGTCTGAAATTGCTCACAAGCTATCTAAAGCTTATTTATCTGACAGAGTCAATACTAGGATAACTGTGATGTTTCAGGAAATGAGTCTTGTTCCAGGATGTGTGTGCAGCACTGGAGGCTGCTGCTGGTTTTAGATTCTGTTTCAGTGCAGGTGCATGGCAGCCCACCAGGCAGAATGGTTGCTCTGGCTTGAGAACTGAACACTCTGTCCTTGGGTACAGTGTGGCCTCTGTATCCTCTCTGCTGCCTTTGAGTTTGCTGTGTTTACTGAAGTAAATAGCGTTAGATGTTGGCATCTTCGTATTCAGTAACTAATGTGGACTTTCCTTGGAAGTCTATTAAGTGTTGCCATTCCCTACTAAACACCTCTATATAGATACAATTTTGGCACATTTTGGAAGGCATGAGACAGAATGATCTCTTGGGATTCCTTTATTCAGTCTAGTCTTACATAGCACTGGCACAAGCGCAGTGTTTTTGTGGCTGTCAGTGAAGTTCTTCATAGCCATGCAGTAATCTTCAGAAGGAGGAGATTTTCAGAATGAGACAATAAAAAGATATGTGCTTTTGGGGGAGCTTTTGGGACAAGACAGGCTTCCAGAATACAGAGTGCAGACTGACAGTTGGAAAGTTGCTCAGATCCTGCAATGAGTGCTGCCAAAGGAGGGCAAGAGCTAGACGGTTTAAAAACCTGGACAGGGATTGTATCAGGCATATATTTAGAAAATAATTATGCATATTCTTTTGAATATATAGAATGATGGCTAAAATTGTATCATTCATCAGGCATGTTGGTTTATAAAACCAAGAAATGCTGTTGGAGCCTGAGAACAGAGACATGGTATCTTTGTGAGAGATTCACAGACGCTTGATTTCATTCATCCACCCACACAGTCTGAGATAAGCATAAGAAAATTGTTCTTCTTTAAGAAGGGAAGTTAACTGACTTGAAAAGCTGTCTTGGAGGTCAAGGACTTCTGTGATAAAACTTCTACATTTTTTTTGATCAATTTGCTGATTTTTTCACATAAGAGTTGGTTGGTTTTATATTTTCATGTTCTCAGAGCAGAGAGTCCACATTTTGACAAATACACTGCTGTACAGTAAAGAAAGAGTGCTATCAATGAAACTGCTGTCAGTACAATTAATGCACTTATTGCCATTTTCTTTCTTGTGATAATGTTTAATTCATTCTAACCTTAACAGAGATATGTGTTAAAAAGAAAAGAGAGTGAATCTCAGACAAAAAGAATTCAGCAATTTAGTTTGGCCTAGGTAGAATTTTTAACATTACAAAGAAAGCAACCAATTTCCTTCTTAATTATATTACATTTTTGTCACTGTCAGATGGCTTTCATTCATTGCTATAAATAATAACAGTACCATGTGAAATCTGCTTGAACCGTGCTGATATGCACAGCTGAGGAACTGGTCCAGTATTAAAAGCACCTACTGGGTCTCAGAAGTTGGATGGTCCTAATTGTTACAGGAATGGTCATATTAGCACAGGCATCTTCTAGTTGTTTCTTGATTTGAGAAATCAAATAGCTCAATAGTAGGATATGCAAACTGTTTAGCAGTACTATTAGAAACATTTATTGTCATTTTAGAATAATGTCTTTGTTTTTGTTGTTGGGTGTGCTTTGGAGTGCTGTGGCTGATTGAGCTCCAAGTGCCTGACTCATGCCAATTTAGAATTAAACATCAATAAAAAAAAAGTCTTACAGATAAGAAATGCCAGGAAAATAATTCAGAAAACTCCCCAAATCTCAGGTTATTGCTAAAGGTTATTGCTTAAGTTAAATGTGCTTGAATTGCACGAGACTGGCATCTCAATAAAACACTCAAGATTTTGCAAGACAACGTTTCCTGACAAACCATCAGTTAAATCTGGTTTACAAATTTTCCTTATTGTTCCTGTGAGGGATCTTCTCCTCTCACTTGGCTGAGCCCCAGCTGCTTTTGATTATAATCTCCTGAAGAGATATTGTCTGAGTAAAACATAGCTCAGGTACCCTGTCCCATCTAACACCAACCACTACACTTTGGTTAAAATCTTTCTTGCTTGAGAACAAAGTGTCTGGTCTACTAATCTAAATGCTTTGCACTCCTATATTCATGGCATCTACAGAGTGGCTTTCAAATGTCTTGCAGGAAAACTGAAGAAAAGTTATTGAAAGCAGAATGAATAATTTAAGAATTTGCATTTTCCTGTTTACTTGGTGTTGTTATTGAGGTTTATGGACTGACTCTAGAAGGGAAAACTGGTATTTCCAGTGAGACTAGGATTTGCATGACAAGATTTGCCTTTTTTTTCCTGAAGAAGCCTTGTACTTTAGGCATCATTCACAGAAGGCTATATGCAGCATGTATACCTGTAGAAGCATGTATGAAGGCTCCAGAGAACCGGAAATTTGTTTAAATTATTTTTGAGCTATGATGTAAACTTGGGTGTATGATCTTAAACCATAATTTTTCACACAGTTTTTAAAAAGTTCCATGTGGATTTGAATTAAGACTCTCTAGCTGGGGCCTTCTGTGAAAACAGAAGGAAATAAGTTGCCATTCATCTCAACCTGTTCCTCCTAAAGTGGAAAATAGCACAGATTTCATTGTGCATTTTCAATGACTCCAAGAAAAATAGTTCATAGTATTTGTCCACTGAAAATGAATAGCAGTGAATGTTTTTCTAGATACATACATTATTTTCCCACATGCATTATTTTCCTACACACATTTATATGGGCTTTGCTTCTCTCAGGAAAAAAACTCACTTTTTTTCTTTCCGAAAATTCATTATAGATAACTTGTTTTGGAGCCAGAAACTGCACATGCTTTCAATATACAGACAAGAGTATAATTTTGGAAAATGCACTATTGATGACAAATTGTTTTTCTTGTGCATAGTAAGTGTTTGACTACTGAGGGCTATTTCCTCATGAAAGAAGGGGAAGGGGCAAGACAGCCTTTGAAATCTTTTCACATTTTCTTCTTTCATTGAAAGAAAATAATTTAAATTCTTCCAGAATCTGGTTTTCTTGTCACACCTGTTTTAAAGTCATCTGTTTACTTACTAGTCTTCCACTGCTTTTTGTAGTTTTTTTGTTGCTCTTCATCTGTCATGGAGAGTGGGGAGGAGGAACAGAAAGTATTTGTTTCTGTTGTCATTATGTCTTAAGTACTGTAATCTTTTTCAAAGCAGTGCTTTGCCATGACCTTGCTCACTGAAGAAAGCAACTGGTGTAAATTGGCCCTGTGTGTGCACAGTCAGCGTGGGGGCTCAGGGCAGGGACAAGGACAGGGCAGGGACAGGGCAGAGCCCGCTGGTGGCTGCCAGGCAGTGACAAAAAGCTCTGTCACCTTTGTGCTCTGACAGCCTCAGGGCTTCCTGGTGACCAAGGGCCCTTCCTGGGGAGCCCCACTCTGGGGCACAAGTGACTTTCTTGGCTCACCAGGAGACAGGAGCCAACTCAGACCTTTCTGACCCCAAGTCAGAAGTGTTTGGCAAGTGTGAATACTGACAGGGCACACAAGCAAGCGCACCAGCAGCGTTGGGTTCAGTGGTGAATTCGGAGCCTGACATCTTTTGTGCTGGGTGTATTTTCTGGGGGCTTTCCTGGCCTGGAGCAGTCACTCACATTTGAGGCCACAGACATTGCAGCCCCCAGCCCTGCTGGGGCCCAGGAAAGCTGTTCCTTCCCCACGGCAGCCGCTCCCTCGCCGTCTGTGCTGTGGGTGTGGAGAGGCAGCATTGCCCCGCCAAGGCAGGCTGCAGCCTGTGGGAGGTGAAGGTCCCAGAGCAAGGGGAGCAGGTGGGCTGTGCAGCCTCCCTGTGCCCTGGCATATCCCAGATTCACACAATAGGTAGTGTTGGAAGGGACCTCTGGAGGTCATCCACTCCAACCAAGGCAGTGTCACCTCGAGGAGGTTGTGCAGGAACACATCTGGGTGGGTTTTGGATGTCTCCAGAGTGGGAGATTCCAGGGCCTCCCTGAACAGCTAGTTCCAGTGCTGTGCCACCCTCAGTGTAAAGAAGTCCTTCCTCGTGTTGAGGTGAAGCTTCTTGTGTTTTAGTTGACATTGCTCTTCATCCTCTCACTGGGCACCGCTGAAGACAGAGCCTGGCACCGTCCACTTGGCACCCACCTTCGAGGTATTTATGTGCATTAATGAGAGCCCCTCTCACACTTCTCTCCTCTAGACTAAACAGGCCCAGCTCCTTCAGCTGATCCAGACTCCTCATCATCTTTGTGGCCTCCTCTGGACCCTCTCCAGTATCTCATTGTCTTGTGCTGTTTGGCTGCTCTTGTCCCAGGTACTTCAGGGCTCTCCCTTCCTGCCTTGTGGTTGAGGTTCTAAAAGCACTCTGCAGCTTTAAGAGTTTTGGCTGCTGAGGAAATTTTTTTCCCCTCCTCTTTGTGTTGCCCCCGTTTGTGTTTTCTGTTTGATGAGTTTGCTGTGTAATAGTCATGCAGTAATCTGCATAAGTAGAGAAAGGCAAGTGCAGGCTGCAAATGTACCAGAGAAGTGCACTGGAGCTGCTGTCCAATTTCACAGCATCGTGCAGCCAAGACAGAAAACATGAAATAGTACATGGCTCCTTAACTGGCATAACATGAACAGCACTGTGCCTGCAGCTGTACTGCAGCTCTGCACCATCATCGTGTGCCACAGGGAAGGGTAAAGCCAGGAATCCTATTTCAGTTGTGGATTTTATGCTTCTGTTATTTTTGAAATAACATTAAGGGGTTTTTTTTCCTTTCTAACCGTAAACCTTTTGGATACAGTCAACGACTTCAAGAAAACTCCTTTGTAGGCCAAACTGCTGCTGAGGTGCTTTGTGTCCTTGGTGTTACATTCAACTTCTTTATTATTCAGTTCTGCATTTCCATTCTTCACAGAGGTGTCGTAATGCTTAACTAATTAATGTCTACATGTTGCTTGATGTCCTTGAGCAAATAGAAATATAAAGCTACACATATATAGACAAAAAATAGTATTTCAGGCCTTCTGACATCTGAAAACTGAATTGCCAAAGTGAGAAGCAGGAATTAAGTTTTATGAGACACTGCAATGAGAAAAGGATATCCAAAAGCATTACATTTTTCATTTCTCCCTACTGATGAAATGCTGTGTTATTTTGCTTCCTGAATTTGAGGCAAGAGAAATTACAAAAGTGGTCATTCCAATAATGAGATGATACCAGGAGGAAAAAAAAGAAAATTTTATTTGCAAAATATAAAGTCTCATCATGGTCTGGGTGACAATTTCTCTGTGGGTTAAAAAATAAAAAATCAATATATTCTGAGATTCATTGTTCCTTTAATTCCTAATGTATTAGGGCAGGACATCTTGCATCTTGTCTTTGGGACTGGGATTTACATTTAGCATCTACATTGCAATGTAATGTAATAAACTGCAATAAACTAAAAGCATTAATTTTTAAGTCAGCATACATGTCTGCAGACTTAGGAACTGTCACAATTTTAGTATTTGAGTGTGAGTTTTTACTATGTAGTTCATGGTTGGCTCATGGAGGTCAAAAGCAGCAACAGCAAGAATGAAGGCTTGAGCTGATTTGAAATTAATTTTGACAGATTTTCAGTCTGCTATCAGGGATTCCAAAAGTCAAGAAAAAAGCTGCTTTTGCAGGGTAAATGATTTCTTGAAAATTATTTGCTTGTTGAAATGAAGGGAATGAACAGGCTCAGATGTTTATTGATTTAAATAAGCTGTATTTTTATTTGTGAATTATTTTGAAATTGATAATAGCTAAGCTCAGTTATTGTGCAGTTGGTTACTATGGATACTTGGTTTGCAGAATGTGTGGCTTTATGTCTAACTTCTGCCAAAGACCATATTGTTAAATAACATCTCTTTTTTTAGACAAACACATGAAGTGGCATGAGAGTATGTTCATAGTCATGCACAGAGATCTCCAGGGAGAAGTGTGAATAAGTAAATATCAGTGAGATTTATTTTGCAATTGCCATTTTATATGTCTTGGGATAGATGTGTCTGATTTGGATAAATAAAGCTTTTTAAATAATGGCTTTTTAGAAGCTCAGTAATTATTTTTTGGTTTTGACTAAAACATCCCTGCTTCTATCTTCCCACATACTGGTAGTGATTCAGCTCTCCTAGAACCTGATCAGCTTTCTTGACCTTTGCTGCTGTTATCCAGTCTTAGAGAAGTATAGTGGAGCAGATAATTTTTTAGTTATTAAGACAAAGTGTTCTTCACTTGATTTCCCACTTTAACATGTTTCCACTGGTAAGAGAATTCTGCATTCATTTCCTTAAGTATTGTCAAGTACTACTCAGTGACATATTTATTAATAAGCATGTAAAAATAATTATAATTTTATATTATATAAAATTATAATAATAATTATTATTATAAGCATGGAAAAAGGCACCCTGCACAATTGTATCTGTCTTCCTCCCATCTCATGCAGCAGATCCTGGGAATGGTGCTGGGTCTTCTGCCTTGGGAATCTTCCCAATGGCCAGATTCTGCATGAAAATCATATGTGTATTCAATAAAAAATAAATGTGAAGTTCACATTTTCTTCCTTACAGAAGTCCCACTGAAGGGACTAAGACACAGTAAGCCATAAAACACAACTAGCTATGACTGGAATAGCAATATTCAAGTGAATGGGTGAGCCTTTCACAGGGCTTGGGTTGCAGGGGGACTTAACTGAGGCAGGTAAGAAATGGCAGGAGTAACCTACCTGTCAGCCACCTTTTAAAAGTTATTGAGAAAGCTCAGATGGAAAAAAAAATTTCTCTGTAAGTGCTTGCATGAGCAGGGCCTCTTTCTAAAACAAGAGCAAAGCATGGAGCATTTATTTCTCCATCATCAAATGACTGAATAGTTTGTACAAAGTTAGGTGACAACCTGAACCTTTTTGCTTGTAAATCAGCAGAAGAGAATAATTATGTGGTCAAGGTGTTAATACTGATTTGTCCAGTCATTCCTACAATAAGACAACTGGCAGTGCAATATCCATGTGGTAGGTGCTGACCAGGTGCAAAGGTGTCAGAGGATGGACTCCAGTATTTCTCCAGCCCCCTTCCCAAGGCAAGGTGTGTGGTCTACATGGCCCCAGCTGTCCCACTGGTAATATCTCCTTAGTTAATAAGAGACAGATTTTGTGAATTAGTGAGTGTGGCTTGGAGCCAGGGACCTGGAGATCCACAGGCAGGTGAAGATTCAGCTGCAAAGGCTTGAGTTCAGCCCTGCATTTTTGTGCAGAGGCAAAAGCTGCTGCTGGCCACTGGTTGTCACACTGACACCTTCAAGATCACACCAGCAGGCCTTTACAGGTAAGGAATGTGTCTGAGCTGGATGGCTGCTTAGAAATACTGAGAGAACTAAGTTGTACAACAATTTTAGAAACAAAACTCTACCTATGTTCTTTTGCATCCTGTACATTGTAATACATTTGAGCTGCTGGTGGAGGAAATTGAGTTGCATCAGCCTTGACTGGTATTTTGCCAGATTCTCTCTTTCACACTCTACCCACAAACTGTTATTAAGTGCTAATTCCAAACAAGTTATCTGTTTGATCTTGGTTTTGAATACATCGTCTCATGTAGTTTTGGGTTCTATTTAATTTCTTTTTATCAATTCAGTCATTTTATAGTGTTTGTTGCTTTTTCTTTTCCTGCTTGTTATCTTCATTGTTAAAAGTCACGGACATTTAACTCAAGGTTTGGAGATGTAGTTTGGAGAAACAGATTTAGAAATCTAAATTTCACCCTAAGGGAAAATTTTCACATATTTGGTTTTAATATCTTACACAATCTGAACAGACTGAGATGATCCATCAAATAGTAATCGCTCAAAAGATACTTTGATGTGGTGCTATCACAGAGAGCATAAAATGTCAAAGAGGTAATAACAGTGAAGCTTCAGTACTTCATTCAAAGTCAGAGCTTTGCCAATGGAAAGGGGCACCTGTTTCCACTTCACCAAGGAGGTGATGTTACTGACTCTCCATTGAAAACCAGCTGGACTCAGTATGGAAAGGCTGACTACAAAGGCTAGATCAGTATTTAAACTTTCAAAATGTTTTGCATTTTTATTAGAATTAAAGGCAAAAGAAAAAACTGCAAAAGACAAAACCAAAACAAAACCAGGGAAGTATTTGGTATATGAAAGCTTGATATTTTAGATTCTTGTTCTAAGACCTAAATGTTACAATTTTACAATTTCACACAGCTGTTTTATATTTTAGATGAATGGCCAAACATAACAAAGCATGTAAAATAGTTTTAAAGTACATTTTAACTGTAACTTAAACAGGAATTGATGGAATGAATTATTCTATTCTGTCATAACATGTAAACAAGAGAATTATTTCCACATTGGTGGAAAAAGGAATGACTGTACTTTGTTTGCTCTCATATGGCTCTCATAACAAAAGCTAACAATGAAAACTCACCTAATGTGATTTTGTAATTTTTTTGTTTTAAAATCTTATTGTATCATGAAAGATTCCTTGGAGTGAAATCTCTTGGGTTTTTGAATTACTTTGTTCTAGTCATGAAAGTAGTCATAACAATTTGAAGGTAAAATTTTCATATGCAGCCAAATCAGATGAGAGACAAGATATAAATGTAAGGAAAATGTATTCTTAAATAATCATAACTGAATACTCAGTTTTCAAGGTCTTAATTCATGACAGAAGAATGTATTTTGACATCTAGGTTTTTGGCATGGTGTTTATGTAAAAAACAGTGTGAACATAAGGAGGGGAATCAGTGTCATAAACTGCAGAAGAAATGCAACAGTAGATTTGAATAACCTTCTGCCTTGTGGTTCATATTTCTGATCCAACTTTGCACTTTCTTTAGTTTGTTATGATTACAAGAGAGCTTTGCGGTGTAAATTTGGAGTTTTCATTTGGATGTAGGGCAAGGAATTTGCTAGGATCCACAGGTGATGTGATCAAAAATGATTATTTATTCTATATTTATTATTATATTTATTTTTATTCTTTGCTGTCACCCTGCATTTTGTCAGGTGTAATAGAAATACCAGCTAGTCTTCATTGCTTGCTGAAATCACTGTTTTCTTGTTTTGGGTACATGTAAAGATCAGGTGTGCACAAAAGGGAGAAAAAAGCTCAAAGTGAGGAGGAGGAAAAATGTTCATAAGGATTTTCTAAGAGTGAATCTGCATATCACAAAAAAATAGCATAAAACACTAGGAGAGTGTTGTAATTCAGAGGGGTATTCTGTAAATATTTTGTTAGTTTTGTAAATCCATCACAGCCCTCTCAGCCATCTTTCCCCCTTGGAATGTATAACACAAGGCCATTGTAATTCTCTCTCTATGAATAGAGCACATGTTGGGAGTCCTAAATACAGAGGTCATGTTCTTAAAGTTTCTGATATCCTGAATCTGGGTAATGAAGATTATTGACTTAACCTAAAAATTGTAACATAAGTATAATTGAATGAAAGCATCAGCTTTGCAGGCTACACCCTGGTAATTACTTGCCTGCTCTTGCATGTATAAGTGAGATGATGCAGCTCTTTGTGTAAAGAAACTTTGATACTTGTACAAACCCAAAAGTGTCACTTTCCCATGGAAAAATGTATTGTTATGGCAGTAAATGGCACTTTGTAAATGGCAATATATCATTTTGATACATATATTTGAGTCCTGGGAAAGCACAACCAATTTTGATAAATGTAAAGTTTCTGTGCCTTTCATCTGTGCCTTTCAAGGTATCTCAAGCTAGGGGGGAAAAAATTGAAATGTTATTTTTAAAAATGTTTGTTCAACTTCCCAGTTTCCCTATTCAGGCTATCTAATGATATCACAGATACTGTCTTAGTTTAAAAAAAAAAAATGTTTTATTATTTAATGTTAGCATGGGACAGTTGTACTGAAGAGCTTATGTTAGGAATTAAGCAAATCAAAGTTTGCAGACTGTCAGTGATTTATTTTGTCTGAATTTTACAGACATTTGACCACGTGGAATTAGATCACCCTATTTCAGTGCTCAGAGAAATTTTATTTCAAGTTCAATTTATGAACTATCTTCCTACTTGATTGCTGTTTTGTGTAACTCATCTGGTGCCACTGAAGTCACTGCCAATTTACATTAAAATAAGTGTAAATTTTTTGTTCTTACTCTTGATGCAAGCTCAAAAAAAAAAAAACCCAAAAAACCAACCCAGCCATGTGAAGTTTCGACAAAGATAAATGACCAGGGAGTAGATTATTTTGTTTCAAGCTTATTTGTATATAAGTATACCCTTTATCAATTAATAGTTGCTAAAAGCATATTTCTGAGAAGTTGAAAGATTCTGTTCCTGACTGTAATATTTAGTTCATCTTGTAAGGGTGAAGAAAGCCTTGTTCATCACAGAAATGCTCTTAGGAAGTTTCTTTGCTGCTGAGTTTGTGGAAGGGCAAAGGTGAAGGAGCAGGGAGAAAATTCTTTTGCTAACACAAGTATTTCCTGTAGACAGCAATTACATACAGGTCTGTGAACTTTAGTTAGCTACCCACAAGCATTTGAACTGTGAGCTCAATGTAGTGTTTGTATAACCTTCCTTTATTTCCAAGATATCTGGTAGAGACTTTTAAAATTAAATACTTTCTTTTTTCCATTACAAGTGAAAAGATCAAATAATGCAATTATTTGACCATTTTCTCACCAATTTACAGTCTGTATGCCCTGAGAGAGTTCATTAAGTAGAAAGAATACATAGAATTTCAGCTTTCTCCTGACTTTTTCTGCAAGCTATGATTCTAGCTGTGCTACTTTAAATCTAGCTGGTTTACAGTGCTTTTGTCAACTTATTGCTAGATGTTCTTTGACTCAGAGTTCTCTGTCTGAGCTTAATTTAGAGTAAATTGTTCCATTTTCTCTGTGGCTCTTACTCAAATGGAGGTGGTGCTTAATGTTCTCTCTAAGTATTGCATGTTTTTTCCTAAATAATAATAGTGTATATTAACAATGCAGAAAATCTGTATAATGGCTACATCTAATGTGGTAAAGAAAAACACTGTTTCAAAGGAAAATGCATTCTGTTCAGTTGTAGGTGGAACAGTATGCTGGGAATTTTCTGTTTTGTTGAGGTAATGGCCTTCTGCTAAGGAATCCTGATGGATGGAGTGGTGCTTCTGGGTATTGGTTTGTGGAGTACAGGCATGGTGGGTACTGAAAGCCCTGTTCCCATGTAACCACCCAATACATGTACATGGTTCCTTCTCTTGACATAAATAGCAGTTGTTTTCTACTGATACCTTCAGAAGTAAAAAGAATCCAGACAAAATGCGAAAGGGGTTTCCTGTAACTTGGTACCAACTCTTCAGTCATTTCTGGTTGGAGCTGGTTGTAGCATCCAGAGCCTTTCAATCAAAGTCCCTTGGCCTGGCCTGAGAAATGCAGCTCTGCAATGTTCTGATTTAGGTCCTGGGTGCCACGTGCACCCTGTGTTCCAAAGGAGACCAGGACCACAGAGCAGGACTGGGGGTTTTTTAGATTTGCCTCATGTCAAATATAGTATAAAACACTAGCAAATAGTCTTTAGTATTGTTAGATGTCATTCACTGACTATGGTTTGTCATCAAATAGGATTGTCCAAGAATGTTGGACTAGAACTGGGGGAATGAGAAAATGAGCAGCATCAGCACAAAAGCTGTACCTCACTGTAACTGGACATGTATGTGCTGTGTTGAGAGATGTCCAGTGTAATGAAATTCCAAAAACTGAATTATATAAACTGTTTCCTGGTCATTGCATTGTTTGAAAAAAAATGGCCCCAAAATAGAGAGATATAAAAGAAATGCTGGCTGGAAATCCTTGGGGAGTTATTAAGAATGATAAGATATTAAGAATGCACACATTCTGTGGAAATCCAAGAACTCATTGAATATTGAGTGCTTGAGTTATACAGACCTTAAATTCACTGCTTTAGCTTTAGTTTGTTCTATGCATCACATCACATCTTTAAATTAAATATTATTCTACTTCATACTTACATTGCCTTCATCTTATATATTCTGGCTTACATCTCCTGCTATTTTCTATGGGCATATTCACCCTTCTGTGGCAGTGCACATGTGTAGAGCACAGTTTTCCTTTTCAGTCAGGAAGAGATCTTCAACTGTGGTCTGGATTAAACCATTTCTTCAGTGCCTTCAACAGGCCACTACTCTTTTCCCCCAAAAGACCTCTCATTAAGGCAATCAGCTAGGTATTTCAGTGCTTCAGAGTTAAAAAGAGAGTGAGATTTTGTTTCACAGTTTTATTTTTCCTGTTAAAGTTCTAATTGCCTCCTGGACTTGATAAATAGGATGAATACCAGGTGGTACTCCACTCCTTTTCCCTGTTCCTGGCAGGTCTAGGCTGCCTCAGACACATCACCTGCTATGGCACAGGAGCATCAGTCATTGTATCTGGCAGCACTCTTCATACCCTGCTTGTGGAAGGAAGGTCTAAGAGTGGGAAAAAATGCATTCTGTAGGCATATGCTAACCAAATGCTCAAAAAATTTCAAAGGAGAACAGTTTATTTAGGATATTCTTTGTTGGCACTTTACGAACAGCACATGTATTTGTCAAATCATGGTTTTACACATAATTTAAATTACCTGCTCTCAAAAGATTTTTGACTGCCAACTATCTGGAAGAACAGTACGTGATTCCTATTGTCTTACTGATTTCCTAATGTCTTTAATGGGAAGAAAGGGGGTTATGTCACTAAAGGTGATGAATTTACAAAAGGGCATGTCTGATGTACTGATTTGTAGAACTAATAACGTCACCCAGTCTGAATTACAGGAATAGGTTGGAAAATAAACAAATCTAAGTTACCTAAAACTTTTTTTATTTTTCTTCATTGATATGATAAAAAGAACTACACTTATTCCTTTTGGTAAAACTGTATGTCAAAAGCAAAACAATAGTAACTTATCTATAGAGAAGAAGTGTAAGAAAAATTGAAGGAACTGGCAGTGGTATCAGTTTTCTTTTGGGCCTCAATGCACAAACAGTATAAGAGCCTGAAATTTTGTTTGGCTAATGCAAAACAGAGCAGGTTTGGGCTAGGCTGGCTCGTCAGTGATCATGGACACAGCCAGGTTGTTAGTCATATGCTCCATATGGGGTTGCCATGTATTTCTTTTCACCATACCAAGGAAAAAAAGTCTTAGGTTCAGTCCTAAAACTCCCCAGTCATCTCTGGTTTAGATTTTAAGTCAAGTAGCAAAGTGAGACTAGTGCTGGTTCAAAAACCACATGCTGCATATAAAAAAATAAAAATTGAAAAAAAGTGTTTTTTCATAAAAATGCTTTCCATGTTTCTAAATTAATCAAATGGGTTTTGTTGCCAGTTTCAGAAGAAGTTTCAAAATCAAGATATTTATTTACATTTGTTTAAGTTTTTAAGATTAAAAAGCACTCATTTCAGGCCATAACGTTTTGGAAGAGATGTTTCCTTTTTTTCTACCCCTTTTGAAATTTCTTTCAATCATTCTCAGCTTTTGTACTTTCAGAAATTTCCTAGTAGAAACAATTTAAAGCAATTGCATAAAAAAGTTTTCTCCAGATTTTTATAGTCCCCCTTGTTCCCTATCCCCTCTGCTCAGTAGAAAAGATATTATTGCACTATGGGAGAAGGCAAAGGCAAGGCAAGGCAAAAATTCTAGGAAGCCAAATAGACCAAATCCAAAGACTTATGGTTGATGAACTTCAAAAGTTAAATATACTTGAAGGTCCAGCTCAGCAAGCACTTTCAAAAGGAATAACAAGTATATTGCCTCTATATCATCATCAAAGACTGAAATATTTAGGTTGGAATTTCTCTGACCTATCTTGAACTGCCTAGCAGTTTGGTGTGAGGAAATCACCTGAGTAATGGAAAGAGGTGGCACGTAGTACTTTGTTCCACCCACATTATTAGCTGAAGTTATGTAAGAGTAATTCATTAGGTTTTGACTTTGCCTATGTAATTTTCATACAAGCATCTGTAGCTGAATCTCACCCTAATAATTCATAGTAAGTCTAACTTGTTTTTTTTTTTTTAATATATCATTACAAAGAATTTAAACATCTATCTGTAGCAAAATAGGCATGACAAACCCAATGTCAGTTAATGACTCCTGGATGCCCATGAAGTTTGATCCCATTCATAAACAAGCAGTGTGTTTTCAATAAGTGGGCATGCAGTGGCTGTTGAAATCAAGCTAATAACTCTGCCCCATTTCACTGGAGTGGAGTTACCAGTAGGAAAATGAGGATGAAGAGAAGGATGTCATGCTCCTACTCCACTCCAATTAATAATGCCAAATGCTGCAAGCATACTGTGATATGATCCATTAGTGCTTTGCAGCTCTCACTCTCCTGTTCTGCTCCTGAAATAGATGCATTTCAGTTCTGTTCCAAAAAGCAGGAATAATAATAACATTTACAGAGCTGGGTAAAAGCTAAAATTTCACCAAGGGGACCATGAGACTTTCTGACTGTTGTCAGAAGAAAATTTGTGAAAAGGCTAAGACAGGTTGCACAAAATTTTAATGGGAGTCCTGCAAAAATTCAAGATATTTGTTTTACGCTAAGAGTGCAATAATTTTGCATGTTTCAAGCTTTACCTTTTCAAGTCCAGGTTTTAAACTACATGTTCCACATGCATTTAAAAAGAAAAAGGTGCTCATAGCAAACATAACATTTGTCCTAGTAATGATGGCTTTGAAATTCCTAGTAATCAAATATATTTAGCTGCATAACTAAATATTTTTATTTGAAAGATTGGAGAAGTATGTGTGGGATTGAGGAGAGAGGAGGTAATTTACCATGACCTATTTTCATTCCATTTCAATGAAAATTGCACCACTTAGCTGAGTACTGTAAAGGGATGCCTGAAGCACACTTGCACTAAATTATCTGTTAATGTCAGGGCAAATTTCTGGTCTCCTGTCTTGTAGATGGTGACAGCCTATCTGCAAGGGATACCTGTCTTCTGCACACTCATCAGAAAACTTCCTGTGCTAGGATAGCAAAAAAGGCCTGAAATATTGTTAGTTGATGTGAAGAAAAGATGTCCAAAGGCTTAAGATGAAGAACTAAGGAATTGGAAATGTGTATCTTTGGTGTAACTAGCTCTGAAGAAATGGTAGGCTTTAATTCAGCCAAAATGTTGATGATCTGGCACAAGAGATCATAAGGAAGTCTTTGAAGTAAAATTAAGTACTTGTGAATTCAGTCAAGGTGTGAAACAAATTTTTCAAATTTCATGGTTTTGCAGCATACTTTGGCTTCTGAGCAAATATCATAAACATATTAACTACGTGTGCCTTTTACTTAGGGAAAGTTTTCTTATTTACATTTGCAGACTAAGTTCTTCTAATATGTTTTGATTTCTGTCTGGAAGCATTTGGACAATACACTTGGGCCCATGCTGTGATTCTTGGGCAGAAGTTGGAGTCAATGATCCTCGTGGTCACTTCCAGCTCAGTTTCTTCTGTGATTCTGTCAAAACACTGAAGAAGCTTTTTTTTCCCCTCTTCACCTATTTTCTTCTTTCGGATATCTCTTTCATCTCATTTTGTTTCTGTGGCTCTCATGGAAGCCAGTAAGTGTGTCCTGAGTTGAATGAACTGTAGGATTGGATTTTAAGTGCCTGATATGGCAAAACCTGTAAGCATGTATATATGAGGCACAAAGGTCTAGTTTTCAAATGTGCCTCATTCCAGGGCTCCTTCCAGGGCAGTGTTCAGGTAGCAGATGCCTTCCCACCACGGACAGAGCTGCCATTTCAGAGCGAGGAGCTCTGTCTGAGTAGAAAGCCTGGATGTCCTGGACTGTAGGCACAAGCAGTTGAGTGTTGTACACTTAAAGCAGGGGCTTGACAGGCCTGTCACTGCTGTGGCTTTACAGTTTAGCACTGTTGCTCTAGTGCTCTGTGTGCCAAATGAAGTAATTAGCAGATTTGAGATCTATCAACCATCTGTGCCTGTTTTCTGTTCATCTTCCAGTGGGAAAGAGCTATCAGTGCAGAACTGTAGTGGGATGTGGTGGTTCTAGAAGGTCTCTGGAGTATGCCTTGGTCATTTGAGGTAATGTGCCCCTCACATAGCATTTACTGCTCACCCCTTCCTCCTGGAAAAATGTTTGAGTTCTTGAGAAGTCTGTTAACACGAGAACTCATTGCAGTATCTTTTGTTAAATAGTTGGCCACGACCAGTGATATACCCAGGCAGCTTCAGTGTGAATGAGAAACTTAATAATCCATGAAAGGCCTTTTTTTTAATATCTATTTTTAATTTACATTGCATTGGGTTAATAAATTAGGGGAAAAGGGTTTGTTATGGCTTTCTTCCTGGTGGTGGATTAGAATACACCAGCTGTGACACACCATTTACAGGGATGGCTGGAGTCATTGTATGTCAGAGCTGAAAATTGTATTGACCCTATCAGTGCAATATACCCTTTGGAAGTCCTTGGGAGGGTTTCTTACGTGTGTTGTAAGAGCTGCCTCACTGTGCTGCAGTAACAGGAACACGTGGAGACAAAATGATTGATTATTAGCCCTGGTGTTTGTAATTTGATCAGTGCAGCGAGTGTTGGCCAATAATGATTTGTTTTCTTTCCCTTACACCCTTATTGATGTGTTTCATTGTCTGAGTGTCTGAAATTCCAAATCTGGAATGTCCTGCTGTCAAGTCTAACTCTGCTTTATTTAACCCAAAGGCAAATCCTCAGTATAAAGCTGTAGGAATGAGGTCTGAACTGAGAGCAAATTCAGCTCGTTATGTTGCAAAACTGAAGCCTCTGTACTCTGTCAAATGCAAACACCAAAATAAATCATGACTGTTCTCTAGACTGTGAGTCTGGCAATGACAGAGATTGCTCAGACAGTAGCTTTAGACATCTTGAGAACAGTGGCCTCTTTACAGGGTAAATTTACAGAGTTTTCAGTAGTCACAGAGGGAAAATCAAATGTAACAGGTTGCAGTAATTTTTGTTTGGTGATAAGGTATGCCTGAGAGTATTGGCCAGTCAGTAAAGCTGGTTTACTCATTGTGTGTTTACCAGTCTAGGAGAGATTATGTCTTCTACTTGTATTACCTCTCTGGGTAAAGGGAACATCTCTAAAATGTGTGCAGCCTCAAAAGAACAAATCTTTTCATTTAATTCAGTCAGTTTATATAATATTGTTGGTTGTCTCAAATAGCACCTCCTTTTAAATAAACTTGCAGGATTTATTGCCATGGAGGTAACTCAAACACTCGGAAGTGATTCTATAACCTGTTAAGTTAATTCTATTAACTGTTAAGTTTGGCTCTGTGGCCAAACAGGCTATGATGATTCAGCTTGATCGCTCTAGAATATTTTGAAGTTTTGCATTTTGAAAAGTTTGTGACTCCCCCCCCTTAGAATTTTCCCTTTGTTCTCCTGCTGGGAGATGTAAAATTTTTTCAGAAATTTTAGAAATAGCAAGGAATTTGTCTTTGCACTTTGAAGTTCTGAAATACGCGGCAATTTTATTTATTTGTGGGTATAACAAACTTTGTGAGTACTTGGTTCTGTTTCTGTATGTGGATATGCTGTCTTAGTGCTTTGTAGCTGGATAGAGAGGAATTTTTAAAGGATTCAGAAGAGACCAACACAAATTAAATTACTGAGACAAATGATTTTGCAGGAGTTAAGACAACAAGGAGCATATGGAAGAACGCTGTTATTGAAGCACTCAGTTGCTGAGAATTGCTTATTTTTCTTATTTTTAAATCTGTGATCACATAGGACCTGACTGTAGTATAAGGAATAAGGTGGATCAGTTAAGATAAAAAAAAGATAGCACAAAATAACTATGCAACTTGAAAGAAATGCTGTGATGCATGAGAAAATGTTTGTTTTGCCTTGGGTTTATGTGTTGGGTTTTTTCCCCTAGAAACAGTTAGTTAACTTCCAGTCCCAGTAGGCTTTGATCTGTAAACAATTGCCTCAGGAACAAGCAGCTTACTCATGCTCTCCTGCAGAAATTTGGATACTCCAGATTTGGCTGTTATTTGAGCTGCATCTGTGAATTTTGGGAAGCTAGAAAAACTGACTTTTCTTTGGGTGTTCTCAAAAAAAAAAAAAAAAGCCATCTTCATTTTGTTCCTTGGAAGTTGTGATCTACAATACCAATTCTTTTTTGAAATCTTGTCACTCCCCTTGATAGAACAGATCTTGAAGTCAGACTTAAAACATCCTAAAAGTTTTTATAAATAGAAATGTAGAAGTGATTAGGTAGATTTTTAAAAAAAAAACTTTGTAACAAATCTAAAAGAGAACAGAAACCCAACCATATAGTAGCAGGCTATGAATATTTCATATTTTCTATCATTGTAGACTGCTAGCTGTCTATGGAGGATTGTCATTACATCAGAATTTCTCACACTGTAAATGGTGAGATCTTCCTTCCCTCTCCACCCTAATCTCAGTTCCTCTCTCTCCATTGCTGAGCACAGACAGCAGCCATGACTAGGGTTACTATCTGCAGCACACATTATTTGTGTATTGCCGTCGTTGTTTTCCATTCCTGAGCTTAAAAGGGGGAAAGATTGTCTTCTCAGAGATTAAACAAACCTCAGAGCACCTGACACATCCTATGCCTCTGGCAGGATTGTGCACTGAATCATACAGCTCAGAACTCATGGGAGCACTTAGGCTTCTGCCTGTGTTTGTGTATTAAATGCCTTTTTAGATTTGGCCCTGTATACTTTGGATTCCCAGTATTATATTTGAAACTGTAAATAATTAGAAACTAGATGGCATTTCACTGCCTCACTGGATATTGAGATGCACCTGTCTATTGTGAAAATATCTGAGAGGTTAAAAAGTACCTCACAGTGAACTACTATTAAAAATAGCCCTTGATGTCTGAATCTCAGCACATTCATTCATCTCAAATTTTTCTTTGAAGATATCCTGGTATAAAAAACGGATGCATGTTTCAAAAAGGAAGAAGTAAAACTATTGTGACTTCTGTGTGTAAAACTTTTCACATAATATAATATATAACTTCAGTAGAAAAAGATGAAACCGTCTCTATAACTCTATGGTGATCAAAATTCAATAATATTAATATAAATATGTTATGGTTGTAATAAGAGATTTGCAAGAAAGAGGAATTCATTTGTTTCTAGGAGATGCTTGACCTCTGCGACTTTATGATCTGTTAGAGAGAGCTAAGGCACACAAAAGCTGGCTTTCTTTCTATTTTACCTGGAAGGCAATTTTTTTCAATAAATACCAAAATCAAGTCAATATTTTTAGAACCAGGATAATTGCCACCTGAAATGGACTAATCTTTGTTCTGAAGTTGTCTGACACTTTATACCCAATGTCAACAGGAAAGAAATAACTAAGATGTATGATTTTGGTAATTGATAGGGAACATTTGAAAGGGTTACATAAATAATAGACTAATCAAAGTATTGTTTAACAGTTTACAAAAACACATGCCCTACTGCATGTACATTTATTTAAATTAATGTTGCTGTCATAATTTATGAGAAATTTTGAAAGAGGATTTCATTTTCACCTTATGGTTAATGGTCTCATAAATAATAATTTGTCAATTTATAGGATAATTTATACTCTCAAATTGTTCAGCGTACCCCTTTAAAGCATAGGTGTGCATTTACTGTTCTGGACAATTACTCTGTGAATAAAACTGCAACTTTCAAATCTCATTTCCGTGTCTGCCAAACCCTACTCTTAACTAATTTTCTGTTCTAATAAGAATTAATGACATTAATAATCCAATGCTATGCAGAAGAGACCTGGGACTTTTCTTCTATGTGCAGTATCATCCAGTATTTTTCTAAAGAAGATATTAATACATCAATGATAGCTGATCAACATATCTAAAAAAATGAATGTAAAAAACCAATAAAACCAGCTCTTCCCCAAAAATCAAATACCTAAAAAATACATTCACAATTGAATTCTGTTTTTTTTTCATTTAAGCACATGAAAGTTGTACTTGTTAATCATTTACTAAGTGGTGATATATCTTGAACACTAAAAAGGCTCAGTCTGATAGTTTGAGGTAGGACTAAATCTGCTTACAGAAATCTTCCATTTTCCCCATTATTTTCTAAAAACATTTTAATATTGTATGATTATATGAAGGAAGAATACATTTACAATCTGAATATTTGAAATTAAAGAAAAGGTTGTATTTCCCTTGGATGGCAATTTGAACATGCTTTGTCATCAGATCTTCTACATGCAAACCAAAATGCCCATAATGTGAAAGATTTTGCATTTATTTGTGCCCATATCAGGTTGCCACAACTGAGGCTGCTATTTACTTCTAATCAGTCCCATATATATATATATATAGATAGATAGATACACACACACATATATATATGTATATGTGTGTGTGTATGTGTATATATATATATATATATATATATATATATATATATATATATATATATATATATATATATATATATATATTTATGTATTCTTTGGGTTCCACTGCTACTCATTGAAAGGTGCTGTGAGAGCCTGGTATCAGCAGAGTTTCCTGCATGGAAAACAGCCACTCTTTTCACCAGCAGTCACTATCCTCTGCCAGGTTGTTCCTAGGCTGAGCTTCTCAGACTCTGTGTAGGGTGGCTTTTTTCTTCTTCTTTTCCTTCTACTTCAGGAAAGGAGGGCCCCTGCATGTGTTTAACCCCACATTTTTTCAGGATACTAATATTTCTGCCTTTAATTGACAGCAGTTTTACAGGAGAGTGTGTCCCAGATGTGATTGCTCTAAAATGAAAGAGCACTAGTGTTGGGCTTGAATGTTTCCCATCTAATTACCATTTGCCCCTTCATTTTATTTTGGAAGGGTTTTTTTTTCACTCGAGTGTGGGGTTTCCAAATGATTCTGGTAATCCTGGATTTTTTTTCCCTTGTTTTTACAGGTGACCTGTAACTGTTTCACCATCAGTAATGGAGAGATGCAGGATGTTGGTGTTGGCCTCTATCCCAGGTACTATGGACACTGTTTCATTCACAGGCAAAATCTATGTCAGTTTTTTTCTCCTTTTTTCCAAGGTAGCTGTAAGGACCATCAAACCAGCAGGTAACATGTCTAAATGAGAAACTGGGAAACAGAAATAAATTAAAGAAGAGTAAAAAAAACACAATCTAGTTGAAAGCATTCTTAATAGTCCTTATTACAGCATTAAAACAGTTTAAATGGTATACATCTTTATATTTTTTTTTTTTGGAGGTGGTAGTCTTTTCTAAGTAAGAATAAATGCTGACATCAAGAATGTGTAACTGGGACTAGTAAGGGAATGCTGTTCAATGATGCTTTAGAATACAGATATTTTGCAGCTGAGAGCCTTCAGAATTAGTAATTAAAAGGAAAAGGTTGATATATTTCTAAGTAAATTACCATAACAAAGAAACCAGTAAGGTGAAAAGATAAGTCACTTAAGAGATAGATGTTACTGTTGTAACAGTAACAGTAATTTTGTGCTGATGTACAAAATTATTGTTTCTTATTTGTATTAGGAAAGAAGTATGTACCAATGAAGGTTTTATCTTCATAGAATTAGTAACCTGTCATCATAAACATGGAAAATTAGTATGTAGTTTGAAAGTATGTTTTGCCATCTAATTTTTTTGTTGATGCATGGTTGAATTATGTTTGTCAGTACCTCAGTTGGCCTGTTACTGCTGTTTCTTTTCTTTCTAATCTTATATGTAAGATTTAACTAAGGACACTTAATATCTTGAGATCTGCTTTGTAGTAAAGATGAGGAAAAGGTAGTTAGGAGGACATGGAAATTAGTGTCATGAAGAGTGCAAAGCAGTCATTTGATTTCATAATGAAATGAAAACAATAATTGAGAAAAATGAAATATTATTTTTGAGCATTATTATTAGGGAAATGCTTGCTTTTGGTTGAAAAAGCCCTTAATTGTGAAGAAAATATCTGTCTGTGTTCAATGATGATGCACTGCCAAGGGATGCCGGAGACTCTTTCC
Organism: Serinus canaria; assembly: GCF_022539315.1. Classification (NCBI taxonomy): domain Eukaryota; kingdom Metazoa; phylum Chordata; class Aves; order Passeriformes; family Fringillidae; genus Serinus; species Serinus canaria. Next base: position 36,424,679 of record NC_066316.1, read on the forward strand.
TGGGTCACTTCAGAGCAGTTTAGGATTTTGTTATAGCAAAACAGCTGGAAAAATTGAGAACTTTAAATCTGTGGTTTACAAGTCCTGGCAAATGTCCTCCCAGATGAATTCATATGCTTCCAGAGGAAATTGCCATCAAACACACTAGTGTCTCCATGAGACAAGATTTATTTAAAGGTTCTTTATTAAGCCTTATTAAGAGGTTCTGTGTTGTTGTATGGCTTGATAGCTTCAGCATCACAAAATATTTTGAAATAGGTAAAATCCTATGGCCCTGCTGTGCATCACATTGTGAGCAGCTTTGAGAGTATGCCCAGTGATCTCATAATAAGTGTAAGGGATACACTCTCCCAGTGGGTTCTTGAGGAGATTAACCACAGATATTTATTAGGCCAGAAGGGATACCAAAAGAGTCAGACCCCTGTTGATAGCTCCTGCAAGAGTCAAAAAAACCCAACTAAATAAACATGGTTTGGTGCAGGGCTCTGACCCTTGGCAACATCCTCTATTTTACCACCATCAGTTGGGATTTTGAGTAACTGAATCAGACAAGGACAAGGACAGAATTTGGTAAGCCAAAAATTCTTTTTCCAGCCTGATAATGCCAGAATTTTTCTTTCAATCCGTCATTCCCATAGGGAAAAAACCATCAACCCCATTTCTGCTACAGCAGAAACGTTTGCCTGGCAAAGTCAGTTGTTTCTCAGCTAAGGAAACTGGTGATTCAGAATTATATAGCAGATGTTGTTAGCAGCCTCCTTCAGAGAGAGGGAAGGGTGTGCTTGTGCAGTGCTTGTGTCTCCTGAGGGTGCCAGCAGCTCCCAAATGAGCTGTGCTGCCCCAGCTGTCACATGCCACAAGAACAGAGGCTGGGCCAAAATCTGCTTTAAAACGGAGACAATGGCCATGTTTCCTCTCTCAACTTTATACACCAACTTCTTTGGCTTTGGGACATAGTATGCTCCATTTTCTCCTGATAGGAAATACATGTTGGTTGTTGGCTTCTTTGAGCTGGGCTTGCAATGACAGGTAATTGATAAGGTTGGTGCCCTGAAACTGAGCAGAAGCAGCAGAAATAGAGCTCAGTCCCTCTTGCCAAGGGAATTACTGTCAAGGTAACAAGGGAAGTGTCAAGGTAACAGGGTTACCTTGTTCCCTTCTTGTCCAGTCCCCTGAATCAGGGCTCCCAGAGAGGCACTGGGAGGCCATTGCCTTCCTCCTGCCCTGAATACACAAAAGGCAGAAACATTTGAAGAGATCCCAGCATGGCTCCTATTACCAAGGAATATAAATCTTCTAAGCATTCATTTTCCTCCCCTAACCAGGAGCAGCTGATTTAACAGGGAATTTATTTGTTTCATGACTTAATTGCTTGATACTTCAGATGTAATCATGTTAGCTACTTTCAAATGATAAATGGGAAATGGCAGAGGAGACTCCTCTGTTAAGTTTTTTTTTCTTTCTTTCACCCCTCACAGCATGTCTTTACTGAACCACAGCTGTGACCCAAACTGTGTGATCGTTTTTGAAGGATTCCAGCTTTTACTTCACTCTGTCCGAGAGATCCAGATTGGTGAAGAGGTAATTAACTTGTCCTCCCTTCCATCACAGACACCTGCAACAATGACATCTCCCTAAATAAATTCCAGACTGCCGGGCCACCAGCTTAATATTTTGATGATATATTGATGCCACTTTCTAGCACATAGCTATCAGGAGGAAAATGATAAATAGAATCATCTCTTCACACTGCCTGGGCCCCGTAATCATTACTTCTCATAAATCACTAGCAGTCTTGATAAATTCCTGTTCCTCCTTTCCTCCTCTAGGCACTTCATTTTGTTTGTATTTGAGTGTCTTTACCCTGATGGGAACACTTGGAGTATTTCTGAGTGGAATGCAGTGTTCCCTAAGTCATTGCAACAATAACATTTGTCAGGCGGCAACCATGCAGTCGTAGTAAACCTTTCATTGACAGTGAAAGCAACAAAACAAGGTTTGTTTGCTTGTCCATTTCACTAGGAAAGACTTCAAAATATCCTTTTCAAGAGATTTGTGATTTGATCTAAGGTATTCTCTACTTTTTTAAAAAATAGCACTTGTATTAATTTGAAAATAAGCATTTGTGACTAGAAATCAAAAATAAAAGTGTTTTGTAGCGATGCAGTACTGAATTTGCTTAATTCAGTAAGACCTGGAAGGAAAGGTGTGCAGATATGTAATTTCAGATGCATCAATGACCTACACAGTCCTAGCTGTTGGTCATTTCAAAATCATAACCTAATGTAAATATGATTCATTCACACTTGTTCTTAAAACACTGTAAATATGAAGACCATACTTATTTGATTTAGGCACAGAATTTATTTACCTCCCTATGAAGTTTCTTCTTTTATAATCTTTTCTCAAAGGTACTAGGGCATGAAAGTAAGTAAATGGTAGAAAATTTTTTTAGTCCATCAAAATAAGGAAGTGGTAGAATACGATTTTCAGGAAAACAGTGTTAAGAACCAACAGAAATGTATTTGCCTGCTTACCTTTTTGCCAAGAGAAACCTTTCAGGATGCAATATATGTTTGTGGAGCTATTAATTATAGACATTTTTTCAGTCCAGCATTCTTGTTTTAGTATTATTATAGACACTTTCCTTCTATTTTATCCATAAACCATAACTTTCCTCTTGGCTTCCTAGTTCACTAAGATGGGTTGCTTTTTTAGAAATACAGCAGACTATAATGTCTTACCAGAAATAAAATGGGCTTAAGGCTTAAGAGACAAAGTAAAGCTACAAAGCCAGTATTAGGTTTAGATCTGTAATGGGAGTAAGAAGGGAAATAAAATTTTTGTGAGGGTCTGTACAAGTCAGCAGTTCAATATTATTGTCAGTACCTATTTACTTTTCCTTATACACAACTTCTACCTCTTTTCATTTTGTGTTCTGCATGATGATTTTGATGCAACTTTCCACACTGCCTTTCTGCTTGCCTGCAGCAGGGTGAGCTCAGTTTTAGTAATAGCCAGGCATTGAATTTACAAACATATGTACGTGAAACTGTATCATCTGTTGTGAGCTGAGTTTTAACTCATGTCATGATCTGAGCTAATGAAGATGCATGTCAGGGAGGAAACTGATTGGGTTTTCTGAATAAATTGGGTGCTCTGAGATGGTAAGATGAACATTATTTCAAGTCATGAAGCAACAAGAAAATTATAATCACTAGAAATTTTCTCTTATCCTGTTCAAACTTACACTAGATGCAGACAGCATGAGATCATCTATAAAATAAGTCAGAGAAATTAAGCACTAAGATTTATCAGAAATAAGAAGCTAGGTAGCAAGTCAAGCTCAGTAGAGGAGGACTATTCCATCCATACAGGAATACATTTTTGCACATTCTGTCAGAGCACACTGCAGCAGTTTACTCACACTAGGGAGTTGTTGACCACCTCTTATTGCAGGGAAAGCAGAGACCTGGGGAGCTGAGATGACTGGCCATTGTGGTCATCTCAGCATTCTGAACTTTGATTCCAGAATCTCAGAACTCGTTATAACACCTTGTGGCTCTTCAAGATAATGACAGAATTACAGAATGTTTAGAGTTGGAAGGGACCTCAGAGATTGTCTGGTCCCTTGCTGTGGGCAGAGGCACCTTTCACTAGACCAGGTTGCTCAGAGCTCCATCCAACCCAGCCTTGAACTCTGCTAGGGAAGGAGCCCCACAACTCCTCTGTAATGTTGACTATTACAGTTTTTGTAACTTTAGATGATGTTAATTTGACAACACACAAAGATTTCCTCTACTTGCAGCTCTTCGCAAAAATGAAATTTAAATGCTGCAAAGAAAGGTGAGATATGGGGAAGAATTATAAAGAAAAGCAAAAATTATATGTCTAGAGATTCTGAGGGCTCCTTTACTGGGAAAGCAGCCTATCAGCTAGATTTGTCAAAAAGACAAGCAGCCTACTCTTAAGAGGTCTTCATCATTTCCTTACCCTTAAGTAACCACTTCAAACAGCAAGATGTGTGCTATAACACGTGTGCTTCACACATCAAGATGTGTGCTATAATTTCAATTGACTTTTTGTTAGTTGCTGAGTCTACCTGGTGTTTTGCAGGAAGACACGAGATGATTTCACCTCCTCTCCTCTCTCTCCTCTCAAAGCAATTAGTCTTGCTGGGAGACAGAATGGATTAGCTGAGGTGCAGTTCTGCTCCAAAATGGGTGCTTTGCTTCTCACCAGCTTCAGAGATCAGTTAGAGCAAATTTGTATCTTTCTTCAGAATATCATATAACTGACTGTACCTTACAGAGCAACATTTTTTTTAAATACTGAAAACAAATAATGATTTCAGATGAGCAAATAAATCTATTTTCATGATAGATTTCAACCAATTTATATAGTGGTTTTGTTACTGTATTTCTGTGAGAAGTTTTCTATCTGTGTATGCTTGACACATTACATTTTGTCTCATTTAAGATTTTAGAAAAAAATTTTCCTTGAATTAGAAGTTGTGCAGGTTTTGCACCCTTGCAGAAGGCCTTTTGATCTTATATGCCAAAACAGAAAGAGTGCAGACTGTTAAGCACTTCTGTAACTCTGTCTCAGGACCAGATTTCTGTACACAACCCTCCCTAAGATTCTGAGACCCATGACTGCACAACCAAGAATATTCCCTTTTTGTTCCTTTTCCACTAGCATTGAAATACTTGATTTTAAATTTTTACAGAATTTTCTGTCTAGAAATTTTGTGGCTTATATTCTGTTACAAAAAAAAAAAAAAATAAACAACAAAAAACCCCAAAAAACCAACCAAACAAAAACCAAACAAAAACCCAACAACAACAACAAAACTCCTCATAAATTAAGTCCACTGCATCGTGGCAGTACTGGAAAATTGTGTCTACCTCAGTTGGCAGATGAGGAACATGAGAAACTAACCACCATATCTATGATTAAAGAATTCCTGTGTCAGAGCAAGAAGCAGGGCTCAGACAGTGCAGTATTTCTAAGGGGAGAGTCTTAAGAGTCAATAAGTCACATGGCTGTTAAATAATTCCTTGCCTTCATAAATGTTTTTAATATATATTCTCCAGTTTGGGGGGAAGAGATTTATTGCATTCTTTATAAACCATGCAATAAAGAGGCAAGCTTTGGTCAGTTGAAGTAATGTTTTAATTAGTAGCATACATCCCACATGCAAATACCATTAAGACAACCTTTGATAAATGGGCATATTTCCTAAATATGTACAAGTTAAATGAGCCTTGAATCTAATGAAGTGATCCAAAATTAAAGCAAGGACAGAAGATAGACTTGAATACAGAAATTTTGGTTTTAAACAATTAAATTTTTAGTATAGACTCAGTCACTGTCAGGTTGATCATGTTTCTAAATATTCTAGTTATGTTTTACCACTCAGTCTCCCAGCTACAAACATTTTTTTTCCCTTATGGATTTCTGCTGGCAGGGCTGGGAATTTGAACTTGGGCAAGAGAGACCCTAAGTCGTTAAAATGCTAAAAAGAGAGATAAATGTGATGAAGCCTCTCCTCTTTCTGCCCAGCCATATGTTTTAATCCAGAGCATGTTGGTACGTGACTCTTCATATCCACAACTGTTTGGCAACCTCTGAAAAATAAATGGGTTTTTTTAACTTCTTCCTACCCCCAAGGTTTCTGCAATATAAATGAAAAAGGGGGGAGGGGGTGGAAACCAAAAATATAAAGAGAGAAAGGGATGAAGCCTGTAGGCTGGATAGGTGAGGTATATTTGGTGTTGGCACTGTGTTTATTTTGCAGTATTATAACTAAACCCTGACTAATGATGCTTTCAATAGTAATGACAGGGCTTAAACCATTGTCTTAAATATTTTGGCAAAGAGTAGACTAATCTCACATTATTTTTTTCCCAGAAGATTCCAGGATTCCTACTGTCTTGCACTGTGTCTGAACTTGGTTAAATCCTTTTTACTGTTGGATGCCACCTGAACCCAAAGTCCAGTAGGACATGAGTCAAAACCAGAGATGTTTATGCAGAGGACAAGAGACAGGGAACAGCCAGTGTGTAAAGTGATTTTGACAGAAAACACTTGTGAGTTGCAAGGAGACATGAAGATTGGGAGGCTTTTGATGGGAGAGGGAAATTGGTTTTTGAATGTCTGAAGGATGATGGTTAGGACTGCAGCTTGGATGGAAAATGCTTTGTGGGAAGGAAGGGAGACAGATCTTTCTTACCACACCAAGGAGGATGCAGATTAAGACCACATGTGGAAAGAAGTGAGGACAAAGTTGTTGGGGTCACTGAAGAGGTTTGAGAAATCAGAGTGGGCAAGAAGGACTGTTAACTTGGGAAAGCAAGGGAACACAGTGGGGAAAGGTGAAGGATAAGGCTAAAGGACAGATCTGAGACTCATGGTACCAAAAGTGGCTATGCAAGGAGCTAGAATTTATGGCTAGGAAACAGGTTTAGATAATCAAGTGTTGAGAATAAGACAGGAAAATAATATGTTGAGGGGTAGAGAAGAGACAGAATTAGAGGGACATTGGAGATAATGGAGCAGAAGAGAAAAAGCTTGGAAGAAAGGATGGAAAATAAATAAGCAGCACAATTTCCATCCATTCACTGCAGAAAGATCAGAAGGAAGCGTAAGGCTCCCATGTAAAATATTAGTACAGACTGTTCTGCTGTAAGCCAGTATGGTGAAACTAATCCTCTCTTGGCTCAGACATGCACAAGCTGAGACAGAACAACATTATCTAGAATTCTAAACCTAACAAAGTTCTCACACTTGCTAACTTTTGATTAATTGTGGAATTTTAATTTGTCTCTTTCATTAATTATACTATTAATCTTCAATTGTGAGGCCATATTTATTTTAAATGCTTGACTTTGCCATTTCAGTAGACTTCTTTTAACACAGTTCTCCTTCAATATGTATTCAAATTTCACTGCAATGATAAATGAAAAAAAAAAAATGCAGGCATTGTTTTAGTTGCTTGTTAATTGCTCATTCAATTAGAATGCCCACTAATTTGCAAAAATGCAGGTTCTGACAATGGATTTCGTAGTGATTACTAAAATTGGTCAGGTTTTCCTGTAATTTCTTTGAATGGACTCTCATGATTCAACTGAAAACCGTGTGAAAATTCTCCCAATTATTTGAAGTATCTAGGCTCAGGATGAAATAATGTGACCTGATTTTTTTCCAGCTCTGACCCCTCTGGAGTGTTTCAAAGTGTGTTGGGCGTATAGTGTAATCACTGAATAACATGTGACTGTACACTGGTCTGAACTGAGCTGGTTTTTTGTTATATCCTTTTCCTTATCATTAGTTTGTGCCTCTGAAGCACTTTAAACACTTCAAGAACTCTACGAATGGTTAGTCCTGTAAAATTCTTTCTGGCAGGCATCAAAGTGAACAAACTACAGACTTCTCTGTAGCTCATTGGAATTCACTCTGTACAGTGTAAGAAGTTGAAAAATGGCACAAATTTAGGCACAAATTTTCTTTTATCATTTTAATAAATCTTCTTGTCAGTAGTTTCAACAACTTAAGACTGCAATGCTTTTGTGCTTCCTTGGTCACAAGGGAAACATCACAGACATACTGGAAATGGGTATGGAATAAGAGGAATTATCCACAGGCTCAAACATATATTTGCAAGAAAGTAGGGGCTTCCCTGAGAAAAAAAATTTGGAGATAGTTGGATATTGTATAACAGCTGTGATAAATACACACTTAAGCTTTGGAGCTAGACAGAAAATGAGATTTAATGTACAAGGGATTCAGATACTTTATGCATAGCTTCTTTGCTATCCTTCCTTTTTCTACAAAAAAGGATTAAAAGTTGAAATATTGATAATTCTGGGTGGAATTAATAATTTCAAACAATATTGATCTTGAAATGTGAAAAAGTATTCTTCCATGGAAATTATCTTTCTCTTTTTCTCGCCTTCTGTAAAAGTAGTCAATTTCTTCTAGAAAATAATCTGTTAGCATTTTATTTTATGCTGGGAAAAATGTTTTATCCAAAAAAATGTTGCCTCTGCTAATATATACACAGAGAATGGATATTTTGTAAAATATTCCAACTCTTTTTTCTTAATGTTCTGCATGCAGCTCACCATCAGCTACGTTGAATCACTGATGCCTACCAGGGAACGCCAGAAGCAGCTGCTGCGCCAGTATTGCTTCGAATGTGATTGTCCACTCTGCCAGAATCAAGAGAAGGTAGGCTGGGAGAAGAAATTCCTTGCCAGTGAATTTTCAAAGCCTGTCAGCAGCTTTCCTTCCTTATCATAATACTTATCTTTTGCTACAAATGAATGGCCAGTAGAGGGGAGAAAATTGCCTCTGCCCTCTTTGCGTGTTTTTGTTGCTGTGAAAGACAAGCAGGAAGTGTTGGCACTTTTTTTATTCAAAAGAGTAATCTTGGAACTTCAACTGAAGCCACTTGTCTGATACTACAGGAAGGTTGTGCTTATCCTCAAAGCAATGTTGAATTAATTTTGCCAAACACCTGCATCAGTAATTTTCAAGAACTACCAAGCTTGTTGAGCAGTTGTTAGAGAGAATGGTGAACATCCTTGGGTGACTTTGTAGTTTTTATGCTCACTTACATCACAAGTTCTTGGAGTAGCAGGTCAGTGGCTGTGGTAGATAAACTTTTGTTCAATATGATCACTTACTAGGGTTCAGCCTAGCCTCATTTGATTATATTCTGATTTGCTTCATATTTATACAACCTTGGCACACAAAATTTGTCTCAGAGGCTGATGAGAGATTAAATGGAATGGGCAAAATGAGGCTGGCTTCATAGCAGTTTTTATGCACTTAGCCTCTTTTGTTATATGTAGAGTTGTTCTTATTTTCACAAATGCCTGTTTGAAGTGAGTCCCCTGTCATAGCTAAATGTGTTCCTGTAAGATTAGAAACAGTAAGCAAGGTATTGATGAAAATTTAATTCCAAGGAGCATAATATGGTTTGTGAAATAATAGCTGCGCAGAAAAAAAAAAACCAGAAAAAGAAACCCCCAAAGTTTAAAGTACAACATATGCTTTGATTCATCAGTAGGCAGTTCAAAAAAGAGAACACAGAAAATTTCAGGCTTATGACATAATGCTAAATTACTTCCTGTCTGTGTTGGCATTCTGTGCCTGATAAAAGCTGCTGCAATTCTACTCAGAGGCAGTGAAGTGAAGACCTCTTTTTATCTTTCTTTTAAAGATGGTCACTCAAGTGCCATGAAATTTTTCATTAGTTTTAGGTAAATGGCATCCTCACAGATGCAATGATGATTAAGAAAAATAAGCAGGCTAAAGAGTCTTCAAGGATCACTTAACAGTTTGTCAAAGGGTAGGCAAGTGGTGTAAAGACCATTCAGCATGTGGAACGTTTTAGGAAATAATATCTCCAGGCTGGTGTATGTGTCATTGTAAGAATCAACATATAACATCAAAAAATACTGTAGTGAAATTATAAGTGCATATATTAATGAAAGCAGTACTCTCATACATAGGTTAAAATTAATTCATGATCTTTTTCTTTTTGAAATAATATTTTAATTTGTGTTCATAATCTATAGATCTTTGTTTTGCCCTTTCACAAAATTTCCCTGGGAATGACACTGTGACATGTTTGGAAAGCTCTTTGTGACCGCATTCTGAAATTCTGTGGTTGTCTGGTTGCTACCACGTTAAGAGGGTCTGTGAAAGTCTAGAAGCATCATGGCAGCTAGGTCTGTTAATGTCTATGAAGAGCACATCTTTATCCTCAGTTTCAGTTTAGAGTGTTAAATGTTATCTGCAGCAGTCCTCGTAGTACTGTGTTCCATTTCTCTGTGACAACTGAATTTGTAAAATCTCTACATGACTAGTTTGCTTGGGGTTTTTTTCCCATTTATCTTAGTCATTGCCAGTAAGCTGAGAGTCATGTAACACTGCAGGTACAGCAGGAGATAATATTTTTGGAAATTCTGGGTTTAGAGTTAGATGCTTAAAATTGATAAAATCATTCAAAACATCCCTTCTGAAATATCCCTGAGACAAATTTCCAAGTCATCTTAGAAAATTTTTAAAAAGCAAAATCTTTGTTAATAGAATAGGCACAGCTGTAACTTTGGATCATCAAGAATGGTAGAGTCAATATTGTAAATCAATATAGTCAGCTAAAAGTAAATTCCCATATTGCAACATTGTTTTGCAGAAAAAAAGATCGTTTAGTCAACAGCAATTCATCTCATGTATCTTTCTTATAGGTAAAAATGCAAATTCCAGAAATGCTTTATCAATTCAAGTAAGTTCTTGTGTATTGGGGATTTTTTTCAGTTGCAGTCATCTCATCCAAAAAGCTAGAACCCTTTTTGAAACCACATTTATAGACACAGAAAACACTTCTAGAGCTTGTGTTACTCCAGTCTTGTTGAGTGTGCTTGTGATCACATACTAGGGACTAGTGAAAGCTCTCAAGATGCACACATCAATTTATAATAAAGTTTTAAGTCAAGTGATTTGTACTGTAGCTTTTATTCTACATCTTTTGTGATATTTTGAAAGTGATCCTGCAAATCCCCTGTGAAATATATGTGACAAGTTTATACGAAGAGCCCATAAACCTTATGTTTATTTGTACTTAGTTACATGCATCCTTATTTATTCATATTTATAAAAACACTTGGCAAGATAATTATCAATGAAATTTATGTTTCCTGCTGTATTTTTAAAGGCTTGTTCATTTAGTGTTAAATGCCTGAGTGAAAAAGGAAGATGGTACCATGTTTCTGTTCTCAAGTCAACTACTAGACTGCAAGTGACCTTGGGAAGTTTGTTTTATTCAAGACCAACTTTTGTGTTTTCTAAGATCCAACCCTTTTTTTTTCATAATTGGTAGGAAGCCACCATTTCAATTGGAGCTCAACAGGTTTTTGACTAGAAAACAGATCAGACTGTATTGGGGATCATTTTTGTGAATGTTCTGTGAAGCTGTGGTTTGTTCAGTCTCTAAAAATGCAGGAAGAAGATAATTTATACGTAATTTATACTTCTGCTGAATATTCTGGTGCCCAAAGGATAATGAATAAAGGTGCTGTATTTTCTAAGGTATTTTAGCTTTATGTGATGGATTTTTTAAAATGAGAATAATTCCTTGTAGCAGAATAGTTTGGGGTTTATTTGTGTGCTTTGTGCCTCCCTCATACAAAGAGCAAAGACAAGTAGCTCATTCATACTGTCTTCAGTAGAAATCCATGAAAATTGGAATGGATAAAAGAGGTTAAAGGAATGCCTTGAAGTAAATTGCCCACTCTTTAGACAGATAAAATTTGATGAGAAAAATTATGCTGCTCCATGAAATATATATAAACACAAAATCCAGACTGACACGGTGACATTTCTGTGCTAGCTGACATGGATAACCAGAGTGCAGTTCCAACACTGCCTAGATGAACACAGCTCCCTTGCACAATTGTCAGGATCTGAGATTCTAATATCGCAGATATTAGAGACAGGCAAAGCCTACATTTTCAGTGTCATGAAAGGGGCTGCAGCCCAACCCCAGGCACTCTTGCTGAAGCCAAAGTTACTGAAGTTTAGCATCAACTGATGCACACTGGCACTCACCAGACCAAGGGAAGGGTTCCATGGCTCAGCAGTCACAGTGGCACTGCATGCAAAATGAGAGGGAATGTTCCTCACTGGTCACTGCAGGTGAAAGGACTCCAAAGTGAATCTTTGCTATACAGTAGTAGTTCTTTATCTTCCTCTCCAGCTGTGAACACAGTCACAGAATAATCTAGGTGTATAGCTGCTATCAAGGATGAGAAAACATAGAAGCAAACAGTGGCAATAGCTGAGCTGGGAATCTTAAATAATTTTGTGCCTGAGCCTCAATGTGAGCTGCATTTTAATTCTAAGGAATTACTATGATGCTGGCCAGTGTCTTCTAGCAGCTGGTCAAGCAGCCTTGCAAGTACAAATACACCACTGTAAGCTGGTTAAGACAAGATTGAGGTGAACATTTTGGTGGTTCGGAGAAATTAAATGGCACTAACTACAAATCTAAACAAGACTTTTGTCCAAAGTTAGAGAAAACAAATCTGGAACTAAAAGAGGGGAAAAATCGATGTCTTCCTAAAAATCACTCATAGAATACTTCCTCTCTGTCAATACTTTAAGTTATAGCTACTGTATTGTCTTCAGTTCATTGTATCTTTGACAGCTTTACACATCATTCTTTGCTCCATTTTAAGATCAATCTCCACTGTAATTCAGGAATGTGTGCCAGGCTGAACTCTAGGCAACATATTCCAGCACATAAAAGCCCCTTCCATTAATTATAATTAAAGATGGGTTTACACTGATGACAAACATTTTAAATGAAGAACAGTTTTTTCCACATCATGAGCCAGAGAATTGTTCATGTTGTTCATCTTCAGCCAAGGATTTCAGGGACATTTGTGCTTATAGAATGGTTTTGTTTTGAGTCAGGTTTCTCTTTTGGAGCCGGGATTTAATATTTTAGTCTAGCTTGGTTTTTGGAAAGCTTTTATTTATTACAAGGTCAAAAGCAATGGACTTGACTCTGAATCATTTTTATATTTGGCCAGTGTCTGAGAGTTGCCAAAGTTAATAACAGCATAATGCCAGTAAGCATGTTGTTCCTTTAATAATTTCTTTTGCTTTGCAAAAAGTACCTACTTATACTGCAGCCTGAATTTTGGTAGGAAGCATCACAAGTCCATTTTCCAGCTCAAGGGCTCTCAAAATCAGGTCACCTGAACAGCAACCAAGCCATCAACCTCTACATAAAAACACCACCTGCAGTTCTTTACCTGTTATTACATAAATCCACCAGCTCTGTTATAAACCCACACCCCCCAAATAAGTTCCTGAACCTGAAGTTTTGATGTTGTTTTTCTAGCAGAGGGAGCAAAACAACTGTAGTTTTGAACTTCATCAAATGTAAGTAAATTGATCAAATCAGTTGCTGCAGCATATGTCTGTGGTTGATTTGTCCCCAGATTTCCTGAATATGACCAAAGGTACATTATACAACATTTTCAACTTTGATCCTAATGTTTGTTCTCAGCAATACCTTTGAAGAATATGTGCTTAAATTACAGAGGTGTTGTTAGATGAAGAGTATTATTATTGATTGTTGTTTTTAATTAGGATGTATAAGCTTCATGCAAGATCACTTTACTGGTGTGAGTACAAAAATGTCACCCTCCCTCAGGGATCATATATTTAGGACACAAGAAACACAAAATTATATGTTAAGAAGTGCCTTTAAAATTGCTGAATTGTGAAGTTCCATAAGTTTGTGTCCCAGTTTTCCTAATATTTATTTATATCTAGACATTTACATTCTCACTAAGTTTCCCAAGTACGATATGAAAGATAGACCTCCAAATTAATTCTGAAGATGAAGCCTGCGAAGCAAGGATTGTTGGAAACAGGTCTCTTTATACAGCTAACTGAACATTAAACCCTTTGATCAAAGCAAAGACAAAACTAGAAGCATCTGTTTCTCTAGTCATGATTCTAAAAACTTGTTAAGTACCAAGCAGTGTGTTAAAAAATTATCAGGATTTTGTTCCAATAGAATCCTGTTTAATTAATTTTCTATCAAAATACAGAATTTGCAATACTTAATTGTAGAAATTTTTTATTCCTTGTCTTTTTTACTGTTTTGCCACTAGAATTGCCTTTGAAGCAAACTACAGGAGATCAGTCATGTTTCACCCACCTACTCTTCCAGCCCCATGTCAATGTAACCAGTGCCTACAAAAGTCAGTGGCAGTAACTGGAGCCTGCTGGGACACAATGCTGTTTCTCTCCATAGGTGGCTGGCTATTTCTTCCCTCTGGCAAGGCATTTGGTAGTGATGTAAACCCTGGATTCATTCCTGAAATCCAGCAGTCAGACTAACACTCTTTCTTTCAGAGGATCCTACCCTCTTGGGATGGATTTCCAAACAGCCAAGGACAGAGGGCTTTTCTTATTCTAGTGCCAAAAATAACAGTAAAAAACAAGGCAGCTGCTTCTAATTTCTGGGATCTCTTGTTCATTAACAAAGCCATCATGTCTTCAGCTTCTTAGCATTTCTTACATGACTTCTGAGGCTCCTTCCATCTTTCAGCATTGTAATTTTTTTCCCTCTAAAGTGCAGTTCCAAAGACAGTGGCAAATGCACTGTGATCATTTTTCCATGACAGCTTGCCTATCCCAGTTGCTTGGGGACTGCCTCAGTGTGCTCTGGTCACCACTTGGCAGCATCCAGCTGGAGCTCACTTGGGTTGTCAAGGTCATGGAAAAGATCTGGCTGTTCTTATAAATAGACATGAGTTGAAAGATGTATGTAAATTCTCTGCCTTGTCAGGAGATCCTTAATAGGGCAACCTGAATTGGTTTGGTCCACTGAGTTCAAATTTAAAGCAAACATTGAAGTTGGGAGTCTGGCACCCTCCTGGGAGTCTGGCTTTCTGCTCATCCCAGTGGAGCAGAATCTCATTCTTTTCGGATCCATCCATCTAATAGAAAACTTAAATCTTCTGGCAGATGTTATGAGGAGAAACACTTTTTTTACCAAAGGAAGAGAGGGCATTCTCAACACTTTTTTAGACTGTTGCAGCTACATTTAAGTGCCTGGATCCTTCTGGATCTGTCCTTTCTGGATGTCCAGCTTCCTTGGGAGTGTTAGAGCTAGATATTAATGGTAGGAATTTTTCTTTTTTTCAGATGTTGTCATTCCTACAGCAGTCACTGTTTGGTTTCTGCTGAATGACAAGCAGAAATAAGAAAAGTCTCACTGTGGATTAGCAATCTAAAATAAACATAGAATATTCAGAGAGAAACAGCAGTCATTTAAATATAAGACTAGGTCATAAAAATCACTTACCAAACACTTTTTCCTGCAATGGTTTTGGAGAGACTTTTTTCCCCTAAATATGTATGCAAGCCAGTCATTTCTGAACTTGAATCTCTGAATTCTCTTTTGCTGGAGCTCCTATAAAATCTTATGTGTTTCAGCCTGTCAAGGTGGTTTCTAATAACAGTAGTACCTTAGGGAATAATCTTGATTTTGGATGCTTTTTCTTGATCTGTTTATCAGTCACATTTTTCTATTTTGCAGTGTGTTGGATCTTTTAAAATGCCATTAATTAGGTAATTTGATTGAAATATGATAGGTTTCAATTCAGATCCCATAAGTCATTAAAAAAACAAAAAGGATGTGGCAACTTTAAACTGCAGATTTCTGGACTGAATGAGTTTTGATTTTCTGGATACAAGAATCTCTCTGGTTGAAGGTCATCCACTTTGGACAAAATAATATCTACATCAGAGCCAGCATGACATTTTTTCCTAGCTGCTAGAGCAGACCCTACGGGCTAAGGGAGCCCCACAACTCTCTTAGTGCTTCAGGTGATGGGTGAGATTCAGGCAAGTCCAGGATGTGCACTGAATCTTTCTTCTAGATTCCTGTTCCAAATCAAGTAAAAATAGGAGCTTGGATCTTTTTTCTTTCCAAGTGTATATTTTAATGAGCTATGAATTTTAAAGAAAAAAATCGAAGAAAGTGATTGGAAATATCTTTTTTCATTGGTTCTCTGGATGTAAGCAAAATCCTTTCTGACAGCAAAGCAATTTATCATTTACCTTTGAAAACCCAAACTAGGACAGCAAAATTATATGGGCTAACCATAAAGTCAGCCTTTATGGGCATGCTGTACATTTTGATCCTTCCATTTTATTGGTTTGTCTATTCTTAGACTCTCAGCTTTTAGGTTAAATATTCTTTTTACTCTGTGCAGTCTAAAACCCTGAAAAACAATGTAGCTGTGATTCTGATACTGCAGATTTTATAAATAATAGCAACATTAAAGTCAACAAACAATCTGAAATCACACCAACATGGAGGAAAAAAAAAGGTGGAAAAGTAGTCTACTGTTTATCAGCAAATTTGAAAGTTACTTAAAATAGGACACAATTTTATTATCTCATTGATATTTTTTTTTTAATATGACATCTTTAAGTAATTTCAGCTAAAGTTTTTTTTGTTTTTAACTCATTCCTTCTTGAAGATATTGCCTTGAAGACATCACCCAATACTAGTCCATGGGAACCTTTTCCATTCTGAATAAATGTTATCTACTATGTTCTTATGATTCTCCTTCATATCAGTGCATTATGTGTCTTTCTCTTCAGATTCTAAATATGCTTTCTGCATACTCCAAATTTCTGGTTCTTAATGCCATCCTCATTGTATACTATATACTTAATGTTGCTCAGCAATTTGTCTTTTGTTTCGTTTTTCTTAGCCAAAAAAAATTGTCCTGATAAATCTTTCCTTTCTTACAGTGTATTTTTTTCTGAGATCACTTACTGTCCATACAATGCCCAGAAATCACTAGAAATAATTACTGCAAATACAGGAGGTGTAATTGCTTGGTAAAGATTAGTTTCATTGCAGAGCCTGTTGTCCTAGTTTGCTGAAAATTCCAATCAGAGGAGAGGAATAATGGCTGGTTGTGTTAAGCAGGTTTGTGCGCATTGAGCCCATAAGTGTCACCATGGTTTTACCTTATATGGGTCAGTTATGGCTTTAAAAAGTCTGGGAACAGTTTAATCCAGAGGTCCTGATTTTTATCTGGTAATCTACCCATCATTAAATCTGTGAACTAAACCATTCCCTCTCTTGGAAGAACAGAATATTCTCTGGTCCATTTCACTGTGATTGCTTTTTGGGGTGAAGTGGGCATGTACCTACACTGGACAAACACAGGTCGGAATGGGAAAAGCAGTATTGTATGCATAGGTGTGTGCAAAGGTCCATGCATGGAACATGCAAGGACAGTTTAAAAGATTTTCCTATTTCATGAACAATGTGTTCCACATCCAGTACATGCTGGGGGTTGTTTCCTTTTGCTGCTTTTTGTTTTGTGACCTCTGTTAGGTAATGTGAAGCACTATTTCATATCTCCCTTCATAAATTAGATGCTGAAATGCCCATTATATGAGTAAATTTAAAAAAGATGAGTTATTCTTTAGTATATCTCAGTATGGAACTTACCACAAAGACTCACATTGCTATTTCCCATGCCACGTTGTGAAAGTGTATCTTTCACTCTAGGCTTATTTAAATTAAGAGAGCTGTCTTTCCTGCTTTCCTGCCAGCTGCCTCTAAGCTCTTAAGCACCCTTTGCAAGCCAAATTTTATTTTTCAAATATTGATTGACTGATTTAGAACTGTGTGGCAAGGTCATCAGGTATCATGACTTCATTCTAATTGCTTTTTGACAGTGTAATAATTCAAAATTGAGGTTCTGGCTGAATTTGTGGGAAGCACCATAGGTTGAGAAAGACAGAATCATCCTCAGTGCCTAAATCATTTCCAGTCCTTAACTAATATTCTCTGAGGTGTATTAAAGCAAGAATGAGCTCATTTGAATAACAAGGAAGCCTATAACTTTTGAGACTGTAAAACTGCAGACTAAATGCTTTGGCTTGAAAAATTGCTGTGATAAGCAATGTGCCATATCAGCTTCTTGCCATAATTTAATTCATGTCACAACAATGCAGTAACTAAGCTGTAGTTATAAATTTTGTATTTGTGAGCTCTATTCTGAGACATGAAGAGAAACTTTTGTGTGTGTAGAAGCCAGCAGGCTTTAGAAGGCTGTCTGTACTCCAGCCACGAGAGTTACAGCAGAGGATTGTGCAATTTTTTTGACCCACTGCAGGATGTTCTGCTGTTTTCCATGGGATTGCTCAGTGTATTGTATGGAAGATGTTGATTATACCATCAGCAGTGGTTTGAACTGGGGATTGTAGTAAAACAGTGTATCACAATTGTGCCCAAGATTTATCTGAACACCCTCATTAAGAAAAACTTGTTGCTGCATCATATTGATTATGGTATGAATCTTTGTCTTAGTGCTGGATATAAAATAAAGCTTCTGCATTTCCTTTGACAATATCTAGAAAACAAAATTTTTACTCTCAAAGTATTTCAAGTGTACAGTTTTATGTAAAGCTTGCATCATTCCCATGCACAAAAGAAATCCTTCTGAGCTTTGAGTGCTTTAGATGTGATTCCAGCTACTATCTAATAATACAGTAGTTTCAATCTCTAGACATTTTGGAGAGAGATACTGTGAGGTTCTGTAGCTACTACTCTGGATTTGGTTAATGAGGGTGAGGGTCCATATGAAGTAAGCTGCTTCTCCCTTGCCACAAACCCTGACCTGCAAAAGAAATGTTACAAAGAAAGTGTTGAGGTAGCTTTTTGGAAGGGCAGCACTCATCCATCTGATTGGGAGAAATATTTTAGGACAGTTTGTCTGTTCTCAAGCAATGAGTGAAGTTCTCAAAGGAGAGTACTTATCAGAACACAGATTACTGGTACTGTGGAGTGTTTTGGAAAACTGGAAATCCAGTGTAGATGATGTAACACCAAATCATGTTCTTGCATCAGGTCCCATGAGCAGTTGTTTTTAGGTAAGTCAAGATGTCTAATTTTCAGTACAGGTTTTGTGGTGGAGGCTGCCTCTCCTTCCTTTGAGTGACCTTGGCCCATCACCATTAAATGCTGAGGCACATAAATACTTCTAACACTGGCAGTCAACAGGAGCCAGCTGCATGCATGCAGAGCTCCTACAGCTATCCAGACAGTAAATAAAGGCCCTGAGAAATATTCAAGGGTCTTATAATAGTTTTCATGGCATTGGGATGTTTTAGAGCATGTCCCTTTCACTTTCTTTCATATTTTTCATGAAAATGACTAAAATGTTCCTATTTTCGAATTGGAACAACAGAGTACTAGAAAGGTACTGGAAACTGTTTCAAGCTCTTGTTTGCCTTGTGGAGTGTTTCTGACTGCTTCCCTCAAACCCTGGAAAAACCTTTGCTGATTAAATTGGTGTTAGTTAGGGGACAGTCAATAATAATTCTCCAAAGAAGTTTTTGAAATGACTAAAACGCTCTACATAATCTTTTTAAAGTATTTGAAAACCTCTTCTTTGATTATATTAAACTAATATTAATCTAGTCAGAAGTCAAATATTTTGGCAAAATTCTAGAGGAGGAAACTCCAGGTATTGTGCTCACTCAGGGAGCTGCAGCTGTAAAAAATTAATTCAACCTCCTTTATTCATGACCTTAAAACACTTGGAGACTGGAGAGTGTGGATTTGAGTACTGATGCTAAATATTCAAGAAGCATGCTAGTGAGTTAGGCAACCAGTTTTTAGTAGTACTCTAGGAATTTTGAGATCCAGCAAATATTTTAAGGTGTAGAGTGGATTGATCAACTATGTATGATCTTAATTATGTTGCATGTTCTTTTCTAAACCATCAGCCTCCTGTATTTCACACCCATTCATTCAGAAAGCATATGCTGAAGTAAATACTATATTTTTACATTGCAGTATACATTTAAAAAGCAGAATTACTATAGCTACAATTTTATCATGAGGTATCTCATGCATTAAGTTAATAAATTGTTTTGATATTAGTGTTCAAAAATAGAATCTAAAGTAATGTCAGTATATCTTCAGTGAGAACCAATAATTCAATGGGAACAAGTTCTTCAGATCACTGAAGCATATATTGAACTTCACAAGTAACTACATTTCTAGTTAGTGAAGTATTTAGTCATCTGCATAGATATTAACTTCAATGGGATTTATATATGCTTTTGAACTTAAGTGCATATTTCAGTGAACTGATGAATGTGGATTGGATTATACCTTGTGAATAACTGAAAATTCTGAGGATTTTGGACCTACAAATCTCTTCTGAGCCCCTAAATGCACTCAGTGCCACTCCATATCTCCACAGGATGCAGAATTAAGGAATAAAGAAGATTTGCCTTATAGCTGTCAGTTTGTGTGCTGTGGGAGACCTGGAGATTGCCTTAACAAATGTACAATGTCTAAGACAGTCTGTGAAATACCAGTCTCACTGTTGCTAGGGATTAGGCTGAACAGTGTCTTTGCTCAGGTAGATGAACTAACACAGGGCTTGTTTTTGTACCAATGCTGGAAATTACAATGGAATTACAAACGTGACAAGAATTTTTGGCTGATCTGGCATAAGGCCCTCTTTCACTCCTGCTAAGTAATTTCCTCTTCTTTTCCTCATTTCTGGTTTTTATGAGTTGATAAATAGTGAACTTCTATTTATTGTTCTTCCCACTGTCCAATCAATTTTTATTTCTGCTTGTAACCTATGCAGCTCGGATGGGAATTGTGCAGTCAACCCTAAGCTCCTGACACAGGGAGATTTATAGAGGCAGTGCTGTTACAGACACAAAACTCAGTCCTGTTGCTCATCACCCTGACTGGGTAGGCACTGAGGTCTTGGGCCTGCAAAGTGTCAGTCATCCCCAGGGGCCTGAGCTGTGTGTGACACAAAGATGGGCAAGTGTGACTCCAGAAAGAGTAGTAGTATGTAAGGGACTTCGTTTAAAAATAAATATGGCAAATGTTTGGGTCAGCAACCAGAATGACTTACACTTAACTGAAATGACTTGAATGCATTAAATACATGTGCCTTTCATTTGAGGAGTCTCCAAGTAGCAAGATGCTATGATGTAGTTTAGCTGCTTAGCCCTGTGTATTTATTATATTTTGGCAGACCTGTCTTTAGATACTATCATGCTTTCTTGCTAATTACATCCTTTTATACTGCTTTTTAAGACAGAAAATGCTGTCTGTAATATTATTTGTTGAGATTTTTATTACAAAGAGTGGATGTAAAACAGATAAGCTCTAATAACAACACTTGATCTGGGTTTTATTGGTTTTAAAGAAGTTCCATTGGGCTCTGATGTTTGAGACTAATGAAAACTTTGAGCTTTTTTGGGTGTATTTTCTCTAACTACAGGAATTTTTATATCTGCACACTCTATATACACTCTGAAGGTTGTTCTGACAATACACTTAAATATTAAATCACCATACACCATAATAATCAGTTATATATAATGTTTATGAAATAATTCCAAAGTGTATTCATAATAACCCTGTTTGTAGAGTACACAGCATTTTCATGAATTAAGTGAAAGGAATTGCAAAAACATTGCCAGTAAAATTAATGGATGACAAAGACTGAGAGAATAATAAGCATTTCTGAGAACAGGTAAATAATAGAGAGTAACTGGAATTGCTGGTAAATTGGACTTATTGAAATATAAGGCACCACCACTGCAAGGGTGTTCTACATCTGAAAGGGGGATCTACAGCTACAATTTATTTCACCACATCTCAGACAGCTACAGGATAAATGTCATCATCTGAGCTAGTTGCTCTAGACTTTCTTTATGGATAAAATGCAGAAGAATGAACAGACTTTGACTTTTATTCATCTGACATATTTTAGAAGCCTGCTTTAGGATAATGCAAGTTGCACCCAGAGAGTGTTTCTTTGTCATAGTGAAGGGTGGCCCAAATATCTACATGTGAGCAAATGAATCTCAGCATGGGTGTCTGAACACTCACAAAAGAAATAGAAAACATTGTGTTTTCCTCTGGCAAGGAAATCTATAATCTTGAATCTATATAGCAAGGGAGTCAGTAGGAAGAATGATGTCAGTTTTCTTCACTATAAAATTTCTTTCACATTTATGAGATTGCCCATGTATCATACAAAATACAGATGCAGTGATCTTTGAAAAGGTTGTTTAAAAATGTGTGTGTCTAAAAAAAAATCACATAAATTAATAGCTGAAATGGGATTGCAGTGAAGGAGAATGGAGTACGACTCTGACAGAAATGGAATTACTATTTTCTGCTGTGCAGAATTGTGAACCTGGCAAATATTGGACTTGCAGTGGTAGAGGTTAAGAATTGTTTGTCTCTTTGCTTCTCTTACCTTACAGTTTGGCTTAATTAAATCTAAGATGGACTTATCTTAGTCCAATTTAATTTTATTAAATTGAAGTGAGTTCTTAAAATACACTTGCTGATCTTATCTTTCTCTTTATTGAAAGCATCTCATTTTAAAAAAATTCCCACAGCTTTTGTTTTTGATGTCACTTTTAAATTTCTATGTAAATATAGTAATGTTGTAACTAAGTTGGATAATGTTAAGGGAAGGTTATTCACACTGCCCTGTGAAGGCATTTGTTTTTTTGCACTACTTGTATGCAGGGTGTGGGAAGACCTTCATCTTGATCTCAGTGCCTAAGTAGAGCACTTAAACATGAATGGTGTGAAGAACTGCTAAATTTTCCAATACCTGTATGATTTAGAGTGTTACTAGCTTGTGCAGTTCTTATGCACTTCCAGACACCAGAGCCAGTAATGCATGAAGAGCTGCTATTGATTGTGTGAGGGAATGCAGCCTGCCTAATACTGAGCAATGCCCTGCACAGATTCAATACAGCATCCAGCTCCAATGTGTCTTATTCTACTCTCAGAATTCAAAATTAAAAAGTACAAATTCAATTTGCTCAGAAGTTGAAGCCCATCCCCTCTCAGTAGCCTTGCAGGGAGCACAGCAGTTTTTTGTCTGCAAATAGAGTACCTTTGGAATTGCCATTTTTCCCAGCCAGGTGACAGAAAACACAAGGCTTCTGGTGAGGATAACCTTATGTGGGTTGCAGAGGATAGATAAACTGGTATTTGTGAACCTGGCATTATTTTTCATGGAGCAGAGCAAGGGAGCTTTTAAAACTTCAGAAATCCCTTGTAAATCTTGGGCTGTGTGCACTGATAATTTCACATACTTGTAGTTCTTAATGAAATGCATCCACGAGACTGAAGGTGAGTGAATCCTCAGCTGAAGCTGCAGGCGTCTATAAACCACAGCCCTCAGAACAAGAGATGAGAAGTCTTTGATTCTGAGTTTAAACTTTATCCAGAAAACGTTTTGTAGGAGATATCTCAGCTATTTTGAGGAATCACTCAAGTGTGCTTTTTCTTCTGCTGTGCCTGTAGCTGCCTGCACCTGTGATTGCCTGGCAGGCCCTCCTGCCCTTTTTGCTCTGAAGAACTCATGTCAGAAACTTAGCATAGCTGCAATATCACAGCTTGTGTACCACATTTTCTCACTGACACTCTTCATCTCTCTGAAAGGGAAACTTCAGAAGATGTGCAGTGTCGTTGCTCGTTTAATGCTTTTCTTTGCTGTCTAGCATAAAACAATGAGTTACTGAGTTTACTGGAAATAAACATGCAGCAATTCCTGCACTTTAAAATAGAAACAGAAATACAAAACCATTATTTATGCTTTCAATGTATCAGATCTGTTCTAAAATGTTATTTCCTGATTTAAATGTGTATGAGCTCCTCTGTTCTATTCAGATGCACATTTGCAGTTGCTTAAACTTTTAGAAATTTTTAAAAATTAAGCAAATCATATGCAATAAACAACAGTTTCTGTGAAATGGTTAGGTATTTGAGAGATTTACAGCTTTTAAGGTGTTAAAGTACGAAAGTTCAGAAAACTTAAAAATTAAGTTTTCACAAAAAAAGGAGAACAGGGTTATCTGCTGCTGTTACTATTACTATTATTATTATTATTATTATTATTATTTTGAAATCTATTTTGTGTTCAGAAAAAATTATTATTTACTGTGATTTTTCAGTCTTGCAAAAATATCCTATCCAATCATATTTCCTGTTAGACTCCTAATTTCTGTTTGAACTATGGTTTATATGTTTTTATCCTTTGTAAAACTGACATTTGCTGGTTACATTGCACTCTTTTAATCCATTTGTATATTTAGAAGAGCAGATATTGGTCAGGGAAAACTTCAGTCCTTCTTTTTCACTTGTCTCAAGGCAGCCTGGGAGTCCAGTACCTCCTACAAAGCTTTGATTACTTCTGCCTATGTGGGACTGGATAGCTGAATACTGAAAACAGGCACATAATGAAGATGCCATTGGACATACTTCAAATGGGAGGAATGCTGGGAAGAAGAAAAAGAGGTATAGGGGTTATTCACCATTTGGATATTCCAGTTGCCAGATCTCCCTTCTCTGAAGGGAGGTGAGGAGTGCTTCATGGTTTCCTCTCTGTGGAATGTTGGGCTTGTTTCTCTACCTCCACCTATGACAAGGAGAAAGATGAACTCTGTATAGAGGACCAAAAATCCATGTCTCATAACTATACTGTATCCTGAATGTGAAAGGAGAACTAGCCCTTAATAAATCTTTCTAGTGGTCAGGAAAGTTTTGGAGGGGCAGTGCATAACAGATGAGCAGTGGTGGGGCTGTGGGAGCACTTTTGGGGAGAGGGCAATGGTGCTTACTGGTTGGCATGTGCTTGTTTTGGTAAGAGAAATATTAAAGGACATGCTGTCCATGTGGGAATCTTTTAGCAATCAGGATTTTTAATGCTGGGATCACAAAGAACAGTGATTGCTAACTAGCAGCGGTGCCTGAAACAAATAGGCAGGGAGCATTTTCAGGAAGAATAAGAAACAGAGGAGTAACTGGGGGAAGAGGAGTGGTGTGAAGGAAGAGGAAGGAAAGAGAGGCATTTATCTGTACTTTGTAGATTACACTCCTTTCTAAGGACAGTTCCATTAAGGATGGAATGTGTTCAGGACACTCAAGTAGCAGAAAAGACAGAGAGAGAGAAGTAATTTTTAGATAGAAATACTAGAGAATGGAAGAAGTGATTATTTTCAAATGCTATTTCTGTGGTGTCTGATGTCTGTACTTGTTCCAGGAGATGATGCTTTTATAATAAAACTTTCTATCACTTAAAGCTAGAACTGCAGATCATTTTATATTTGACCAGTCTTCAAAGAGATTATAGTCCTCATCAGACACCCTCCAGTTCTCTTGTTTCTCTCTCTTTTGTTAATGCTTTGTGACTAGATTATCTGGTCTAATTATATTTTGGACCAAGAGAAAAATATTTTGTTGTTCTGAGAAACAGACTCTTGCATTTAGTGTCAGAGTTAGAAATAAGGAAAATAATTAGGCAGAAATTGCCAGCTCTTCCTTCTTTTTCAAAAGCTTATTTTTCTCTTCAGCTGGTGTTCTTTTCTAAAAATAAAAAAAGTCCATCCTTAATGTTGGCAGCTCTGCACACCTGGAGGTTTGACTGGGAACTGATTCTCAAAAGAGATCTTTGAAAGGACATTACTGCACAGAAAGCTGTATCTCTCATAGCTGTTACAGCCATGCTCTTAGGTTGAATTAAAAAATTCAGTATAACTTTTAATCATGTCAATTCTTTTCATAGTTCCAACTCCAAGGCAGCTTTGTGTTTGTAACTGGCTTAATCATACTGCATGGCCATGACTTTGAAGGTGTTTTCCAAGGGAGAAAAACAACTTAAAGCTTATCTTTCTTCTATTTTTCTATCTTTCTTCTATCTATCTTCTGCTATTTGAAGTATGTCCAATGGCATCTTCATTATGTGCCTGTTTTCAGTATTCAGCTATCCAGTCCCACATAGGCAGAAGTAATCAAAGCTTTGTAGGAGGTACTGGACTCCCAGGCTGCCTTGAGACAAGTGAAAAAGAAGGACTGAAGTTTTCCCTGACCAATATCTGCTCTTCTAAATATACAAATGGATTAAAAGAGTGCAATGTAACCAGCAAATGTCAGTTTTACAAAGGATAAAAACATATAAACCATAGTTCAAGCAGAAATAAGATAAGCTTTCTTTGGCTGGAAGGCAGTGTTCCCAGTGACAACCTCTCCTGTTGTTTTGCAGCCCCTGCTTGGCTGCCTGTTTGGAAACAGTCTCTATACCTTGAACTAGAGCATTTAGGAAAGGACAGGACTTCTTTCATGTGTGGAAATCTGATGAAGAACAGTAGAAATGTAAAATGCCAAGCTAGCCATATCTTTGCTTATTCTTATGTCAGCCAATCCCTAAAATGCCTCATTTTAAGAACACAGAAAACATTTCATTCAATCCTGTGACTTAAATCCTTCCCAGAGCCAGGCATCCTGCCCAGATCCCTCCATCCTAAACTCTCATGCAAAAAGGATGAAGACCATCCATCCAGAGAGGGCTGAGGGTTTACTGGCCCAACAGACAGTCTCTATTCTCTACCTGGACATGAAGCCAGTGTTGAGTTAACTCTGTGCCCTAGAGTGAAGGTTGGAACCCCCAACCTTGCCCTGCTTTATGCTGCTAATTAAATGCTAGAAGACAACAGTAACTCCAAAAGCTGCACTAGACAGAGAAAGGTTAATCCCATCTGAGTGAACACTTTAGTCATTCATCCATCAGTCTTGCTATGTGCAAACTGAGCCCCAAGTCTTTGGCCTTGCTGCATAGTTGTTTTCCTTCTTTCACTTATAAATCTCTCTCAATTCCCATGCTTCTGAGGTTTTAGTTGCTAGGCTTACAACATTTAGAGAAACACTCTGAAAGATACTTGAGCTAGTGAGAAAAGATAACAAAACAATTCTTCTGGTTTCATAGCTCCTTAAATGGAGGATTTCACAGATGTCATTATTAGTATCTTATAGGCTGGATTTATTTTTTAGATCAGTCAATGAGCAGCACCTGATCCATGAAAGCATTTTTAGAGAGATTGTTCCAGGTTAACCAGCTGTGTTCAGAAGTAGATGTAGTCCCACAAAAATCAGTGGAGGTTACATTGGCAGTAGGAGATTCAGTGTCCATCTCCTGCAAAGCTGGAAGAGGGCTGGGCAGGTTCACTCACTGTGCTGGTAAAATTTCTGTGGTATCAGCAGGTTTGTCCTAACATTCACCTTATGCCTTCTGGTGGCAAATTCAGCTCTGCCTAAAATTATTTCCAGGTAATCATTTTGTTCAGAGAACTGATTGTAAGGGAAGTTTATGTACAAAATGCAGTGGTGTCAGGCCACTCCCCTTGTAAGGCTCTACAGGAAGGTAGGGCAGCTGAGAACAACCTTGATTTAATCTTGATTTAATCATCCCTGGAATCCACAGAGGTCTGCTGTTTCATGAGGCAGATGGAAAGACAAAACTGCAAATTAAATGTGAAACTGAGTGCTGATTCTCACTGTAAATTTTTTCTGAATTTATGGCAAATGGGGAGCAGTGGAATAAGTAAATGATACAATTCTAAGGAGTTACAGATGATAGGCTTTTGAGTGGAGGTGCTTCTGTGATTCCTGGTGAGCATCTCTTGGTTTCACAGTGCTTGGTAAGATTTTAACACACTTTCTCTCTTCCTCTGCAGACCTCTACCCCTGCTGAATCTTTTTAGAACTGCATTAAAAATATTCCTGCAATACTTTGCACTTAAAAAACCTCTTATTCAAAGTAGCAGGGTCTTTTATAAGGAGAGAGCAGTAATGAACTGCAGTGTATACAGGCCAGAGTTTTAAAGGCATTTTAGTTCTGTAGCAATGGAAATTGAAGAACTGGATGCTTTTGGAAATCCCACAAGATGCTTAACTGTGTCTGTAGATGATTTAATGCATTTGTTCCAAGTGGTTTGCCTAAAGTTCAGTTAGTCACCGCTAGAGAGTTGAAATGGGAAACTTTCTCTTTACTGCTGTAGCCATTAAACTTTTTTTTTTCTTTATGAGAAAGTGATAGGAAAATGTAGCTTGTAAAATCCAATGGAGTAGGGAAGAAATAGTGATGATTTAAATGATAGTTCAGCTTTTTTCTGAGTTGTACACTTCTCCTGGAACATCATGTTTATAACTGTAATGGATGAAGCGTAACTCCCACTGTTTGCCTCTATAATCTCCATGTGGTTAAGCAAAATTATTTGCTAAATCCTTTCTACAGTGTGCTTAAGGGAAGTCTTAGGTAGCAGGTCTTTGGAAGAACTTAATCTCCCCAATACATTTTGATAGTAAAAACAGGCTATTAATTCTTTTCTTCCAGTTGATCGTAGCTCTTGTTGCAAACTTAATATCTGATTTGAGTGTTTCATGTTTCCAAGTTTGCATTCATTTTTCTCTATATCATCTCATTTGCTTACAAAACAGGGTGAGTATGAATTCCAGATGAAATGGGGGTTTTGTGTTTATGAAAACAGCAATACAGTTTCTGCAAGTAGCTTTTAACAGCTAAATCCTTTAACTCTGTTTTTTCATCATTACTGCATATTATCATTTTACTGGTTTTTTTCTCATTATATGCATTTGTTTCCATTTTCCAGGATGCTGAGAAATTGGCTGGTGAAGAGCATGCCTGGAAAGAAGTCAAAGATGCTGTAAATGAAGTGAGATATCCAAAATCAAAAGAAGGTATCCTTTCAGTGACAGGCTATAGTCTGTCATTCAGTTGTGAAAAGATCCCATGAGTATGCATTAGTTCATCTCTTGAGATTAGTTTCCTTATATTTACATTCTCTTTATTGTAATGTTTTTTAATTCATTTGATGTTTAAAATGTGTAAAATTCCTAATTGTATTAATAATAGAATCTCTCATTACTTGGAATGGAACTGCTTCATGGGAGGGGTAGTAACAACCAAGGACATGAAAGGATATTTTGGCTCTGATTTAGATTTCTGCTATCACAGCCCACCATTTCATATAAATCCACTTCTAAATAAAAGAAAGCTTAATTTGGGCAAAGTTAAATTCTTTGTCCTGTTACTTTCGGTGTGAACGTTTACAGGGTCTCATTCTTTGCACAGCAATGACAATAACAAGGAAATAATCACAGACAGGTTCACAGCAGACATTATAGCATCATTATAATAAGATATAA
Source organism: Serinus canaria (assembly GCF_022539315.1). Classification (NCBI taxonomy): domain Eukaryota; kingdom Metazoa; phylum Chordata; class Aves; order Passeriformes; family Fringillidae; genus Serinus; species Serinus canaria. Next base: position 36,453,315 of record NC_066316.1, read on the forward strand.
TAATATATAATAATAATTGATAATTAAGCAAATTGAATGAAATGATCTTGCACTAATAAACAGAACTGGAGTCTAATGGCTGTCATGTAGATATTCAATTCAATTAAAGAAATTGGTGAACAGCAGCAACCAAAAAAAGATGAGCAGAAGAGAGGTAGAGATTCTTACTAGAATACTATGGGTTTATTAATCTCTTTCTTATCTTGGTCTATTCAGTGGAATTTCCCTGACTGGGAATTTGGCCTGTTGTGGCAAGATGCCTTCCCACTCTCAGAAACATGGGTTTTCTCTCAAGCTAGAAAGAATTTAATCTTCCAGTACTCCTTTTTGGCATCATGAAAAACAAATTTGCATAGTGATATTCCAGGCTGGAAACAAATGATCACAATTTATACAGTAACAAAAAGCCCAGTCCCTTACACTGGTTTGTTTCTTTCTAATCCAGAGAGATTAATTTTTTTTAGCAAAGGGGAAACAATAATCTCAACTTGTTTTAATCTCACATCATTTCTAGTTTATTTGAAGTTCCTCTGTAGTCACTGGACTGAAACAGACAGAACTGAAATAGATCTTCAGGGTCCACATTTCAACCTGCATGTTAACTTATAGATATGCAACCTGAAGGTGCAATAGTTCTTATGCTTAAACTATGCAGTCAGAATACTGGTCCTATTTAATATTCCTGTATCAAATTGCAGGAGAAACTGCACTAATGTATTTTGCGAGTGTCTTTAATTAAGATTACTGATTTAACTGATACTTTTAAATTAATCAAACGTGTGGTAATAAAAGGCATTGGGACTGGCTGGAGAAATCTATTCTTGTTGTCTGTTCAGCTTCTGTTCTCAGTCATGCACAATTTGAAAGGTGTCATCTTTCCTTGCACTGCACCGCAATGCTAGTGGTAACTGCCATGCAGTGGCCAGTGCAGAATTGAAGCAGGAACTTGACTTTTGTCCACTTCCCAATAGTGACTAGAAATCCTTCCTGGCAGACTGAGGCACATAGGTATTAGCTCCTGCAAATATCATTTTTTAAACTAATTAAATCAACACTTTCTACAGTTGAGAAAGTTGGTGACTCCCACACTCTGACCTACTGATGGTAACTGGTGGGGTGTTGAAATGCTGAATTTACAGTTCGAGCTGCTTGGGGCAGCCCTCCTCTACTCCTGGGCTGATGCAGGATATGCAGCTCTTTGGTACTGTTGCAGCTGATGGCAGGTTTTCTAGTTTGCAATTTTACTTACCTGAAAATTTTGTTGTATAGCACATCTGCTATCAGATGCTGGTGAGTGCACAAAGCAGAATAATGAGACGTAAAAGCAGACATACTGTGCATCAGCTAAAATGGTAATCTTTCAAAAATGTCAGTGGTTTGTACTTTCTACAAAAATTGTATCAAGTAGAAATAACATCCCTCTTTCTTCTGTTTTTTGTCCTTAATCAGTTGTAAAGAATACATGGATGTTTGCCAAAGATATAAAGGTTAAGGGGCAATTTTATAATAACACGTTCCTTCCCTTATATGGCTCTTTCAGTCCAAGGGCATGAGAGCAATTCACAAATAATTAGTTTAGCCTTGTAACAACCATGCCATAAATCCTGGCCCGTGGTGGTCACATTCTAAAATTTAAGTATGTAAATATTCCCATGTTCAAGATGGACTAATTACTTCATAGGTTTATCATTGTACACTTTAAATTCATTGCTGGATTAGAGTGAAAAGTACTTGCAATAATTTGTGAAGATAACTGCTGGACTTCCTTGAGCTGATTGTGTGGAAAGGGCTATAATACAATCAATGTTATCACCTCTCTTGCTGTAAGTCTAATTTCTTCTTTATTTCATGTCTTCTTACTTGTGTGAGAAGTATCTTGGTGTTTAGACTGCTCGCATTCTGGGACTCCCATGGGTACAATCACGGGTGGTAATACTCATCTGAAAACTGCAAGTTTTGGGATTCAGATTAGGTGCAGTCAGAGAGAGAAGAATCTGGTCCTCAGAGAAGTCAAATCAGTGTAGACTGTAATGAAAAAAGTGATTTGTGCTAAGGAATATCCAAATAAAGTGAGTGCAAGGTTATCTTTCCTCACAAAAGGAGGAGGTTGGTATTCCAACCTCACAAAAAATCTTCTTGTAGTATTGGAGGTGAAAATCTCTTTTACTGCCAATATCATTAGTCCTGAACTACTCAGACATCAAAACTGTGATTCTTTTCTTTCTCATGCATGAAACGTGCAGCTGTACAAGAAAAAAAAGTCACAATGCTCTTCATGAGTGTTTCAAGGAGAAAATTCATTAATTTCAAGAAAAGATTCTAATTTCACCAGAATTCTACAAAAATTTTGCAGCATAAAAGAATGAGTCATTATATATATATATATATATATATATATATATATATATATATATATATATATATATATTCTTTTTTTAGCTGCTGGGACTTTTAAAAAAACATTAAAGACATTTCCATGGACTCTTGCCCTTAGCTTTAAGAACTAGAGTATCTTAAGTAAATAATGTTTCAGTACCCAAATAAAATTCTTTTACCATTTCTTGCTCAAATACTGCCTTCTTTAAAAATTGTTTTGCTGCTTGTAAACCAAGCACAGTTACCTAAGCTGCCACTTCAGCATTTAAGTATGTTTTCAAGAATTGTAGCAGAGTCTGGAATGATGGCAGCTTTTCTATTTTAATGCTTTGAGGCTCTTGCTCCTTGCTAAACAGCATTTAGAAATTGTATTTTTGTCTGCTTAAATATATTTCTTTAACTAAGGCCAATAACAGAGTGGAAGCATGTTCTGGCAAGATGCCAGAATCTCTTGAGGAGCCACAAGGGTCATCTACCAGATACAAATATCTATCAGCTGAAAATGCTTGACTGTGCCATGGATGCCTGTATTAACCTTGAATCCTGGGAAGAAGCATTGTATTATGGCAGCAGGACTCTGGAACCATACAGGTAAGGGGTGTCATTGCTTCAGCTGGTTCCAAAGATAGGGGAGGGCTGGCTGTACCATTAAAAGTGAAAAGACTGTGCTTCATCTTGATACTTCTTACTGGTTTTTATTTCTTGTGTCTATCTTGCATTGCTTTCTAGGTTAGTGAATGAAGCAGGATGCTCATTCTGCTTTCACAGTCAGGCTGCAAGCAAATAAAAGGATAACAGGAACTATAATAATAATAATAACAACTTATTATTGTCTCCTTGCTTTTTCACATGTTCAGATGCTGCCCCATCCCTGATCAGAAACTCACTTTCTGTTTCAGGCTCCATTGACATGAGGGTATCAGTGTTTTATGCTGATACAGGGCAAAAGTGAGGGACAGGTGGCTGGTTGAAATAATGTGTATTCTCTGTATACTCAACACATAGATTTTACAGAAAGAATTAAAAAGTCTTGCAAAATGCAATTTCAACTGGAAATTAAAAAGCTCCTGGTCCTTATTTTGGGGAGAGATCAAGGTGGTGAAGTACTTGCTTTTCTTCTCTCATGATCAGTACTTGTTCCTGTGCTATGTGCTGGGGGATTTTCTGAGTCTGATGGTCTTTTGTTGATAAGGAAGGATAGTCTAGGTGTTCATATCTGTGATAAGGCTTGAAGTTGATTGGAGCCTGGAGCTGTAATGCAACTTTGGCCATCTAGTAGAGAAAGGGCAGATGCTTTGGTCAGTGTGCTAAAAGCTTTAAAAGACTCACATCTCTGGGTTCTGAGTTCTGAATAGTAGCATTGTTTGTAACTAAGTGTGAGCCTGTGCTGAGTGTCCAGGTACAATGTCATTCACACATGAATGTTCATTCTCAGGAAGGTATTTTTTACAGCATCCATTTATTCTCTGTTGGTGGACCACGTGATGTTTCAATACAGTTTCAGTACACTGTGTGATGCTGAGAAGCATGAGGGGTATGCTAGAGCTGAACAATATGCTCCACTGTGAATATGAACATTTCAGATGTTACATATTTTCCTTAATCAAATGAAGATGCCATCAGCATTCAGCATTTTGCCTGAGGAAATCCCATATGGCAGCCTGTTTCTGAATAAAACTCAGGGCTTCTCTTGAGGAACATAGTGTGTCAGAGCTTTCACCAAAAAGTGATCATTGATAAAACCTGCACAGGCTATGGTGCATCCCAACTGTGGAGTAGCTCTGTGTTCATAATGGCTGTTCATTGTCACAGAGGAGGACATGAGTGCCAAAAAATGTTCACCTTTCTTCAGGGTGAAATTCACGTTGTGCATGTCCCACTTAACCTTTTACACAGGGCTTATGTAGTACTGCAGCAGTACATGCTCCCTGCCAGTGTTCTACCTTGTGGCACACTTCAGGTGAACAGAGTAGTCTGCATGTTTAAATGCTCCCCTCTTAAATAAAAAAACCTAAAACCTCAGTTGTTTTGGGTTGGGTTTTTTATAAGTTGTTAACTCAGTTCTTCACAACTGAAAACTGAGCATTTTTTTTTTCTGCAGATATTTCTGAGAGCAGAGATTACAGTGAGACCAATTGCAGTCTTACCAGATAATTTAATAAAGCTTTCTCTGTTTTGCTTGCTGAAGTGTACCATAGTTTTCAAGCTGTTTCATGCAGCAGTTTGGAGATGAAGGATTTGACTGTGCATCCAATTAGCATCTCTTAAGATAGTAATTATTTACATGAGATATTTGACCTTTTTTGCACCTTGGAGAGCTTGTCGTTAGTCTCTCCTCACCCAAAATAATTATTTAAGAGAGATTTTCAGTTGTTTCTTTTTCTTTATACCTTCAAGTCATCACTGCAAGCTTTGACACACCTGAAACAAAATCCTCAGTTTCTCATTACAACAAATTGTGCCCTAAGCAGCAGGAGAGCAAATCCTAGGAAATCCTTTGGGATACATTGAATTTCTCCTGTTGAATCAATCTACTGCTTGGCTGCTCCTGCAGTTCCATTATAGCTACCTATTTTCCTTTCCTCAGCTCTGGAAAAAGTATTCATACAGATCTCCACAGGGAATCACCTGAGAATTCGCGCAGTCCATATAAATAGGAAATCATTGTTACAACTTTAAAGGCTCTGGAGACTTGGTCAGAACCAGTTTTAATTTCAGGTAATGTGTTTATTGTGCATTTTCCATTTCTTTAGCAGCAGGATTAATTTTCAGTGCTGTGTGACACATTGTATCATAATGTATGTTTTCATTATGATGGTTGCTGACTTTTTCAGAATCATCCACGTCATGTAAGTGGCAGAGATATATCTGTACTACATAAAACTGATTTGTCACACTGGATACCAGGCCCAGTTTTCTAGGTAGCAATAATAACCCATAAGGAGCATTGTTCAGGACCTCTGAAATGGTTTAGCAAAAAGAAAGGAGCTGTCTGCCAAGATGAAAAGCTGCCTTCTCCTTTTGTGCTGAACCAAAGCCATCCATTTTTTGTTAAAACTTACAACATGTACTTTCACTGAAAAGCCTAAGCCAAGGGTATCTACAAGGCTTTCCTAGAAAATGCCACATTAATAGCCTGTCTGTCCAAGAGCCTTAACCAAAGCTAAGACATTTGCCTAAGTGAAAGCTGCCCCATGTCATAGTCAGCACTCAGCAGCTTGCAAAAATAAACTTCCTTTCAAAAATCCTCATGAGCCTTAACCACAGAATAACAGAATATCAGCAAGAGGTGTTACATGGGTTTGTCGTGTCTCAGTTAGCACATTCACACTCAGCTCTGACTGCTGCTCGTGAAGGATCAGATTCAGAGATACTGAGAAAGACAGATTTCCCTTAGGTTACCTCAGAGGAAGGACCCAGCATTTAGCCCTTAAATTACTGACAAGGCACATATGTTCTGGGGATTAGGTTTGGGGTATATTTTCCCCTTGTCTCAAGTATTCAGTGCTTTACACTGCTGCCAGGGAGTGGAAAAATGCATCTGTTATAAAACTCAGCTAGATGTCCTCAGCTATTGTGACAAGGGTAAGAGGAGGAAAAGAAGTGACTATGTGACACCACAGGCCTGCTGGGCTTACCTGCTGGATAGCACCATGTCACCTCTTTGGGCTCATGGGACATCAGATCTGGTGAGATTCCGATACAGAGACGACAAAAATGTTCATTGATTCCTGCTCTGCACTGATTATAATCCCCTGCTGAATTTCAAGCTAATGTAGAAATCCCACTGATTTTCAGATGGGTTGTTTTAATTGAAATCCCTTCATCTCCAGTGCTGCAGCATTAGAAGTAACTGGGGGGCTTCAGTATCACAAGAGAAAATTCCTTCTTTTCATCCCGTGCAGAAGTGCAGCTCTGGCTCTCCACCCAGCAGCCTTGGATGTCCTTCCCCCTGCAGCCCCTCTCCTCTGAGTCAGCACAAATGCAGGGCTTGTGCAGTGTGACTGCTCTGCTTCTGCAGTGGGAGGGAGCTGGGTGGGTGCAAGCACCCCATATTTGTGTTATCTGTGCATCATTTGTCTGCCCTTCTACCTCCTCCTATTCTCCACCCCTTCCAGTAATATTCTGTAGTACCCCATTACTTCACCTTTTGTCAGTGACTGAGTTCATTTAGGGAACAGGGAAAGCAATCCCAGTGAGTGCAATTTTGGATTGTTCTGCAAAGGGCTGGGTTTAAGAGCAATGGCTGGTGTGTTCTTGTCTTTTTCTGGGAACATGGTTGAATTTTCATTGGGTTAATGAAATACCAGCCAGGAATTTTTGATTTAGAAATCTAATTCAATATATATGATGGTCTATATTTTCTAAATATGTGAACTTCTATCAAAAGGTAGATTAAAAATTGATGGTTGCTATAGTATCCTTCCCTTGAATTATGATCTTGTAAAAAAGCCAAAAAAAGCTATAGAACTTAATATTCTTGGAACAAACTCTAACCCTATTTTCTCTTCTTCAAGAAGGATTTCCAATAGAGTCTGGCTTTCTTTTGGTCTGCTTTTAGGAAAATGAATGCATTTAGGAAAAAAATCCTGGTTTTAGAGCTATGTGTTTTGCAATACACACGTGATATATGCAATGACTGGAAATAATTTTTTAAATCAAATACCTTTGATTCTTTACTGAGGTCAACACACCTCTGTGTACTGGCTAGTTCTGAGGCACTTGAATTGAATTGGTGTTTACATTGAAAGCTAGGGAGCCGAAAACTATCCCCAAAACTGCACTGCAGTGATAGCCAGGGCCACTGGGGGATGCTACTGCTTAAGGGTTACAGCCCGGATTCGTCCCAGTCGGCACCCTGGTTAGGGAAGGTCCCCCGGGGCTTCGAGCGTGGCTGCCGGCTTTCTGAACCTAGAGACAGTACTAATTCCGTGACCAAAGTTCAATGTCTTAATCATAAACCATCAGTTGTAAACATAAATCTTACCTCTGGCATCACCCGAGAGGGAGAGAAAAATGTCAAGGTGGAGAAAGCAATTTAAAGAAATAATGAAACAAAGAACAGAAAGAACTAAATCTTCCTTATTCACTATGCTGGGGGTTTTAGAAAATGCCCGTGGCATTTAATGTTTAGAGCAAAATGTGTCAAAAGAAGAGAAAAATCCAGTATAAATAAGAGAGTGTACTGTCTCTGGTTAATTGTAGGTAATTCTTCCAAAAGACAGATGCTTGTAACAATATTTACACTGTTTTTGGCTTCAGTGTACCTATTTTGCCCATACACAGGGATAATGCTTGCCAGTGGGCTGATGTGTTTAGGAATCCATTAAAACACTTCAGCAGACCACTTCTGTCTTCTATTCCTCCCTACTTCCTGCCCTCCAGTCCCAACAGCCTTTTCCAAAAAATGAAAAAGAGAGGTTTTACATCTGAAGTCTGGTGCCTCAATTTTCTGTGACCTGATCAATCCCTTTCCCATGTAGGAAATGGATTTTCTGTTTTGCTGGTTGCTTGCTGTGCATGTCTGCATAGCACCATGACCTTCAATTCTTTGCTTCTTTCCTAGTTTTGTTTTTCTTGTATGTTTCCATAACAACCATGAGTTGTCCCCCAAAGTGATACTGACCTGCATAATCCTCAATGACTTCCATAAACCCACACTCCTATAAGTGCTCCCCCTTCCACCTTTCTTCATTTTCACATATTGTGCATATGGGTAACAATTCTAACTATTCTCTCCAGTCATGTCATCTGGTTTTTGGGTATAATTTTGAGACCACTGGCTTGTCCAATAGACTCTATCACACATGAGTAGAAGTTCAGCAACAGCAGTGTTAATTTGCAGTACCTTGTTCAGTGTATGCCACATTTCTTGGGCTAAGATTTCCTTAAATAGCTTCATTGCTGCAAGATCTTTGGGTCAGTGTATGTCCAGTAGCTCTATATTTGTATAGGGGTGCTTACTATCTTCAGTTTTCTATCTCTAGTTTCAGGTTTAGTTTCTAGTTTCATCTTTCATTTATGTCAAGAGCTATTTGAATTTTAATTTTACAGATAGTGATCTCCTAGTGATATTGGTGAACTAAATCACCAACTTTCCCAGAGTTGCATATTTCTCTGACACAACTGCAAGTGTTGATTTCTTAATTTCACACATAGCATTTCCAGGTGTTCTTGGATTTCACAGATCTTGAAAGCTCTGTGTTCTTTGCAATGATAACTTCATCTGCAGGGATTTCTTTGGGTTTTTTTGTTTTTTTTTTTTTACTGTAGGATCACTTTCAGATTAAGATGTTAGACCATCCAGAGAGGTTCATGCTTTACCTCGAATAAGGATTTCTGTCCCAGTCTGTCTGTCTACCAGGGCCAAAAGATTCAGTTTGCTTTTGGTATTCCTTGCTTTGTTTGCTTTTCTTTTTTACTTAAGCACTGATAGTTGGTATTTTTGTCTTGTAATCAGGGGATCCTTTCTTGGTTTTTTGTATGTGCATGCTTGCAATTTACAAAGTAAGGGCTTATGCATTAAGCCCTGAGCTCTTTTCATTAGTCTGCTTGCTATTACACACTAGTTAAAGGACATGCTTAAAAAACAGAAGTGAGTATATGCATGAGCAGATATTAAAAAGATTTGTGTGCCATGAAAAAAAAAAGCCACATAGTTTTTCTATTGAAACAATTTTGAGAACAATTTTGGGGAATTCACAGTGTCTGTATGGATTTTGCTAAGAAGAAAAGGGTGGCATTGATGGCATAGAGATTCTAAACAAAAGTTTGGTTAGAACCTAAACATAAATGAGCTTGGCAAGTGATTTCAAGGGAGCAATTAACAGTTAAAAAATAGAGACATATGAAACATCTATGGCATTTTGGATTCCTTTGACAGTAACTGATCATTGCTTTGCAAAAGCTACTTTAGAGGTAGAAATCATGGGGAAAGGGAGAAAAAAGGGAGGAGAATCACTTAAAAAGACAGATAAATTACAATTCTATCTCTGATGAAAGAGAAAAATAGAGAGGGCATGAAGGAAACAGGAGAAGAGAAGCTGTAAGGAACAATGCATACTCTGAGGGGAAAATTAGGAAGAGTCTGATTTTAAATAATAAAATACCTATTTCTTTGTTAGAATAAATTGTCAATTTGAGTTGAGGAAGCAGAGAGAGGAGACTGGGCAGTATTTCCAAGGTGGAAATCGATTAAGAGTTTCTTGTGGTAGAGATGTGAACAGTAGTGAAAAAGTAAAATTGTGCTATTTAAGCAAGAGAAGAGATAGTAGAGATAAAGGCTGAAAAAGATGAAAAGGCAGTGTTTTTCCCCATTGAAAAACCAGAAAAGTTACTGAAAAAGAAAACCACAGTCATGAGGAAGAGAAGAGGAAAGGAGCAGTGGATAAGGAGAGCAAAGAAATTGAAGAACATAGTTTGTTTAAAGGGTGAATCAAAGTGAACAGCCAGGGAGAGTGGGAGATGCAAAGATGGTGCTTTGAAGAGGGGTGTGCTGAGCCTGAAAATCGAAGGAGGAGGTATTGTCAAACAAGAGCCATGACAATGAGTTACTAAGTTCCTATTGAGATGATCCATGCAGCAGGGAATGCAAAGAATGAAGATCACAGAGGTTCTGTAGTAAAATAGGTGATGCTGAGTAAATCTGAGATTTCACAGACTCATATTGATAGGAAAAGGAAGAAAAAAGAGAAGAGCATGCAGATGGGAGGAAAGTGTAAGTTACTGCAGTGAGCAAATCCTAGAGACCACATGGTTGGTGATATGATGGTAGGCTACAAACTCACCGGATCTTGAATTTGCCTGTTATTGAGAAAAAGGGCTAAAATGTTGTGGAAGATGTAATTAGGAATGCTTTACTTGGATATACCTGAAAACCAGGAATATCCTTACTTTTGGGTGCATAAGGTTACCTTTGTTAATAGGGTCATGCATATTCCTGTCCACCATACCAAATCCTTATGAGCTGTGTTTCACTTGACCTGGTCAAGGTCTGTTAATCAATTTTCCTTAACCCCATAAAACCAGAAAATCAATTCTTTCTATACAAAGAACACTCTAGGTATCAAATCTTATTCTAAATTATCTAATAATTTCTCTGGTATGAGAATCAACACAGCCACATTGGGTTATAACTCCGCTTTATATAATTAGCAGTAGAATTATGCCACAGGGAAATGCTGAGAATACCAACTGCTATGGAAACACTACTTGTGCTACCTCATAAATACAGCAGTTTATGGCCTTCAGAAATTTAGTCAATGCCTAATCTTTTTTTCTTACTTACCTGGACAGCATCTAATATTGGATTATGCAACTTCAAGTGAAAGAGTTGATGTTGTATTGACCTTATGGTCAACTGTAAAACCCTTCTGCATGTATTCCCTTGGCTGCCACAAAAAGTGCTTCCTTTCCACTCTGGTTTTCTATTAGAAATTCTATCTGCTTGAGGGCAGAATCCCAACTACTGTGTGCTGGTATCCAGCCCTGAGATGCTTTTCAGCCTTCAGATAAACCAGTTCCATGGTTAAGGAGGTGATTCCCTGCTTCTCTCTTCTTCTCTTCCCCTGAGTATACTGGAACTTCTTTTCTCAGGTTCAGTTTGTCATTTTATCATCAGGCAAGACACAGAAGCCTGAATCAGCTTTATTTAGGTGACTTTGAAGATGAAAGTAGGAAGGAAGAAACAAAAGCAAATGATTTTGGGTAGACAGCAGAATAAAGATGGTAACTGATTACAAGTGCTGGAAGGCTAAAAAGCAGGCAGGCTATAGTGCTGCTAAGGAAAAAGGTTCACAGACACAGAAAGTGGCCACCCAAAGGGCCATGAAAACTGATGAATGTGAGAGCAAGAGAAATATATCAGAGAGGAAAGAATCACTCTCAGAAAATAGTGCAAGCCCACTGATTAATGATAAAAAAATACATATTTTAAAACCAAAATAAAGTCGTCTTCGAGGAATGCAATGCACACATGTCCAGTGAAGGAAGAGCATGGGTCTGTGATATAGGCAACCAAAGAACAATGACAAGAGGCCTAGAAATATCAAAATTAGGGTGAAAAGGCCTTTCTTTTAACTCTTCCCCATCACCACAAAATATTAAAAAGGGAGAGGGCAAAGCAAATGGCTACTTGCCACACTCTCCTAAGTTGCAAACACTCTCCTAAAAAGGAAAATCAGCTTTCTCTAGCCATGCAGTGTGCTCTTGCAGGATACGGCTGATGGGCTGCCAGAAGTGAAGATAAAGTTCTGGAATCAAAGTGTTTTCATTGTAGCAACATCATGAATTCATTTACATCTTAATTCAGGTATGTTGAATGATGCACACCAAGGATACATTGTTCTTTTAAGGCTGGCCAGCCTTTCAGAAACCTTCTGAAAACTGGCAAAAGTGACAGCCAACAAGTGGAAGCATCCTGAACCAGGTCTTTCTACTTGAATCAGTGTTGATGAAATATAAAAGAGAACGAGAAAAAAAAATATTTTCATGCAAGAGTGTGCTTGGCAGACTTTGAAAAATGGAATTAGATCCTACTTTGCTACAAAACAAAAGTCTCAGTATATACAGTCATAAAAAGGAAAAAATATTTAGGAGATTAATTTTCTCAGCATAGGGCTAATTTGCAAGATTTACCAAAGCATTTTGTGAAGTACTTTGCTTTAGAGAGCAGCACAAATTATATGTTATAAAAATGTTTATGTAAATATGACTGGAGACCTTGCTTAAGAAGAAAGGAAAATTGCTGCATGTTGTAGTTGGAGATGTTCCGAAACACAGACATTGTGTCTTCTGAAATGCAGCACAACTTCTCAAATCTTACCAAAAAATCACAGAGTAACTTATGGCCAGGGGAATGCCCTACTAATTAGTTGCATAGTCTCATGACCATAGCTAAAGATAAGTTATCTCAGATATTTGTCTCAGTACTGTGCCAGCATAAGTTCTCTTGTTTTTCAAGGGATTTCAAAATGCCTAACCAACTTGGGTAATACTACCTCTACCAATTCAACATCTCAGAATTTTGAAATGGAAAACAGGTTTGCGTGCTTACAGTAAGATAAAATCCTGAATGCATACTCAAGCTTTATCTGTTGCTACCTGTCTGGATGCAGTTCATCTGTGTATTGTCTTGCTGGCAAGTCTGCAGTTTGAGCCAGCTCTACCAATGCTGGATGTTTATCAAGAGATGCTATTAAATTGTGTTAGGTTGCTTGTGCCAATGGAGGAAAAAGACAGAGGTGGAAGGGGTGGGAAATGTGGGTGGCAAGGTCTTTTCCATGTGAGAGAGCATCAACATTAATCTGTGACACAAAAGTCTATTGACGTAACTAAAATTGTTAATTTTATTAAATACCCTATGTTTTCAACCTCCTGCCTTTCTCTGAGAGCAGCACTGTCCCAGGGAAGCCCTCCTGACTTCTGATACCTTGAGGAGAACAAGAAAGTCCAGTGGTTAACCTATGATGTGTTAAACTAAGTCCATGAAAGAACAACCAACTCCAGATATTGCAGTGGGACAGGACTTTTCCCATCTTGTTTTGCAGTGGTGAGGGCTGTCACTGTTCTTGATCTTTGCATCTGAAAAACACCAGGGTAGAGCACTGACTGCATCCAGTGACACAAAAAACTCACGGCAAGTTGCACTCAGACCCTGCTAAGCTAAAAAAGAGAAAAGTGACAGAAGTCTCTCATATATTGAAAGGACACATCTACATGGAAATCAGGGCTGGCTTGTGGATCCCAATCTCACTACAGTGCTCAGCAACATACAATTCACTGGAGAAGGCATTTCTCTGGGAGCCAGTCTCTTCTCCCAGGCAACATAGGGCAGGATGAGAGGAACTGGGCACAAGGTGAAACAGGGGAGGCTTAGATTAGATATTGAGAAAAGTTTCTTGACTGAAAGGGTGGTCAGGCACTGGAATAGGCTGCCCAGGGAAGTGGTGGAATCACCATCTCTGGTGAAGCATTCAAAAGCTGTGTGGATATGACACTTGAGGATATGGTTTGTTGGTGATTTCCATAGTGCTGTGTTAACAGCTGGACTCCATGAGCTTAGAGGTCTTCTCCAACATTTATGATTCCAAGTATCACTGTTGGTGATAACAGTGTGGGGTACATAGTGGGGGATCAGTCTGCCTAGGGAGGGAATTACTGAGGCTTCTTCTATGAAATCTCTTTCAGTGGTCAGAACTGGATAAATATTTACCAGATGGAATGCAGAAAATAATTGCTTACAATTTTCCTGCCATTCACCCCAAAAAGCACTACCCCTTCCTTTTTGTGTCCTGTATTTAATCATCAAACAAGATGAAGTTCTTGACTGCTCTGAACTGACAGAACTTGGTTTACATCAAGTAAGGATGCAAAGGCTTTTCCATGAAACTTCACCTTTCTCCCAAGCACAAATGAAGACATTCATTGTGTATGTTCACGTCTGCATATACTCAGATGTGTTCCTCTTGCTGTCACTGCTTCCTAATCAGGTAAATCCACAACTAACTGGATATCTTTAGAAAGTTGTGTTGTATTTTACTTCAGTTTTTCAATTAATACTGTTTTTTGATAAATTGGTTTCTGTCTTTGCAGTCCTTTTACCAAGATTTCTTTGTAATATATTCAAGCAAATATGCACATGCTTAAGCCAGACAAGTTGTGTTCCAGTAAACAGCACGTTCCTTTGGCCCTTTCTGCATGCTCCTCAGGTGGCTCATCCCTGGCTCTCAGGGCTACCCTTTGGCAAATTTCTGCTTACTTTTGTTTAACTGAGGTTGACAAAGGTAATTTGATTTCCAGGGCCTTTGGCAGTGGTAGTGACAGCGATGGCTTAAATAGAGATACCTTAGCCTGTTCCTGAAACAGAGTTAGTGTGTTGTATTCCAGGCCATAACACTGCCCCAGCTTGTGATTAAGTGCTTAGTGAGTTCCATTTCCTTATAAGAACATGTGTAAGAACCCAAGAATGTATGCCACAAGTGAGCTAAGCATTAATCTGTCAGCAGCTTAAGTGTGTTTGGGATAGTGCAATGGAAATATGTGGTATACTGACACAGTGTTTGTTCTCTGGGAAGCACTTAAGAGCAGATGGAACCTGTAAAATGGATTGATTCTTGAAAGTGTGCAGCTTCTATCAGATTTGCTTGATGCTTACTTGTTTTAACCCAAATAAACACAGGCCACATGTGTTTGAATTTTCAGTAAGGTGCTGGTAGCTACACGTGGGGAACCTAGCATTAGTAAGTGCACAGAAACTCGTAATGAAGGGACTTGTGTTTAGAAGGCATGCTTCTCTCCTAAAATAATAAGTAAAAATTAGCATATAATCGAGGATATATCCTAAGGAACTAAAAAAAAAAAAAAAGATGAAGGATTCGACAACATAAAGAATACAACAACATGAAGAATACAATGCTGGAGTCTCATTACAGTTAAATGGAAAATTAGGTCCATGGCAAGAATGTCTTAAAATTCTGGTATAAATCAATAACACCTATAAAAATAAGGTACTTTTGCATGGAAGTTACATAAAAATCTGTAACATTTTAAAATTAAATGTTAAGTATCCTGCTGATCTGTTGAAGCACACTGTAAAACTCTTCGGACAATGGTTGCAAGTTGAATTCTATTAGGGTATGAATGTAAGGAAGACATTACATTTGCATCCTTAAAGAAGACTTTCTGGTCTCTTCCACCTGCTTATCTGAAAAATAATAAAACCCATGTCAAGATCTGGATGACTCTTATATTTGTGTAATGCTTCACCGCTACTTTAAGGACATTGAGTTGTGTGCTACTGTGGCAGCAACAGTTTGGTTTTTCTGTTTCAGAATTTGATGAAATTGAACCTTGGCATGGAATTTGCAGACAGCCTACATTGACATTTATCTAATTGTTTTATACTGAACTAAATCTGTTTATTAAGTGAACCAAAGGAAAGGCTAGATTTTCATTATTTGAAAGCAAGCATTTCAATGCATCTGCCAAAATTAAAAAGAGTATGTGGATTTCTGCCATCTTGCCTTCTGTGTAGTGCAGAATTTCTGTACCTGTGGCACAGATCTCGTTTCAGCTGATAGTGAGAAATTTGCCTGGGGTAAACAGAGTAACAAATAATATTAAAAGTGTATCTCTGGAAATATAATTCTACTCTTGTGAATTGTGTGTGCTGCAGTCTTCAGTGAACTTTAAAACTACATTTTATATGTTCTTCAGGGTACAGTATATAATATTCTATTAAGCTGTTTTGCATGTGTTAAGGTGTTAGTAGGACACATCCTTAGCGTGATTTTGAAAGGCTCAATAAATGTCATACCTCCTCCTAAGGGAATCTTGACTATTCAAAACATGGCAAAATGTGTATAGCTGCACAGAAAAACACAGACCCAAACCCTTAGTTGTTACCCACACCAGTATTGTGTCATGAATATTCTTTCTACCCAGAGTACTGGAGAGCAGAACGGCAAGGTCCAGGGACATGCCATAAAAGAAAGATTGTCATACATTGTCCCAGTAAGAGCTTGGTCTTTCAGCAACCAGTTAGAAATTAAAGACATTTCAGTGTGAGTGAGGCTTCTCTGATTGTGTTATCTGTGTGTGTACCTTTGCTTGTCAGTGCTACCTGGCAACCTGCATAAAGACAGAGATGTCAAGTGTATGAGGTTCCTACAAGTCAGAAGATAAGAGGCCACAGATGGAGTGCCTATAAGGAGAGAAGCTGTTTAAGCTCAGGTTTGAATGTATTAGTAGACACCAAAATATTCACATAGCAGAAAGCAGTTTTTAATGTCCTGGTGCAGGGGAAAAAACTCCTGCACCAGACACCTATCTTAGCATAAAACAACCACAAGTCACCAGGAGTTTGGTAAATTTAGGTGCCCCCACAACTAATTGAAAGCTGTGATTCTGCTGCTCTCCTCAGTGGCACAGCTATAGGCAGAAGTCACTCTTATTGAGGAGAGGGAGAAAGTACAAATTACATGAACGAGCCATAAATAGCAGCCAGTATATTTCTTTATTCTGGGGCCCATACTTCTCTTAGAAATTATGCCATCAGAACTCAACATCTGCATTTAACACACATAGTGCTCTGTGATATAGCATCTCAATGAATGCTTTAGATTTACAGAATTTACACAGGATCAGTGAAAACATTTGTTTTCCTGCCTGCTTTTTGTTGGTATGTTTTAATTAGTTTTGGTTTCTTTTTAATGTATGGAGAAAAAAATACTATGGTAAAAATGGTTAAAAATTTTAAAACCAAGGAAAATCTTAAATTATGTCTGCTGTTTCAGAAGATCATGTTGAAGATCATGTGGAAGAAAAAGTCATTGCATACACAACAATTCTTCCATTATGTGGAAGAAAAAGTCACTGCATACACAGCAGTTCTTAGTACACTGCCTGGACGAGGTTGAGAAATTTTGTTGAGTCTGCATTCTTTCATATATCAAAGTCAACACAATCCTTCGCAGTGTTTTTGGAAAAAGTTCAAGGCCATCAGGTGGAATACTTGGCATTGTTGTAGTTATTGGCAGAGTTCTCTTGGTTTCCTTGAGGCTTGAGTTTCATCTCTTGTGCTGGTTCTAGATCAGTCAGCTGTACGTGGCTTATGGATGAGTCATAGGGAAATGCCCCCAGTATTTTCAGAGCTGTCACATCTCACATGCCAGGTAGGAAACTTGGTCTTCTGACCTCTCCTTTGTTCTCCCCACCCCTGGCAGAGTGCCTGTTACTTGTCTTCTCTGTATCTGTCACATCTGACAAAAAAGATCCCTGGGAAAAGTCAGCTGGAAAAATTTATCTCTGGATAATTGGTTATTCAGGAGCAATGCTGCAACAGGTCCTCTTCTCTTACATGCCTGGAAGTGCAGTCAGTCCCATGCACTTGTCCTCCTATGCATGAATCTCCCGTGTGTGGTTCCTGCAGTGTGTTACACTTCCTCCCATCTCTGTGGGAATGGTCACTTTTATATATCCAAGACCTGACTCCTTTCCCATACATAATTTTTAAATTAGCTAACTTCTCTATAAGTGAGCTACACTTACAGCTTTTGATCACTGCAGGAGTTTTTGTTACAATATGTTGACAGATGTTTTTATTTCTCCCTGGGTTCAATGAATCTGCTCTAATTTTAGCATAGCCACATTTTGCATTTTTACTTTGTTCTCAATAGGTGAATATACCTGCTTTTCACACCCTGATGGAGATAAAAAAATATTTTATCATGTAACCCAGAAAAGCAGTAACTTAGCAGAGGAAATTTTGTGAGCCATCATTATAACACTCTTCACTGTGTAATGCACCTTCTTATGCTAAGCAAAAGGATTTTGGATAATTTTTTAAAAAAAGAACCCAACATTATCAAGCTTTTTTTTTTAGTTATGAACTTGTAACTTAACATCAGAGACAAAATATACTGAATGAGTTCATGGAAATAAAAATCGAATTTATAATTAAAAAATTGAAGCTGTCCAACTACAATGCTTTCCTTTTGGTAAGCACACTGTGCAGTGTAAGAGTTTGTCACAAACTATGACAGTCCTTAATAAGCTGGTATTTATTATTTCTCAGAAACTTTTTTTTTACATGGGGATTATATTGGATATTGTGCCAGAAGCATTCTAAGATTGTGTATCCATTGGTGTGAAGATGGATACTTGCATGACTGCCACCTTCTTCTTACTCTGTCACAGCTCTTGGGTTTCAGTGACTTCAGTACAGTGACTTTGTTTAGAAATATATTTTAAAGGCAGACAGAGGTTGGTGGAACAGGGGGACCAGAGGTAATTATAATATTTAACTTGGAGTATTAGGAAAATGGGGCCAGTATGTCCCTAGTAAGAATAAATCCAGCCTCTGACTGTGTAATGTGGTATTATGTTGTTTGTGGAAGTGTTGTGGATGTTTCAATACAGTCTGAAGGAGCAAGCCCTGATTTCTGTACTACTTTGTTTTTAATAGCTGCCACCATTGCTCCTACTTTAGTGTGAAAATATCTCCAGTTTTGTACAATGTCTGCCTTGTGTCACTGCATGTTGCCCTGTTTCATCCCCAGTGCCAGTCTCTGCTTGCCCTTTGTCCAAGCTATCACTGACCTTCAAGTTTCTAATACAAATCATACCAGACCAGAGTCAAGTGATACTTATTTAAGATATATCCAACCTTCTGTGTCTAATAAGAATGCTACTTTATTTCAGAAAAAAACCAAATTAATTAATAAGCATACTTTAAAGAATGTTGTCTGGTTTATTCTCCTCCTGAAGACAGCTTGCTAACAACAGTCACTCAGGAGATCTGTTTTTCTTCTTTACATGTAAATGTTTGCCTTTTGTAAGCCACAGATTTTCCTGAAGTGCTGTCCATAAATGTAGAAGGATACAGAAGAGTTGGCTGAAGACATGTGCAATGAGCATGCTAGAAATTTGCATTTTGTGGACTCCTCAGATCACAGGACTTCAGAGATCAGTTTAGTAGGCTCCTTGTAGCTTTCACTGCTTCTTAATGCACAGGTACTTCATGACAGTGTGATCAACACCAGGGTAGGTTCTGCCTGGAAAAAGCTCCTGGCATGTTAGCTCGAAAGGAACAAAATATCACCATGCTAGTGCTCAGCCACTGAGCTGTTCACTGGCCTCCAGAGCTGAAGGAGCTATTTTTCCATTAGATTTTTGCCTCTGACTGACTGACTTTTATGCTGGCTCACTGAATGACAGCTATAGTGCAGTGTTCATGCAGTACCTGTTACACATCAGAGAATTTACTGGAATTCTCTAGAATTTCAGATGGGCATAATGAATTTATAGTGCAGAAAGCAGAGTTTCAGGAGCAGAGAATTTATAGCATTTCTCCTGCGTGCATTCCATCATAGCTCTCTCAGGGCAAAGCTCACACTGTGTTCTTTACCTTGGGGAATGTACTGCTGGTATCTTTATCTTCTGTTATCTTGGTGGTTTAGATTACCAGAACATCTCTGAGATTTCTACTTCAGTGCCAAATTTAACTAAAATTGACCAATGGATTCAGAAATTACTAGAGAAGAACAGGCAGACAGATGATGGCCCCATAAATCTTGTTATCAGGCTGAAAATGGGATTTTTTTTTTTCCCTTGGCTGCCACAGAAGATAAAGCCAGCAGGTCAGGGAAGGACAGGCTTCCAGTGAGATAGAGTGTGACCAGGACATCAGTTCTTTCCAGCCTGAGACAGTCTGAGTCTGTGTGCATGGGTGACAGGTCACCAATTCCTACATGACCGAGGCATTATCCAGGAACTGTGACAAGGAGGAGGAGTTCTAATGAGGGATTTGTTGAAATCTAACAAACCAGTTTTATGGATGTGTAGAGGAAGGATACCTTCCAGGTATGAAGGGCAGCCTGGCTGCAGAAGGGAAACCCTATTAGTGTGACTGAGCCATGACAAGTGAACATCTCAGTTTGTTAGGTACCCTAGCACTGATTAGGTAGCTTTGGCTACTCAGTCTGTCGACTGCAGGGGAGCATCAACTCCTTTTTTCAAAGGCAATTTTGGCACCTACCAAATGTCTGAGTTACTTTCTTTTCCATATGGTCTCCCATAACACCAAGCACTGTCTTCCCTATTTTCCCACATTCCTGCCCATCTCAGCTAAAGACATGTATTTTCTTTTCCAAATGACATCCTTTTTCTCTTGGAAGACAACCTACAAATGACAAACAGCAGCAGCTTGCCTGTGTTTGCCCACAAATACTATCACTGCTTCTACTATCCAAACGGTGTCTTGCTCTAGATAATTCTCACCTCACCTTTGGATGCTTTCCCAACATTTAAAATTGAGATATTTAAATCAAGGCGAGACCCTTGCATAACCCAAAGCAATCCTCAAGGGACCATATCCTGGGAGTTGCTATATTAGATAAACCACCATCTTGCATTTTGTAGTTTCCAGTAATGATTTTTCAGGAGCTGAATGTGCCATTCCCCCACATGATTCAACTCAGCTGGAGGTCACTGGCCTCCATCAGTGTTCTTAAAATTGGGCTCGAACAGAGCAAATTATTAACAGAGCTGAGAAAGGAATGAATAACAACAAATTTATTTCCCAAAATTACTTCCTCCTTTGCCTTCAGAACAGTCATGAGCATATGTGCAGCTCTCTCAGATTTCTTTTTAGTAGAGTTCTTAAAATGAGCGTATTTTAGAATATTTTAGAATATTTTACTATGTGACTGTATTATGAGCCTTTAAAACTCAAAGCTCAGATTTTATCCCTCAGGTAAAAATTCTTTCTACCATACTAGCTGAGCATTGAGACACTTCCAGCCAAATGCTGGAGTTTAAAAATGGAGATAATTCTTTCGCAAGTTTCTCCACAAGCACAAAGTCATCTTGGAATCCTTACTAATGGCTTTAATTAGGAAAACCAAGCTTTAACTTTACTAATTCACACATACGACTGAAATATGCATGCTATGAATATTTATTATAGTAGAATTCAAGTTGTCATTGACTGTGAAACAAAACCAAGGACCTGATAAATTCAGTTAAAATGCAGACAAATACGTTCTACTTCGTTGCAAAGTACAGGATATTTTGTGCTGCTTCTAGCACTCTTCTGAAATGAGGGGAAAAAAAAAAGAAGCAACATATACATTTCCAGATGCTGTTTATATGATCAAATGCTTAAAATATTTGCAGAGGGTTCTCTTTTACTATACATAGATTTTTTTTTTTTTTTAACCATATGGCCTAACTTGCTGTATGGTCTAGTGTAAGATGTAGTTCACCTCTTTTCCGTGTTCTCAACCCTGTTACTTCACACTTTCTGAGTGGTTCCTGACTTCCCAGAGGTACCCAAAATACTCTACCTAAACCACTCATTCTGAAACAGAGAAAAGAAAGGAAAAATTGTAATGCAGTGTGTTTGTGCTGGATCCAGTGGTACCACTATCAACAGAAAATAAAGTAGCAATCCAGATGTTCAAAATCCCTTAGCTAACTTCAGGGTGAGAACAGGACAGTAAATAAATCTTCTGTTGAGGGTGAAAAACCTGGTGTTTGAGGTGAGAAAGTTGACTCAGTGGTTGCACATGCAAGATTGCTGACTCAGGTATATTTTCTTAGCCTGTCTGCCCGAGAAGACAGAAGTGGACGTGTGCAAGTGAATTCCTGACCCCATCAAGGAGAGCTGACAATGGCCACTGTCTGCTCAGTAAACAAGGCAGGGGGACAAAGTAAATGTTCCAGGAAAGACCATGTTGCATTTTTGTTCTGAAGTTTAAAGATCTGTGAATGCTTGGTGTTAGACACAGTATGGGTCTTCTAGAATACCTAAGTTCATGTTCTTCTTTTTCTCTTTGTCTTGGTACCTAAATCAGATGCAGACATGTTTTGGATCACATTCTTTTCACTCCCAATTCTTTTTATACTCCTCACTGTTTCTTTAACTCTGAACTATTTATCTTCATTTCTTTGCCTCCTCTCTCTGTCCCTTGGTGAAGAATGAGTTAAGGAGTGTGTGGGTGAGTGAATGGGGGGTGTATTTCTGTAATTTCTTCTCTTTTATGCCCCATTTCCTCAGCAACTTCAGAGTACAAATATGAGTCATCACCAATGGCATCTCCTTT
Source organism: Serinus canaria (assembly GCF_022539315.1). Lineage (NCBI taxonomy): Eukaryota > Metazoa > Chordata > Aves > Passeriformes > Fringillidae > Serinus > Serinus canaria. The sequence goes on from NC_066316.1 coordinate 36,475,295, forward strand.
TACCACAGGAGATAGAAATCCAGTCCTCCTTCCAGTTGCTCCTTTGGGAAAAGGATGAAGACCCTAGAACTTAACTTTTCCTTAGTCCAGCGAAAAGGTTGCCCCTGACACACAAAGTCCCCCCTCCAGAAACTGTCATTCCTCCAACCAAGGTGTCAGAGGATCTTTTCCATCTTCCAAGCATGGAGAAGGGAACTATGTCCCGTGCTCAGGCAGTGCAGGCAAGAGAAAAATACTCAGCTCACTAGAGCTTGGCTGCTCTATTCCAAATGGACAGAGGAGCACCTTGGCACCTGGTTAGAGGGAAATAAAACTATGAGGGCATCCTCCAAATGTCATTAATTTCCATGGGGTTTGAAAGTGGTTGTCAGAAGGCTTTCACTGGTTGTCAGGCTTTCACTGTGGCCCAAGCATTCTTTGCACAAAGCGTCTGCAGACTGTCATGAACTAGAAGAGCTGTTTCAAGAAAGATCTCTTTTTTCTGAGAGCAATTTTACCTTTGTTACCCATCACAGCATTACCTTCCCTAGGTTTATCTGCTGTATTAAAAAAAAAAAAAAAGAACAAGATAAACAATTTTTAAAAAAGCTGAGTGTAGAAAGGGATTTATGTACTATGGCTCCTTAGTCTGTCAAGTCTATTTTTTACCTACACTAAAATTCCTGTGGATTCTATAAAACTTTCTCTTTTACTTACATTTAAAAGGACCAGCAGCTCCCATGGAACTAACAGTCTCTAGCTACCTTTTACTTTACTGGAAAACTCACCATGTGGATGGTGCAAGAAATGCTGCCCCAGTGCTGCTGTTGAGTTGCTGCAGTTGTGTGGTCAGTGGAGGGTTAAATGCTTTTCCTTGCAGTACGTGCTTTCTTATGAGTTTTCTGAGGTTTTTTATAGAGCTATTTTCTTTTCACCCCTTTCATCTGTTTGTTGTGGACGCCCACATGACCTCCTGAAAATACAAACACACTCTTTTATTTGCAGAGCCTATTATCAGCCTTGTCTTTAGCCTCATGATAAAGGTCAAGTAGATTAGTTAGGGAGGCTCTTGCCTTTCTAAATCCACACTGGTTATCTCCTTTTAGATAATTACTATCCATGTATTTCTCTAATGTGCCCCAGGGTATAGTTTCCATTCCTTGAATACTGCAAGGTTAAATTCATCTACTTTTGACACATTTTGCTGGGTTTCAGCTCTGCTAACTGGTTTAATACCAGTGCTTTTGTGATTAGTTATCCTGGACAGTGGAAATAGAGCAAATGCTCTAGAAGAATATTATTTTCCAATGCAAATTCCCTAAGAAACACTCGTGTTCTGAGAAACACCAGCAAATTATTCTGACTTTTCATGTAACAGTTTTTCAGCTTTCTATGCTCTAGCCTCTTCCTTCAATGCTGTATTGCCTATGCAAATTCATGCTGTCCATGGAAAACCTGGGGGAATAAAGGAGCACAGCAGTAAGAAAGCAATGACTAAAATTAACCTCTGAAACTTCTAGTCAGATTTTAAGATGCCACTGAAACATCAAGGCTTTCCAGGTGCTTGTTTTAAAAAATACTATTCTGATAATAAAAAACTTACATTTCACAGTTGTCATAAAAAAAATCATAATAGATTTCCTTTATTTTGTACTCTTTCATCATGATAATAGTTGCAAGACAAACAAGAAGGCTTTGAACAAATATATATGCAAGACGTCACTCAGAATTGCTTATTTCCAGTGAATATTCCTTATCTATGCATTATCAACTTGGATAAACCTATTTTAAAAGGTGCTTTCTCCATAGTTAGCTTGTGCTATTTTCCTGGGTTTCCTACTGCTCTTCATCAAAACAGGATGTTTAGAGTGCTGCATAGTATAATATCAAATAAAGAATATGGAGAAAAAAATTTCAAGATGGTTTCCTCTGAAAGGATCCTTTCAAGGTCTTTAATCTGAAATGTGCTGCTCAAAATACCTGGTTCTGCCTCATTTAGACTTTCAGTATAATATTAATTCCTGATGTGACAGCCAAGTGAGAGCATTTTGATATTTCAGTTTGACAGTACTGTATCTTTAGAGGCCAAACCTTTTATTGTGAGATGTATCTTTCCAGCAAAGCAGCAGGAAGGATTTCTCATGTGAGAAGCATGGGTTCTTCTGATCATTTGTATCATTATTTAATTGTTTTTTTAAATGGAAATAATAGTAATAGTAATAGTAGTAGTAGTAATAATAATATCCACATTGCTATGCCTGATGCACGTTTACCAAAGATAAAATGTCCTTATTCCCAGAGGTATATTTACATTTGTAATGTTCATTTTTTAGCTAATCCATGTGTCCTGCCATCAAATGTGTTACCACGGTAAAGAGCACAGAGCTTTGCACACACATTTTTGTTCCATCCTCTTTCTAGGAGCATTGGTAGACAAAAAAAATTCTCCCTATCACACACTTCCTTTCTCGCTATTTTCTCAGTGCTAGGTACTAAATATAACAATATATTCAATTAAATAATTCAGCTACACTTTGATATTTAGGAAGCTCTCCTGTGCTGGAGGTCAGCATGAACAAAAGCCATTGAGACCCAAATGAAGACATTTGGTCTGGTTTGCCCATCACCCCATAACAATAAACAGAAATTCTTTTTGAATGTAAGTTGGTTTTCAGTTATGAGAAGATTTAAGAATTACAGAGACTTTGCCAATATAATGTAACATTTTCTACTGTTCAGAGGACACTGTATGTATGTGGGGCGTGGTATAAAACCCAGCCTAGACTGCACTGCAGGCAGCTTGATATTTTTATTAGCTCTATACCCATTTAATGAAATTCTTCAAAATGCTGAAATGTTTTTATTCATAAGGTTTTTCTTATGTATGCAATATGCTTTGCTATTCCTGAATGATTACAACATCTCTGGAGAAGGAAATGTGGTAAATATTGCAAAATACAAAATATTTTCCAAATGCTAGAGTGCTGACCTTATAAAACGAAGATGCAACCTTGAGTAAGACAGCCAAGAGCTTTTTAGCACTTTAATGTAGCAGAACTCTACCAAAGGGGCAAATTTTTGCATTACTTTGCTATTGATGTGAATGCTGCAGCTGCGTTTGTGTATCCATATTCATTATTGCTAGTGTTCCTCCTGGAGTATGACTGATCCAAAAGAATCTGAATCTTCATTTTGAGGGTTTTTCTACTTTTATTTTTTTTCTTTGGTGGAAATAGACAGGAAGAATACTCAAGGCATCCATTTTTTTTTCCACAATTTGCTGGAAATGGCAGAAGGTATTAAAAAATGAAGGCAAGCATATCTCATGGTATTCACTGATTGGTAATTAAAGTACCATTACATTTTTCATGGTAGATTGTGTTTGTTTTCTAAAGAAATTAGAAACTGTGTCCCTTGGAGAATTGTGCTTTTAGTCTCTAGACATTTATTGCTACAGCATGTAGTAAATGTGATCATTGATGAAGTTTGCACATCCAGCTTATTTATATGAGGATGTTTATAGTGTAAATAGCTTTTCTCTTTGCAAGTGTGTTGCTCCTGTAGAAATGCACCGTGCTGAAGCTTTCCATATTTATTAAAGATTAGTAAATGAAAAGCAAAATCAATCGTTCTGGATCCTCATTTCAATTTGAAGAATCAAAGTGTGACACAATTTATGCCACAGTTAGGAGTCTGAGGCAACATGACAGAAAACTGAGCTCATAAAGTGATCTTGAATTATTAATGCTGAGGAATATTCAGCAGGGGGAGTTGGATATTCTGAATTTCCTTCTCAAGGAGTCCTTGACTGTGCACTGCATACACTGGGAAACTGGGAAGACAAAGCTTCCTGTCCTGGCATCTGAAGTTAGATTTCTGTGAGCTGTCAGCATGAATACACTGTTGGGATAAATTCTACACTTGCTGTCATGTTAGAGTTTTCTCAAGCCATGTTCAACTGTAGTTATTGATCTGATGATTTGTTAACTCTTTAAAATCAACTGCAGGAAGCTCTGGAAAGAACGTGGACACATGATGAAAGGGTGGGAAGAGGTAAAAATTCTGCTTTCTTCAGGTAATGCAGAATATGTTCTTTCTCAAGAGAGTTTTAAACAAGGCAATATTTTGGCAATTTGACATGAAGGAAAAAATCAGGAGATCCAGAGATAAATGCCCAGAAATTAAGTTAGGGAAAAAAAAAAAAGTTCTCTCAATTCTGGTATTGTTGAGAGATCAGAGAGGATCTTCAAGGAAAAATTCCAACAGAATGCAAAGCCTGAATTCCATATGCTTTCAGAGCAAATTTCACACAGGAAGTATCTGACTTTTCTCCACGAATTATGAATTATTCCAGAAGTTTTTCCTCTATGTAATAATTTATCATGGATCTAAGTAGTTGAATACTTGTCAAAATGTTTCATGTCTCAAATAAAAATGCTAAAATTCTGGGGGTAAGTAGAGATTCCAGATTTCAGGATTTTGCCTTCCTTAGAAATGATCACTAATGCAGAAATGTGAAGGAATGGGGAAACATGTCATTACTAAGAATCCATGAATCTTAAATAATTGCTCATCAGGGATTAATACCAAGTCCACATATAATGAAATTTAATCATGCATCTTAGGTCTTATATTCATGTGAACACAACAAGTAATAGAAGGCTTGTGGGTCTTGTGAGCTTGGTGCAGTATTTGTTGTTCCCTGCATTTCCTGACATAGAAATTAATTTTATGGACTACAGCTAAAAGCTCTTCCTTTAGAAGATCAAGACAGAGAAAAAATCTTTTTCTTCAGAGAGTACCATCCATCTTCCTCTTAAGGGCAGCTTAAATGAGAGAATTTAGTACTGTGGCCACTGTTTCTTGCACTTGCTTTGTGCTTGTAACCACTTTGTTTTGCTGTGAGAAAGGAAAGAGACAAATACAATTGAGGTAACAATGTCTGCAAATTTAGATTTTGATTTGCTAACAACCTCCTTAATGTTCAGATTTCAGCTATCTTGACAGGTATATTCATAGGGGATGAAATTCACATGCAGACAGCCCCAGGCTTATGCACCATATAAATCCTCTCTAAGCCTTTAAAATGTGCTTTAAGTGGGCCTAATTGATGTACAGGACCTGAACTGGCCCTTATACACATGGGAGAATTGCTTCCAGTTTTTAAGCTTGAAATAATTAACTACTGTACTCTCCTTTTATTCTTTTTGGTCAGATTTCATTTTCCTAGTAAACTGCTTTCATGTTTCCCTTTGTTTAAAAACATGCATAGTGGGATATTTGAGATCAATTTTATATATATATATATATATATATATATATATAAGATGTAACCACAAATTGGATGTATATTGGAAAGGTCAGGAAAGCTCAATAAAAATTCAAATCAGTTATTTGAATCTGATAAGGCACTGTGTGATCTGTGCACTATGCACATGGGGGTTCTGCAGAAAATCCACTAAACACGATTATGGGAAAGTACACATTTTGCAAAGGACAGAATTCGTCACATCCCTTAACAGTTCTTGAGGCATAGGTGGAGATTAGAATTACTATAGCAACTGATTATGTGTTTGCTGCTGGGTTAGTAGTTGCTAGCACATTAAGCACAATATGCCACTTCTAACTAATACTTCATAATTTATAGTTATCGTACCATCAAATTTGGATCAAAATGGAGCACAACCAGTTTATTAACCTAATAATGCAAAATATAGTCTTGTGTCTAGTTTGACTCTTGCCCCATTTTGTCTAGCATTTTATAGAATTTTTTTTCCCTTCCAGATTAGCCAGTTTCCTAGCTATCTCCTCTTTGTTTGGAACAAGTCATATAAAAACCATCAAATTTTGTTCTAAAGAGAGGACAATCACATGATAATCATCATAGGATTTTATCTTTACATATGTTTTGAGCCAATGATCACAAGAGTGAAGGGCTTTTGGTTTTGAGGCATACCATTTTTGTTTGACCAAAGCTTGTGTTTCAAGGGTAAATAACCCAAATAGATTTTAGAGTGCTTTAATTAATCTTTTCAAATACATGTGTTTTTCTCAATTTACTGCAGTCTGGCCCAGTTTGCTTTGGAAATGAATCAACCTAAATATGAAATAACTCTGTGTTAGTTTTCAGTGACAGAATCTACAACATGGCTGAAGTGATTATTAAGTGATTAATTTTAAATTCACATTGTTAATGAATTCAAATTAACCTTGAAAGTCTGTAGGTAGACAAGCTGTCTCTGGTATTATGCAGAAGAATTATGTCTACCAAGAATTGCAGTTACTTCCAGACTCCTCCTGAAAATCACTCTGCTTGCCCACATATTGTAAGTGCTGAAAATTTTAAGTTGTCATTTGAGGACGGTTTCATACTGCAGTTACAATTTCTAATCAAGTGTGATAGTCTCATGTACACTGGCAAGTATGAACCTGAGCTTTGGCCAAGCACTCTTCCTCCAAAGTATGTATAAATTGTCTTTAACCTATTTAAGTTTTTGAATCTCTGTCTGTAAGGTAGAGAGGAATGGAAGAGGTGAGTGTATGTGCTCTGGCATGGAGACAAAACAAGGCATTCCTGTACTCTAACCTAGTAATCTCTCAATTTATGGCTTCTCTGTTGAGGGGAAGATAGCCTCGTTCAGTGATTGTTTTCTCAAGTATTTCTCCACATGAAATTGGCTTGAGCTATTATTTCTTGTGTGCTGCATAATATTGCATGATATATTGTATGAAATTACTTGATCCGCATTCTATCATGTAAGAATCAAAAAAAAATTGTGGCATGGGTATATTTAATCTGTCTGGGCTCATCTTTTAGGCAATCTGCATTCATTTTAAATCTCCTGATGTCATGATGGAAATACTTTTGCTACACAGTAGTATTCATGCTGTCAGTGTACATCTATGCACAGCAAAATTTCCCTCATGGCTCATCTCTATTCCTAAACAAATGTCACAAAGAAGTTAATACTCTTTTATACAGTTAATACAGTTAATGCAGTTTTATAGAAACTACTGTATCGTGCCTCCAACCAGCATTGGCAAAAGGTACATATTTTGTAAAACTCATTATTAATATTATTTGTACTTTATAGTAACTTATAAAAACTTGGAAGGACTTTTTATATGAAGGTACAACTCTCATCAGCTGTCCCTCTTAAGTGATAGTGTAAATAACTAAATATCAAGGACTCTGATAAGGTATGTAATTTTTTTTTCCCAAAAAGTCTGCTGAAAGCCAGTAAGAAATTAGTAGAGCCCTTTTAAAGATGTGTCTTTCATGAAAAGGGGGAGGAAGTGGACTGAGAACATTACTTGATGTACCAGCATGAGCAGAGAAAGAAAGAAAATACAGATCAGAGGGGCAGCATGAAATCCTTATTATTACAAAACTTGCAGTGACTTGATGTGCATTGCAAGGTAATTCCAGGAAAGATCCCCATTTTTCTGGAAGAGAAGCTGTCACCTAGCAGAGGCCTTTTCCTGCACTCTATTAAGATACATCCAGTCCAGCATGAAATACAAACTGGAAGGGATACAAAAATCCTCAGAAAGGATGCCATGAAAGCCAGGAGATATCTGAGCTGTATTTCAGACAAATCACAAATTGACAATCAAATTGTGGTACTTTGCAAAATTAGAAGGAGCCATGACATTTTATTTTTGCTTGAGGCAAGTAAATGCCATTTTAGAATTTGATGACTGCCTCATTCTATGGATTCGCATTTAATAGCAAAGACTCAGTATGTGGTTTTTCCTGTGCCTCACAAAAGGGTATTGACAGATTTCTTCTCATGCCTGGCTCCTGTACAAATTTAGAAAGATGCCCTTTAGGCTGTAGAGATTAATGGACATATCATAGATCAATGGGTGGTTTCCTGAGGCTTTATGCACAGTACACCATTGCGTGTCTTAACATGTAATTTGCAGTGCATAAAGGGAGTTTATTTTGAAACAGATGTTAGTGGTCTAGCAGCTCCTTCAAAGATGGATATTGTGCATCCAAACGAGCAGTCGGCCTACACAGGGCTTAGCACTTTGGTTGTAGGTAGGTAGAGAGGACCCTGGAGTGAAGGAATATTAAAATTGTGAATAAAAATATAATAAGAGTTGGTTAGAGGGGAAAAAAGGCAGCTTGTTAGGACAGAGAATACTGAAAGAAGAAAATATAAGGGTAAGGATAGAGAAACTATGAAAGAAAGATGCAAAAACTAGAAGAGGAAAACAGAGAAGAAAAATATCTGGGAAAGAGGAGAAAAGGGAATTTCTTCTTACTGTTTGAAATAATGAGTTGTGAGACAGACTGGAGTTCTGCCTCAAACACAGCTGGTATATGTAATGGGAAACCAAAAGTAAATATTATGCCAGAGAGCTTTAGCCAACAAAGGGGTATAACCTAGGACATGGGATGAAATAGTGGTCCAACACCCACAGATTGATTACCCTGACAGCTCTGCTGCACTTGCACAGCAGCTTGCTGGAGCTCTCCCCCATGTGCTGGCTAGGGTTTGAGCTAGAACTGTGAACCTGGTCTCATTGCACAGAGGTCCACTACTGGGAACCGTGAGCCAAGTGTTACAGAGTCTTTCTTTAGCTCAGCAGGAACCAACTGACATTTGATAGAAAAAAATAGTACTTGACAGAGTCCACATATGGGTTTTTTTGCTCATTTCCCCTCCTCCATCCCCACTCATCCATAAATCAATGTGGTAATTGCCTCCATACAGTCAGCTGAGAGAGAATGTGGTTGCTCACTGTTTCATAATTTTAGACTGTTACAAGCCATTTACTCATGTGCTTTAGGCATGATAGTGCAGTTGTAGCTCCTCTTTTGTGCCTGTATTGCCCTCACTGAGTGGGATGCAGGGTAAACATTTGCCAGATTGTTTCAGAGGATTCTTGCCCAAAGTGTGCTCCACCACAATCAAGTCTCTGTCAAGTAACTCCAAAGGATGTCCTCTGCAGCTTTCAGAGCGGGTTTTTTGGTTGGTTGGAGTTTTTAGTTTTGTTTGTTTGTTTGCTTGGGGTTTGGTTTGGTTTGGTTTGGTTTTGTCCTTGTGGTGGGCTCAAGGCCATAAGCTTCAGGGACATGTTCAGCCACTGCTCCTGTGGTCTGGCCCAGAGAAGTGGCCACCCTTCCACAGCTCTCCTTACAAAGAGCTGGAGTTCTCATGATTGGAGAAAACATCCTTGCAACAGATCCATTATGTATTTCATCTAGTTGGCACTAAGTAGAAGAAAAAAACAGCTAATTCTTTAGGAACAGGGTTCCTGTGTATTGCTCCCTTTATTTTCAGTCTGCAAAGACTTTGTTTCTGTTTTTATACAACAGGTGTATTCAGTAGGTCACTGAATGCATTGCACTTCAGCTTAAATGAATTGTTCATCCCTTATCCTGCCTATAGAAATATACCCTCATCATGTCAAAATATGGACCTCTAATGACTTAATCTAGAAATTCAATCCAAAACCTCATACTGAGGAAATTTGATGGAAAGTGTCTATTGGAGAGTATCTTTCATACTCTCATATTTGTCTAAATAAGCCTGAGTGGCTTGGCCACATAACTATAGCTAGGTACAATATGGAAAATCCTTACAATCTTTTGGAACAATAACATACAATTACAAAATGGTGGCTTGAGATCTTCCCTTTAAAAATTTTTACCTCGTGCCTGTACTGCCAAGGTACAAACATACCCATTAATCAAGGTGCACCACAACCCTGTCTTTCCCTGAAAAATGCTTGCTCAGTGAACATGCTACTTTCAATTACAAACAGAGTTCAAGCATGCCTTGGTCACTTGAAGTATTGCAGACTGTTTTCCATGCTGTGAAGAGACACTGTGGTGTGTTACCTGAAAAAAATCTCTCCTTTATATTCAGCTAGCATTTTAGGCAGCGCTTTGGAGCCTGGGACAGATTATTGCTCATGATTGCTATTCATAAAGTTCATAGCTGGTCTCCTTTTTTTTTCTGTAAAGAATGCTATTTTCCCCCTCCCATTTCTTCCAGATTGTTTTATTTCCTAGGAAGCTCTGGAGCAATTTACATGCCTTTTGGGTCATGCAAGAAATTTTGTAGCCAGCTGAGCAACTGGATAGAAGTTACGTGCTCTCCAGCTCGGACAGATGGTGTTGCTTGGCTGTCACATTTTAACTCTGCAGCCTACCAAGGATTTGCCATTCTTTTCAGAGCTATTGCTAATATTTTGAACTCCTACAGAATCTTCCTATAGAACTGTCAAAGCTCTTCACAAACATGATAGGATGTAGCCTTCATATTAGTCTACTGAATAAAGAGGTTTGTGTTGTCATTTTACAGATGGAAAAGCTGAGACATGAGGAGGAGTAGGGCTAGTTGTCTAAATGAGATATCTGACATCGGGTAATAGAGTTCTTGTTCAGACGTGCTGGTAACAAGTTATGCATGAGAATGTCACTAAGTTTTGCAAATGCTAATTCAGTTGCTGTTGTTGCTATTATTTTTTACAAGAGTGGTATCCAACACTACAGACAAACTGAAATGGCAGCTGGTAAAGCACGGGCCTGACAAATGTTGAAAGGTAACAACATTGTGGGAGAAAGGAAAAGAAAAAAGGAAAAGAGAGGTGAGGCTGTAAGGCAGGTGTGGTCATAAATGAACATGTTCTCACTTTTGTATTACAGCAGACTTCTGGGGTGATCTGGGATACTGGTGAGTACAGAGAAGGCATTTTGCACTGAAGATGTCAGTGCAGCCGGTTCCATCCTTCCTTCTGCAGCTTGTGAACACTCACACACACTCATCTGACTTCTCCAAGCTTTGCTGATACCAGTAGTATTTAGATGTGGGTGGCTCAGATACTGGGGGACTGGTGTCATAGCAGAGGGAATCAGTTAGAGGAAGGTAGTACGTGACTTGCATAGAGATCCATCAGTGCTTTACATTTTCCTGCCACTCTCTGTGGATGAAGAGAGACCATGTAAACCTGTAGGTCTCTGATCAAGACCAAAGTCTAAACTTGCATTTCTTGTACCTGCAATCTTGTATTCTCAGCTGCATGAGATAGGTAAAGTGAGCCATTTTTCATACCATCAACAGCTGGTCAGAGTTTCGTTGCTGGAGGAGAAGATGATGCCAAGATCTTTTTCACAAATTACAGTGTCTCTAGTGTACATTTCCCTTCAGTTTCTTGTTTCTCTTCCCATACATGTTCTCTTTAATTAGCTTTCCTTTTGTTCCTTTGCTGCATTTCTTACCCTTCTTGTGCTTTCTGGCATTCTCCCAATATAATCTGTATGGCTTTTAAAATCATTTTATAAATCCTTTGAACTAAAGGATCTGTTGATCTTAGTCTCTTACTCTCCTGGTTATGCAAGGGTGGAGACAGTGTGTTCCTATCTGCAGTGACAGTCCACACTGCCACCTTTATCTGCAGAGGTGAATTTAGGAAAAAAAAAAAAAAACCCTAACAGCTACAAGATGTTTTGAAGCTCAGCCAGGACAAAGAGACAATACATAAAAAATCTTTTCTTATTTCCATTCCAGATTGGGCACCCTTTCTTTCCTTAACATCTCAAATATCAGAGGAGGAAAGAACATTGAAGCAGACAGTTCAAACTGAGAGTTAGCTTTTTAAGTGGATGAGTTAGATCAAGAGCCAAGATTAAAATTGCAGTTTATCCCATTTTTTCATTTTATTGGAGTTATCATTCAAATCTTGGCAGAGACAACATCTGGAACAATATTCATTTTAATGTGACATAAAATTATCATCATAAGGAATATGGCAGAATGATCAGCAGCCAGAGAGAAATAATTTCTGAGATGGATAGCTAACATTTCTTGAGAATTCAGTCAATTAAGAAGTATGATTGCTTATTTGATCACATCAGTTAAATTACTGAAACAAATAGTAATGGAACAATATGAGATGCAGATGTGATGAAAAATATTTTGAAACTTTTTTTCACAGATCTAAATCCTGAATAGTTTCCAGAGGCAGTTGTTTCACAGAAATAACAGGACATTTCTTGAGTGACAACAGAATAGATAAAAGAAATAGAAAAATAGGTTGTCAGTCTGGCACAAAAGTTTCTTAACTATGGGTACTGTCTCTACATTTTGTTTACAAAATACAGCAAGCCTACAGTTAAGCCTCTAAAATGATGTTTACTCTCATTTGGATTGTTAGAGCCAGACAGGTAGGCAAGGCAGCACAAACACAAGACCCAGACTCTGCATGAACCAAAAGCCATCCTAGAGCTGCAATGAAATCAAGGTTTAACTTTCCCAGAGATTTTACCTTGTAACATTGCACAAACTATTTCATTTGCCTGGGCCTCCATACCCTATCTGTGCAGAACAAAGGCTGTCCTGCCATGCACTTTGCTGCTTAGTAGGATGAGGCTCATACATGAGTTGTGGGCATTGGCGAAGATCTCAATACTTGGGAAATAACCAAGAGTTTTGCCAATACAAAACAATCCAAAGAGAGAGAGACAGCACATTTAAATTCGGCTGCAAAAATATACAGCCAGGATATATTTATTAGGGTATGGAGTCTTCAAAATGAGTTCTGAACAGAGGTGTTAGGTGTGCACATCTGTACTGGTATCACCCCAGCTGGCTCAGAAAATTATGACCATTTTCTGGTGTTATTTGGTTAGACCAGAAGAAGTCTCTTAGGGACAATTAGTAGTTTTGCATAGTAATCACAGAAAGCAATTTCTCCTGCTTTAGTTTGTAAGAGACCTCCCAGCATAAAATTTCTTCTCATAGTGTTTTCCCGTTGCTGGCAAAGCATTTTTATAATGCTTTAAAGAAGGGTCTGCACTCGTGGTTTCCTCCAGGAAAACCTCCCTGCTAGTGCTGGGGAGCTGATCCTAAAATCCAAGTGAGAGAGGTCAAATCCAGGAAAAAATAGTAAAGTCTGATGCCAGAATTAAACTGTGCACTGATGCTTTGATCGTCTCCATGAGACACTGTGATGGGGAGATAAAATGGACAATAAACATTCCAGGGCAGCTGGAGTATATCAGGTCTGCCACAGGTAAGGGATTTAGTATTCTACTCAGAAAACAGCATGGCTGCAGAGGTATAATGGGAATTGTGAAGAACTGAACTGATTTAAACTTACCTGCTCATCCATGATAGATAGACAGGAAGTTGTTAAGAAGAAAAAGAGAATGGGAAAGAGAAAGAAAAAACAGAAAGAATAACAGGTTAACATTATTATTATTCTAATTTAAAAATTTAATATTAACATGAAAGCCAAGCCAATATTTTTTGAAGGCTTTCACAGGGACCCCTAAATATTTTACAACAGTTAATACAGATATATTGGTCTTAAAAATTTCAAAGTTCCAACCAGACTGTTTTCAATACTCAGCATTCAAAACAGTCACCTAGTCCAGTGTCAATGACACATTCCCACTTTCTCCAAAAATAACCCCACAGCCTACTTTGTTCCAGGCAAAACTCTTGCACAGGGCTTGTGCTCATTCAAAAATAAAAAATTGACCAAATTATGTATAAAGCTGCTAAAGATTAATTTCTATAAATAGAACATTTCTTCTTAAGCACTACTTTAGCCTCAAATTGCTGGGTCTGGAGCAGGAGTTGCTAAGTGAAATTCTGTGCAGATCAGACTGAGCAGCACCTTTGACTTGAAGATATGTAAACTCCTAAATGAGTATAGTTAGTTTACCTGTCTTGTGTTCCTGATGCATGTGATTTCTTTGATTATGTCATACTTTTTAGTAGAAATAAGCATTTGTCCCTACATTTTTCCTGAAAATATTTATTATAGTTCTAGTGTGTAGAACCCAATCAGCATCCCAGCCAAAGAATAGAAATAATATGTGAATTAGTTGACTTGTTTCACATCACTGACTAAGGAAAAAAACAAGTAACTGGACAACATAAAACCAATTCCTAGGCTTCAGTTCAGTGAACAGCTTTAATGAATGTACTCAGATAATGAAGAGTTCAGAAATCAAGAACAAGCCAGAGAAAGAAGAGAAGGTTGAACTTACTGGGTGCTGTATTTGTGGTGTACATTTCTGTTGTGAGGCTGATACTCTCCTCTTTATATTTTTCTTACCACCATTGCTGAAGCCCTGGAGCCTCTTTTTCCCTTCTGTGTTGCTGGGGCTCCTGACGCTGCTTTATGTCTTCTATGCTGTCATATTTGCTTGCACTGAAAGGTACTGAAAACCAGTTTACAGTTATATGTATAGCCTCACCTTTTACATGTCATCTCAGTAAAAAGACTTGTAACATTTCCATTTCAAACCTTTATTTCAGGTTTTATAAATCCTCCTGCTTCTAATTACACTAGGCTGAAGACAGCAGTATAAATGTTAGCCCCACAGACTGATCTGCAAGGAATGGTAGACATCTCTTTTAGAATATGAGTCATCAGAAAAGGCAGTGATTTTGCATAGTCTCTTTTTTTTTAATACTAGGCTTTAATTCACAAGGGAGCACAAAAGCTCTGACTGCTTACCTTGTAATTGGAGATCAGTTGAGTGGAATTAATGGAACTACATTATTAAGAAATAGAAGGAATTGGCTAAATTTTGTCAAGGGTTGTGGTTTTTACACTGTTCCTTACATGAAACACAAGCGATTCAGAGCTAATACATAGAATGAAGAAAAAAAAAATACTTTTCTTTATAAAGTATATGAATAGTGACTTCTCTGGAGATTAATCAAGGCAAACCTTGAGGCTGAATTACCAAGAGGAGCAGTGGATTTCCTTAGAAACAGCTACTCTTTTGCATCATATAGGCCACTGCTTTACTGAGTGAAAATTGGTATCCTTGTATTTTGGGAATGAAATGCAGGAACTGCTGCTGCTTGGAACAGTGAAGCACTGGTGCAAGCTACCTGAATACTGGAAAATAGCTTTCATTTGTGCTTCTGAATAGTTAGCTAGGTGGTGCCTTCTTTATGAAGCCTCCCAGGCACACCCCAGGATAAGAGCTGAGCCAGGGATTATCTGAGAGCGTGTGAGCCCTGTAATTCCATCAGAAGGATGGCTACCTGCAGAACAGGCACTGAGAGCTCACAGCATGCTCACCTTTGCTAGGCTGAGACGGTCAGGGAGCCAGCACGCAGGTCAGGGTGTTGTAGCCCAGGTGAGCAGAGAGCTACAGGTACAACCCCACCTGGGGGTGTGCTGGGTGCCAGGGTTGTTGGGCTGTCTGTCCAGGGTTGTTGGGCTGTCTGTCCTGTTGGATGCCAGTAACAGCGGGGGTACCATGGGGTCTGTCCTGGGACTTGTCCTGTCTCACACCATTTTCAGTGACCTGGAGGAGGCAACAGAAGGCACTTCTGTGGGCTTTGCAGATGACACCATACTGGGGGGACCAGCTGACAGGCAGGAGGGCAGGCAGGAGGAACAGGCCAGCATGGATGCTGCTGGGCATAGATGGGAACAAAGCTGTGCTGCCTCATAAGAGCAGAGGATGTGATACAAAACGTACAGCTCTTCCTCAGCCTCCTCCAGCTGTCTTGTTTACAGTGCAGCTTTACTTGTTGGTTGTATTTTGTTTAATCTCTCTTTGCAAGTGATCTACTGGGCATTGACCAGTGCCAAGGGCAAGAAAGCATCACTCCACAGAACTATGCTCACTTCAGCTTTCAGGATGTTACTGTTTCCCTTCTTGTCCCTCAGGCCCTCATAAATCTCATAAAATCCTTTTCAGATTGAAATCCTACTCTTCCCAAGCTGTAACATGTTTTACAGCATGTATTTCTCTACAGTTATCTTGGTCTCTTGTTGACAGTCTTTAGGTGTCAGTTCCTTGGCTGGTAAATATCTTCCTTATTGTTAAATGTATCCACTTGCTTTTGTTCAGAGCAATGCATGGGGATAATAAATTGGCCCACAAGTGCCTGACACTGCTTAGTTCTTTCTATCACGCCAGTGTTTCATAATACTGAGTCTTGGGAATGTCTTGAAGAAGCCAACAGCATCTTCCCCACTTGCACATCTCCCAGAAGAGCTGCAAGCTGCCCGGATTTCTCTGGTAAACTCACTCATTGGATGTCCTTCCATAAACAGTGTTCCAGTAGTTCAATAGATTTATTCCAGAATATGAAAATAAACAGTTGTTTCAAATGCCAGTTTTAAGACTTGCAAAATGGAACTATATGCATGCATAAGATGAGAGCATAAATCAGCTCAGTAAAACAGCTTTATAAATATTTATGAGCATAGGGCTCCTCATTTCACACATTTTACTCCTCCTCTGTCCTCATCCTAAGTTTTCCCTTGCTTTAGTTTATGGCTGGTAGTTTGGGCTGAGTACCTGCCATTGCTAAATTGCTGCCTGTTTTCCCTGGCATTGCACCTCCCACAGTCCCAGACCTGCAGGTGACTGCAGGTGAATGCATGATCTGCAGACAGAAGCACGTCTGCATGGAGGGGCGTACTCTGGATTCTGATGGGCCCACGCTGTGTCGTGTGAAGTTTAGCAGGCACCACACTGATGAACTAAAGCACAGCCTGGAGTTTCCTGCCTGAGCTGCCAGCCCTCATTTGGCTGCAGGTGAGGCAGGACCCACGTTTCCTCTTTGTGGTGGTATCAGGATGGGGCTGGTTATTCAGAAGGGTGAGGAAAGGAAGATTAAAAAGATGGTTGATAGGATGAAAGATGAAGGTGAGGAGCGACAGAGATGTGAAGCAGCTGTGAAAGAGCAGTGGCAAAAGAATCAGAGCTGTCAGGACACGGCAGAAACAGTCTAATGGGGCCTACAGAGATGGGTTATCATCCCATGCAAAAACCTTTGTCTCCCTGGCACCTTCTCCTGTGGCTATGATCCTTCCCCAGACATCCTGGCCTTCTGGTGGCAAAGAGGAGTAGAAATGACATTTTCACTCCTTCCTTTGCAGCAATCACAGAGAAGAGCAGAAGGATACACTCATACAAACATATTCTTTTCAATTTTTATGAAGGTGTGCATGTGCTCATTATTTCCATTTGTGTCCATGTTAGTGCTGGAATTTCTATTACTCTTCATTAATTCACACTAAAATCTCTGCATTTTCTCCCTACTTCACTAGTATCGGATAGCACCATGTTGATATAATAACCAGAAACTAAATCTAAAAATAAACCTAGTGATAATTTCCTAGTGTTTGTTTAACCAGACCCTCGAAGTTCCTGAGTGGTCAGTGGACTGAGATAAGTGCTATCATTTTTCTTCTCTCTTGCCTGCTGGCTTTTCAGCCTTTCTGAACTGCAACCCACAAGGGGGCTGAGCAGGAGGTGCTTGTGGCAATTCAGGATGGATTATTCTCATTGAGGAATTGGCTTCTGCTGTTTCATGAGAGGCTTTGGCAGATCAAAAGCTGTTGCTGCTGAGATCCTGCCAGGCATGCTTTCCATGTATTTCTGTATGTCTTCACTGAAACTGCGTGGGATCAGTGGAATAGGGGAATTTGGGTATGAAAACACTTTTCATTATGTTTACACATCCTAATTAGAGATTTATAAGGACAGCAAGATATGCTGCCATTTAAACAATTACTTGTATTTAATTGTGTTTGCATCTTTATTAGGAAAATCTAACAGAGAAAGATAACTTATTCATTTACATGCAGACTTATCAGAACATTTCTCTACATTGTACAAATTTACATCATTTAATGTCTTAGCATGCATTTAATCATATTCATGCAAATTTAAGTGTCTTCCTGACTGCAGTGGTATCATTCATTAATAGTCACCCTGAACTCTGATGATCACAGTTTTGGCATAAACCCAAAATAATATTTCCTTCAAAAAGTAGATTTTGGAGAGCTTATTGGCAATTCTTCCTGAAGTTGTGACTCATTTTGTATTTTTAGACACTGCTCAAGCACAACTGCTGGTGTACTTGAGTAAAATAAATGCTCTTTGATCAAGTAGGATGTTTGTCTCTGGTGAGCTGTGCTTAAGGCTTTTATTCTTTCATTTGCATAGTCTGTAGTCACTGGCATTCCCCAGGGATCAATACTGGGCCCATTCTTATCCAACTTGTTTATCAGTGGCATAGGAGGCCCCCCCAGCCAGTTGGCTGATGACACTGAACTGGGGGAGTGTCATGGATCACCTGAAGGCTCTGCTGCCATTCAGTGGGACCTTGATGGGCTGGAGAATTGGGCAGAAAATTGGGAGGAAAACCCCAAGTGCCAGCACAGACTGGGGACTGACCTACTGGAGAGAGCTCTGTGGAGAAGGACCTGGGGTTCCTGGTGGATGACAAGTTGTCCATGAGCCAGCAGTGCCCTTATGGCCAGGAGGGACAATGGTGTCCTGGGGAGCATAGGGAAGTGTGGCCAGCAGGCTGAGAGATGATTCAGCCCTGGTGAGGCCACCTCTGGAATACTGTGTCCAGATCTGGGCTCCTCAGCACAAGAAAGAGAAGGAGATATTGGAGAGGGTCCAACAGAGGCCACAAAGACAATGTGGAGTCTGGAGCATCTTCCATGAGGAGACACTGCAGGAGCTGGGCCTGTTCAGTCTGGAGAAGATTCAGAGGGGATCTCATTAATGCATTTAAGCCTCTCAAAGGAGGGTGCCAAGGGGATGGTGCCAGACTCATTTCAGTGGTGCCCAGTGACAGGATGAGGAGCAGTGGCCATAACCTAAAACACGAGGAAGAACTTCCTTCCATTGAAGCTGGCAGAGCACTGGAACAGGCCACCCAGGGAAGTCATGGATTCTCCATCTGGAGTAATTCAAAACCTACCTGGATGAGTTGCTTTGTTACCTGCTCTAGGTGACCCTGCCCTGATGGGTGGGTTGGACTGGATGATCTCCAGAGGTCTCTTCCAACCCTAACTATTCTATGATTCTGGTATAGTTAGTCAAAAAATATGTAAGGTCTTTTGTAACTAACTTAACTTCCAAGTGTGTCCCTTCACCTCATGTTTTCTGGAGGCCAGTTCCAGGCAAGTTGTATCCATGGCTTTCTGCAGCCCCCAAGTTGCTTTTTCAAAATAGAATGATCTGCACATCCAGAACATGGGGCTGGGGTACAATCCACAAATGATGAGCTGAGGGTCAGTGGAATTTAAAAATGTGGAGCAGCCACCATGAACATTTCAAGAGCACCTTGAGAGCAATTATTGATGATGCCACTCTCCCTTGACTTCCTAGAAAAAAGAGAGCATAATTATGTTTTTTTTTTTTTTTAACAGAATCTCTGTTTCTTTGAATTTAATTAAGAACAGGAATGTATCCTCATACCAGCAGATAGTTTGTGAAGATGAACAAGCCAAGTCTGAGATGTTTCCTTGAATGTACACAACCAATTCTTTTTATGCAACAGGGAGCAGCATACAAATCCTCAGAAGCAGTGCTCATGATGTTACATACCTGCTTTCACTCCAGTCAAACTCCTTCATCTTGGACAATCTAGGACTGGGTTCCCTGAAGAAGCTTCCTCTTAAAATTATGCCTCTCCAGAGACCTGAGATTGTCAAGGACCTCTGTTTGCAACACTAACTACAGTAAATGCTATTGTATTATCCAACAGTAGCAAATTAAATAATCCCACTCCCGTCACTTTCTAACAGGATAATGTTAAAGGCATTCCTCTGGGATGGAGAGTAATAATTTGCTAATTCCCCTCAGTATTTCATGCTTCTCAGCATTGCAGCTAATTTTCTCTGAGTACCTTATTAACATTCACAATGACTTTGCAGTCCCACCCTAATAGCTCTCGGCAGAGGCAGTGACTGTGAAGGTGAGAGCTGACAGTGACACATTTTCCTCCCTTTTCCTCTACAGACTGTATTATCCTGGTTTCCATCCACTGAGGGCTGTCCAGCTGATGCGAGTGGGCAAACTGCAGTACAGTCAAGGCATGGTTCCTCAGGCACTGGAAACCTTGAAGCAGGTCAGTATGGTGAAATATTTTTCCTCTATCCCCCTCCCTTGCTTCCCCCAAAACTGCTGTGTGATTCCCCCCTCATGTCTCTGGATGCTCCTCACAACTTCTTCCACCGTGGTGTTTCCCCAGACTGCAGCTGGGTGTGGTGATGGGTCACTGTGGCTCAGCACAGCATTTCAGGCACTGACATTCTCCAGCAACAGTCACAGCTAATTACAGTTTGATAGCTCAGAGGTGTCTGGATGAAAAATTACTACTAGTTCTGAAGAGATAAATTATCTCAGTGCTTCATATGTTCCTTATTCCCATAGCAAAGTGATTCTGAGAGCACTGAAAGTACAGGAACAGGAGCAGAGCTGCAGTGCCTACCCTCCTTATTCCCTATCAGGTTCTGTGATTTCTGGCTGGAAAACGTTGTCTTTAACATGTGTATTTTCTTGTGAGCCACACTGAAATCAACAGGCATGTCCCTTGATCCTCCTATTTCTTATCATTCATCATCTTTGATCTGGTTTTGCAGCTGTGCTTCGTTAGTTACATTTCAGCTTTAAGCCATCCCTCTTGTACCTGAGCTGACTTTTATATTCATTTCCTGGTACCTCAGGCTCTGATTTGTCCTGCTGTTATATTGCTGTTAGTGTCATCTAAAGTATATTAAATAATCCCTTTCCATGTGCAACATGTCCTCAGGATGTAGAATCTTGCCTCCCATCTCAAGCCCTCAATCACTGCTGGGGTGCTTTGCTCCCCCTGGAAGGTGTGCTGCCTCTAGTTTCCTTCAAAAAGGTCTTATTCTCTTATGTTATTGATTGTCCTGTGATCAGCTTGCCCTGAAGACACTTACATGCTCCATGTGGCTCCCCATCCTGGCTCTTGGCTCCCCTCCAGTTCCTGACACAGCTCCTCATTGCCTTTGCTGGGTGCTGCCAAAAGCCACCTGGCCCCAGGGCTTGCCTGTGTCTGCTGGGCAGGAGCAGGCCCAGTTCTGGCACCAGTGCTGGAAAGAAGTGAAGAATTTGGCTCTACATTCCCCACAATTCATGTCCATGCTATACAAAGTGCTTTGTGGCAACTGCTTGGGAGAGAAGGGGATGGCTGTCTCCACTGGAGGTGAGGGAGGGGTGCTGCTCCCCTCCTGCCCAGGACCCCTATAAAGATAACATCAGTCATGACTCTCTAGGTGTTAGTATTTTGTACTTACCTTTTCTTCAACCCCCATACCTCTTTGGTTTTAACATCTGGTTAATGATGCAAGCTGAATAATATTCATATGTTGAAGTAATAAATTAGTATTTAATATGATGCCACTCTTGCAATGTCTTGGTATGACTTAAATCTTCACTTGATGTATTTTACTTGAATTATAGCCAATTCTGATCATTATAAAGCAGGCAGAAGAGTAATCAATTCTATTTTTATGTATTATTCAGAAGTATGTCATATATCTGTCATGTGCCAGGTAATCCCTCTGCTCTTTCCCCCAAAATATTTGTAATTTCCAAACATTCAGACTTTTCCTTTTAGCAGTAGAATGAGACTCCAGTCAGAGGAGCTTCTGTTTTCATTGACACTGCTACAATTATATCAACAGGCATTGCTCTAATTGCATTTCTAATGTGATACTGGATTTAACTGGAGCAAATTCCCCTAGAGACAAATGAATGCTGCCAGTCAGTGAAGGTGGGCATTGCAGTGGGGATTTATGCTTTTGGTGAAGAAGCTGCAAGCCAGATTGCTACACTGTGATCCCTTGGAAACTGGGCAATGCCTAACACAGAAACCTTTTCTAGGCTGTGACCTCCTCTTTCTCTGCCAAGGGACATTCAGGTGCTGCTTCCCTTCTGTGTCCTACTTCAGGGAGCCTCTAACGGAGACTCCAAGCCATTGGTGCTCCACAAGGACACAGAAAGTGCTTTGCAACTGAGGTGTAGAATCCTGTCATGGCTTTGCCTATTCCCTATTCAGCCTCCCCTTTTTCACCCAAGTGTGGGAGAAGGAGAAACTGAACTCCCACTCCCTGGGAGCACAGCTGAGAGGAGGAAGAGCTTCTTGTCATCCTGTTTCTCCATGTAACTTCTTCAGATGAGCTCTGCAACGGATTCACTTCCTTGCTTTCTACACTGGAACAAATTAGAGGAAGATATAATTCCCAGTTTGTTGTGACTAAAGGATGTGATTCCTAATATTAGTCAGGTAATGTCCTGGAGTTACATGAGAACACAATTTGCCCCTTTGTGATTAGATGTGTCAGCAGAGCATGCCACATGCTCAGAGCAGAAACTCGATTACCTTCTCTGCTTCATTACTCTTCTTAATGCACTCTGACACTGAATAGCAGCACCCTGTTGGAGCCCTCGTCAGACTAATTTCACTGTGGCATTAGGAAGAAGGATATGGAAGGTGCAGAGGAATTGGGTGGAATTCACCTCTCATATAAATCCTGTTTAATCAGGCGCAGCCTCAGTGCTGCTGGGGACTGACAGCCTCTGCAGCAGAGACAGGGTCTGTTAAAATCAGGGCTTGGCTCTGCAGCCCAGCCCTCACTGCTGCTCTCTGTGCCAGAAAAAAATGAATCACTATCCTAACCACCTTGCTCTTAGGGCCCTTTGGGTTTAGCTCTCTGCCCTGCAACCCTGAAAAAGGTTTAAATAATGTGGAGGGCTTTAAGTTGCCTATTAGAAAGAAATCACCCCCTAAACTTATATTGGGCCCTGCAGAATCTTATTTGCTAGATTTTGAAATAGAAGTTTTACAGAGAGGCAATACTCCTCTGGAATGAAAACTGAAGGTAATATTTTACAACCAACATATTCTTTTTAGATGCATACACATACATATGAAAGATCTAATAGAGGACAGACTGAGTTATAGATCTGGAAAGCTTTTGTCAGTAAAACACAGGAACTGGAGCCCAATCTGAAAAACAATTTGAGGTGCCTGACATGGCATGGTCATGGGAATACTTTGTCCCCCATGAGCTGATGGGTGCAGCTGTCTTGTCTCATGAACATCTACAACAGGTACTGTACAGCTTCCCTTCTTATAGAATTCCCTGTTTTGGAGGCAAAAAAGCTCAGGAACTGGGGTAAAATCCTTCCCAGGTCTCACAGGAACACTGAAGAAATCCCTTCTCTAGGTGTTTGCTTCAAACACTGAGTTGTTTACCAGCTGTCATTGATAGTATTCCTGTGCCTGCTTTAACAACCTGTACTCTTCAGTCAGGAGAGATGGAAAAGCACAGATACTCCCTCTGAAATACCAGCCCACGCTTCCTGCCACTCTGGCACATGGCCACTTGCTGCCTGCTTTCCCTGTGACAGAGCTGTGCCATCCTGCACCTGCCCACAGCTCCCCACAGCCATGGCCATGGCATCCTCTTCCATCCCCCTGCAAATCAGGCACAAACACCTGCACTGCTCCTCATTTCCATTCATGGGGCAGCAGCCCTGCCTCTGCTCCAAAGGGATTTATATTCCTCAGGGTGCAGCTGATGACGCCGTGGCCTGTGTTGCCATTGTAGCTTTTCATAATTAGATTTGCTCTTTGAGCTGGGAGGGAGACCACACAGACCACACAAATCTGCTCAGCCTCAGCTCTGCTGGGGAGCTGTGGGATTGAGAGCAGGGCAGTGGGCAGAGAGCCCACCCACATGTTCCTGCTTCTGTCCAGTGAAACAATTCCTTGCGCTGGAGCTGAAATTATCCCAGTTTTGCACTGACCTTTGCCAAAACAGCTACATAGCCTAATACCAGTTGAATTTAGGGATTACACAAGGCATTGCAGTTCTGACTTTGATGCAGCTGGTTCTGACTTGTGCAGCAGTGTGTGAGATGGTACATTGCATAAAAATTATTTCCTCCAAGGAAACAAAAGGATAAAGACTGAGTGCTTTTGTCTGCCATACTTACTAAAGAAAAGAAGTGGAAAGAAAATGTTGGAGGTGGGAGAAAGGCAGCCATGGTAGCATTAACTCAATATTAGGTTTGATATTGAGGATTATTGGTTTTTAATGGAGGTATATCTATACACACATCTCTGGCTGTGCATCTCAGGGTGTCAGGGTCCAAGCCCATCACTATCAGCCTGACCTCCATGCTGTAGTGGGGCTGAAGATCCAGGTCAGCTGCCCCAGGACTGTCACTCTGATGTATCCAGATGCACAGCTCTTAGCATACATCATTCACAATAAATCCATCAGCTTTCTGGGACAGGGCATGCAAGCACTGTGCACCAATGTGTCAGGATCCAGGGCCAATTCACCCAGCCACTTTGCTCTGGGGTGATCCTTCTAGTTAGTTTGTGTGCAGCTGCATGTTACAAAAATTTAGTATTTCTGATTTTGTTTCACATTTCTGTGCCATTTCTAAAAGCAATGAAAGTTTTTCCATCATTCTTTTTAACTGTGCAAATTTTATCATTTAGTAGTAGGACACTGTGGTAGCTTAAAACATACTTGACTCTTTTTAGAGCTCCTTGCTCACTATGATTTGTTTTGACCGATATTTCAACTTGTTTTTTCAATCTTGTGCTGCCTCCCTCTTTTAAGAATTAACAAATTTGATGCAAAAATAAACTGTGCTGGAATTTCCATATGCCTGCCAGTCTTCATAATTTGGAAGTTGGCTTTCATTCATTCACAAAAATATATATTTACTTTTGTCTATCCAATTTAAATGAGGCCTCTTCCTCAACATTTCTTCCCCAAGAAGAAATGCTGCAATTCAAAGCAAATTTATCTGAATTTTATCAGCCACAGGACAAGGAATCCTTTGAAACATAGGCTGCATTTAGGTTTTGCAATTCTTCAATTTCAGATGATGAAAAATCTCTGATCTTTTCTCCTGCATGTACACTACTAGCTCCCTTGTTCTATCTTCAGAAGTGCTGAATCAGCTTCCATCTAGGACTTCGCTCCTTGCAGGAGGAATTTAATAGAAGGAAGGAGCAGAAATGCCATATAAAAAGTGATGATCCAAACAGGAGCTGGGCAAAGAGCATTGCAGACATATGTGTGGCAGGAAATCAGCAACACTACAGGCGACATCAGCAAGCATAAATTAGCCCAGCAGTAGAAGATGACAAACATACAGAGAAAATTGTCCCTGGCAAGAGCAGCAAAGTCCCATTCCCCTGCATGCTTTTTGACAGTGAAACTACTAATGTGCTCATTTGTTTGATATTATGTATAGCTGCTCCTGATAGAGTTAAGATACTTTATTCCATGGGTTAAGCATTAATCCATTTCTAGTTTTACAGTACTTTCAGGCTCCTAACACCATGAACATCATCTTTTAAATAATGTATCAAAACCTTGGGTGTTGTAGTTGACCAATCTTGAAATGGCCTTTATGTCTCAGTGGAAAATTATCTCTCTCTGCTATTCCATACACCCAGTTGTGCAGCATATTTGTGGGTTTTTACACCTAGGAATAACGTGTCAATGCCTCCTTCTTTGTCAGGGACAAATCACCATGCAGCTTAGGATGCTTCCTTCCTATTTCAGCCATGCCATGCACTCAAGCCCCCAGGTGCCAGCCCTTTGAGGACCAGTTCTTGCATCCCACCCTGCTCCAGGGTCCAGTCCCTTTGCATGGTCTGCACAATGCCTAACATGTCCCTTTCTGTTCTTTCCTAAAGGCCTATAATATTATGAAGGTGACCCATGGGACAGATCACAGCTTGATGAAAGTCTTGATGGAGATAAAGGAAGAGTGTGAGGCCATGATGAGAATACAGTGAAGATAATCTCTAGTCTGGAAAACAAAATATTCAAGGACAAAGAAAATGGTTTCTATTTAATTCTGAAGCTTCTCAATGGTTTTAGTGTTTTTTCTTTAGGTCCTATTTGCTTTACAAAAAGGTTTAGTATCAGTTTTGCTGTATGGTCTGAATTGAGTTGATGTTTGGCAGAATTCCTGTAATTTTTAGAGGATTTTTTTTTGTCATCAATCATCAGTCTTATTGACAATAACTAACAATACCTAATTATTTGATTGTAATTATTGGGAAATGCATGCAGAGTCTTCATCAGTTACAAAGTGATCTAATTTCATTGATATCAGCAGTCAATTTTTTGTATCAGTTTATGCTGGCAATTAGGAATCTCTTGTCAGACACATTATAAATTAAGAGAATATACTTTTTTCACTTTGCCTTGCCCTTTGGTATGGTTTCCAAAAGCCTGATCCAGTGCTCTTTGACATCAAATAAGTTTCCCATGGTTTTATATGGGATTTTCTTCCCTCCCAATAGACCTGGGCTTTGTCTGTCTTCTTCTTCCATTTCATACCTTATAATATTGAATACTAAAATGGATTAAATAAAAAATTTTATCATAGGTAGAAGTTGCTTACTCTGCTTTTTCCCCATTTTGCCATCTTCAAGAGTTTCTCACTTCATAACAGTTTTAAAAACAGATGTTTGGACCTGTGAGCTCAGTGCTATGTCTTCTAGACCTTTCTGAGTCTGTGGGGTTTAAATGTCACATCCCCAGTCAGAGAAGCCCAAAGACCTAGAGATGAACATTGTCATCCCTTGGGAAGACAAGGATGTCTTGGGAAGCACAGGCACACCATTTCCCCATGCTCATCAGCAAGAGACTTGATCTTGCCAGAGCTGTTTACTTCCATTTTTAACACAGAAACAAATATTAACAAAAGCCAAAATTTATGAGGGACGTTGAAACTCAAATAATTTAAGGCCTTTGAAAGTATTGCTTCAGGTGTGTCACTCCTCTAACAATTTATTGCTGCTACTCCAGCCATGACTGTTACTTCATTAATCCATCGTTGTTGTAAAGTCAGGCTTTTTTCACACCAGTAACTTGACACCATTAATTATTACACGATGAGAACCCATTTAAAGAGAAAATGAACACTCCGGGCGTAATTTACAGCCGTGGCACACGAATGCCAGGGCTGAGGAAGATATCTCCTTTCAAGATGTTTGAATTTGTTCCAGCATTTGGAGCGTTCACTTGCCCGGCAGTAAAGTGCAGGCAGCAACCTCTGAAATGCACTGCATTTCTGGAGTACATAGCATGGCTTGCTGCCAGAGGCCAGGTCCTGTCAACCATCCAAGAAGTGCAGTAATCCTCACAGAAATTCACTGCTTGGTTGGGTCTTCCTGCTGTTAGAGAAAGGAAATTGTCTGGGGGAAAAGGTCAGACCTTTGCACTTACTGGGAGTTCTGGCAAAGTACTGATGGACAGCCAGTCTTCAAAGCCTGTATTCTGGTTTTAAATGGGCACATGCATATTGGAATTTACATGATTTTTGTGTCAAGATCATGCTTATGTTTTCTGGTGTTTACATATCTGGTACTAAGATTTGCAAATGGAGGGGACTTCATATATAACCTTCAAGCATATATAACCCATGCTTTATATTCATTACTGTTGATGCAAAATTTCTTTCAACTTGGTCAAGGCAAGAGTCACGTTTTCTGGTTGTTTTCAGTCGTTTACTGAGCAATTTCCCATGGAGATTCCCAGGCACTAAAGCCACCAGCATTGCTGTAGGGGAGGTTGTTGTGGGCAGATTTTTTTCTTTTGATGGTTCTGCTCCAGTCTATTTTCTGCAGAGAATGCTGGTCTGTGATTGTGGAGGGATTTACCTGAATGCATCCTTTGAAAGCCCAGCAGCAGGCAAGGGTGCCAGGGAGGAGGCAACATTAGATAAGCACTCATTCCAAATCCAGTAATGTTATCTTAGCGCAGACATCATGTTTCAGTTTTCATGAATAATATCTGTCAAATTTTTCAGGTGCTGGTATTAGTGGTAAGATAAAGATGCTAAAGTCAGAAAGAGGCAGACTGCAACTTTATCTGTAATGCTGGCAGGTTTGCTGCTTGCTTCCCGCAGGTTGGAGGCTTTTCTGCTGCCTTTTGGAAGGCCATGGTTCCTTGAGTTCACCTCAGGTTTTAGGAATGCATTTTGAGTCACCTGTGTTTTGTCACTCTCCCTTAAATTAGTCCAGGAAAAACAATGTTGCATTGCACCCAGAGGGAGCAGAATCATGCTATGTGTTTGGAAGAAAAGCAGTAGCAGAACACAGGGAAAAAACCATGGGGAATGATACAGCTTTGCTAAGAATAACTGATTACAGTTGAACAGAATATTTGTCTTAAATAAAAATAAATGCTCCCTAAACTCTGTTATTTCTTTAAGCATGGCATAATTCTCTGTATCCATGCCCCTCAAGGGTGCTGACCTGATGTTGGAAGTAAAAACTCTCCAAGACCTTGGCAAACAGACTATTATCCAGTGCACAGTAGAGGTAGTAGAAAGCAAAAGAAAAGCAGAGAGAGAAAATGCAGTAAACCAGTTTTTTAGAGCTTTGACCTCTCTGAGTCTGCCAACCTGTGTGTGAAGTCTGTTGTGCATGGGTTTATGCCAAGAAAACTGTCCCACTACTGAGCCTTTTTTTCTGCTTCTCATTGTAACTCTCTTCTCTGACAGCTAGGTTTTTAAGCGAGCCTTTCTTAGACGTGTTATATTTTACAGAGCATGTTTATGGAATACAGAGGCATTTTCCCCATCCAGTATATTTCAAGTAGTCCCTGGCCACTGCAAAGCTCTTAATGAACAGAGTTCCATTTTTCACAGAGGTTGTGCCAATTATGAGGATTTTTTTTCCTGAAACGGAATTAAATCTCCCATAAGACAAGAAAAAGGAGGAAGGTCTTACAGTTATGGACATGGAGTTCTGGCGTGGCTCCTCTGCTGCACCAGAAATTGTGTCTGACCTTGGGCAAATCAGACAGGGTTAGATGTCCATGCTTGAGTTTCTTTATAGTTGATCCTTGGAAAATAATGAAAGGGGGGAAAGGGAAGGGAAGGGAAGGAAGGTAATGGAAGGTTAAGCAGGGACATGGACGGTACAGGAAGGGATGGTGACTTAAGGGACGTTCACCTTTCCCGTTACTTTTCCATTTGACTTCCCTTTCATTTCCTGGCCTTTCCTTTCTGGTGCCTTCCTGCTCCTTTCCTTCCGTCCTGTTCCTTTCCTTTCCTTTCCTCTCCTTTCCTCTTTCCTTTCCTTTCCTTTCCCTTTCCTTTCCTTTCCTGTCCGTTCCTGTCCTCTCCTCCCTCTCCTCTCCTCTCCTCTCCTCTCCTCTGCCTCTCCGCTCCTCCTCCTCCTCTCTCCTCGCTCCCTCTCCTCTCCTCTCCTCTCCTCTCCTCTCCTCTCCGCTCCCTCCCTCTCCTCCCTCCCTCCCTCCTCCCCCCTCCCCTCCCCTCCCCCCTCCCCTCCCCCTCCCCCCCCTCCCCTCCCCTCCCCTCCCCCCCTCCCCTCCCCTCCCCTCCCCTCCCCTCCCCGCCCCTCCCTCCCCTCCCCTCCCCTCCCTCCCCTCCCCTCCTCAGCCAATCCACCCCCCGCCAACAAGCCTAACAAGACAGAAACTGGCTATGACTCTTCAAATAACTGCCTCACATGAATTTGGTGTCAGAGCTGCAGCAACATGGCAGTGTCTGTGTTACAGCCCTGCCACCGCTGGCTGTGGGTGGCACGGGTGGGACTGGCATCTCTGCCATTGTCACAACTGCAGGTATTACTCTGTGAGAGCTCCTCCACAACTGAGGGCCAAGCATGGGCAGAGAGCAGTGAGCTGCTCCTGTCTACACTGTACCTCCTCCAAACAGACAAAGTTGTTTCCACCCATGGAGCCTCAACAACATCTAAAGAATCGTCCAAAAATCCAAAGCAAGTGCTTTTCTTTATTTCACACCTAAGCCATGTTAGAGTTCCTCTCTTCCTTTTCTCTTTTATTCTTATTCAGATTACTATTTTCTCTTTCCTTTCAATGTACATTTTTCCAAACAAAACTCCTTTCCTTTTTTACAAATTTAATTAGCCTGAAAATAGATTTGTTATGGCTCTTTTATAAAGGGCACCCTACAAGAATATCAAAGTGTAAATTTTCCCAGCCCTGAGCAAAAGGAGTGCACCTTACCTGAAAGTCTGTGGTCTGCAATTCTTGCCATTTAGCACAATGGTTTATGTTTATCCCCACAACAGTAATGTGTAAGCCAGGCCTATGTCATCCCTGTTAATATTTCCTGGGGAAAGCTCAATGTTTTTATTTGCTCTGCACTTCTGATCAACGTGGACAAATCAATTCTAACTCCATCGTTTTTTAGACTTTTTGTAGGTTTTAATAAGAACCTTAGAGATTCCCTCCCCCCATATGAAAGAATAACTCAGGCTTGGTAATTAGGCTTCATACAGTCACTGCTCACACCAAGGAACCTAACAGGTTCTTTATAGTTCCCAGGAGACCAATTAACCTTCTTTTAAACATATCTCTGTATAGCCACTGAGACAGGCACACACAGAAATGCATACACACAACAAGCTCTTCAGCACTCTCAGATGCTCCAGCTCCTTGTTAACCAAATTCTGATGGGGCTTATGGCAGGAGGGCAGGGCTGAAGCATCCTGCCTGAGTTCATTTTAACTCTAAAGATGACTAAATCAGGACAGACCACGATCTCTTCTCATTTCCTTGCCCCCAGGACAGGAGGAAGAGAAGAATCATGCAGCCTCTTCTATGCCTTGAGGTCCCCTCCATCTCTTGGGGTGAGGCACCACTTGCTGGTCCCATTCCCTGCTCCCCAAGGTACCAGCTAAGGAGCCTGCTCTCCCATCTCTGTTTCAGTTAAGGGCTGGTCTAGTGGGGCTGACAAGCTGAGGAAAGAGCAGTGATTTCTTCCTCCGCCCCTCCAATTCAGCAGCTCTGATTCCCAGTCCCAGAGGCTCCAAATGGGAAGGTGGCAAATTTACATACGTCTTGAAGGAAAACTGCACTTTAAATCACAGGTGATCCCTCTTGACAATTCCACTTGACTTTCAGAGCAAGAACCAGGAGACAGTAATAGAGAAGGGTGTCTGATGAGCAAATTAGAAGAGCACCACTCTTCCCCTCCCCCAGGCCCTGTGCACTGCTCTGAGCAGTTCTTGCCTGTTTACTCTTAATGAAGCTCCTTTTAATGAAGTATTTCTTGTGCTGTCTTCCTGTTCCTGCCTCTCTTTGCGGTGCTGAGAATCCCATGATAAAACAGGTAGAGAAGAGGTCTGGCCGGATCCTCCCTGTTCTGTTCCTTGTGGACACCCAGGTGATGTGTGACGAAGCCCTGGAGCTGCCATCCCTCCCACCAGCAGCAGCACGCTGCAGGAGCCCACAGGGAAGGATGGAAAGGCTGTTTTAGTCTTTGGATGGAATTTCAGGAATCACACTGCTGTGGAGAGGAATTGCTCTCCATACCTATAGTGGCAGCCATGCAGCTGAGGGACAGCTGGTAGCCTGGAGCTGGAGCAGCAAAGACCACAGAAGCACAGAATGAGCTGAGCTGGAAAGGATCCTCAGGGATCATTGAGTGCAGCTCCTGGCCCTGCACAGCACCATCCCCAGGAGTCACACCATGTGCCTGAGAGTATCACAGCTGGGGGTTTGCCTCTGCTCTTCCCACCCCTCCTTGCTGTACTTCAGTCTCCTTGTGAAAGTCGTGTCGAGTTCTGCGGGGTGAGGTGCTGGCAATGTCTGCATTTCTGCTCTCACTAATGTCATCAACACTGTGTACCCAGCCTGTGCCATGGGTGAGACTGTGATCAGAATACAATTACTGCAGAGTGATGCTCCCCATCAGGCTAACAGAAATGATGATTGAGGAAAATTCTTATCATGATTGGGAATGTTAATTTCTGAACATCTGTGGCTGAAGGCACCAGTAAATAACAGTATTTTTAAAGGTCAGAGTAATGAGGATATACAAAGACTACTTATCATTACCAAATGTTTTCTGTGGGGACTGTTACGTAATATGAGAACAATAAACAAAAATCTGATTTGGTGTTTTCTGCAAAGACCAGAGGAATTCTGATCCCAAGTCTGGGAAGGGGCAGCCTGCCAGCACCCAGGCAAGGATGCTGCCTTATTTACAGCTGACAAATGGGAAAATCAATAAAAATCCTTCAGATGGGCATTGTCCAAATTCATTTCATTGCGGCCCCAAAGCAGTTTATGCAATCCATAAAAGGGACTGATACACCCAGGCCAGAAAACTGTTTAACCATTAAAATCCAAAGCCTTGGCAAAACGTGTCCTTCCAAGATAGTGGAGAAGCTCCCCAACAGACCAACATTTCTTCTGCTGTGGAAGAACCCTTTGAAATCTGCTACTGCGTGACATAAAATGATGGTTATTGGATGGTAGGAGCAAAGGGTTTTTCTTGTTGGTGAACTGGGGAAAGACTGGTTTGCTTGGTTGTTCTGCAGAGCTGCAGAGTCAGCCCAGCTCTGCAGCCCTGCAGACTTGCTCAGGTCAAGCTCATGGCCCAGCCAGGCTTTATCCTCACTGCTGTTCCTCGTGACCGAGTCCTGCCAGGCCAGCACAGATCTGGGCAGGAATCCCAGCTCGGGCCAGGGCCAAATGAGGAGCTGAGAGAAGCAAAGGCCAGGATTTTATTCCTGCCGGATGTGGTGCCTTAAGCAACACCTCTAGAGGTGGGGGAATGCGGCAGTGTGCCAAAGCCAACCTCGGAGTTTGTTGCATTTTCCTCTGTACAGGACAAGGGGGCTTGGGGCTCTTTGGGGCCATCCACCTCGCACTGCAGTGTGAACACCTTATGAGCCTCAGGGATCTTCCCTTTTCCCTGCTCCCCACTGCAGAGAAACCAGCACATTCCTGCCCACTTTGTGTCCTGCTCTGTAGCAGATTCAGCCTCTCGTCAGGGGACTTTGCTCTTGAAGCTGTGGAGGTTTTCCCCTTGTAAAAAGACATCAAGTGTCCATCTCCTGTTGCAGGGGGAGGAGGGAGGGAACAGGGTGCAAAAAGGTCTCTAGAAAATACCAACCACAACATAATAGTTTCTGAAGGGGCATGGAAGTGAATGTTTGCTTTCTGCTTCACTTTTGGCAAATATCAGAGAACCACGGTAAAGCAGGATAAGTCTTCCACACCTCCACTGGCTTTGGGTCACGGCGGCTGTTTTGTGCCTGGGCTCTCTTTGGGTCATGGCAGCTGAGCCTGCTGTGGCTCTGCCCTGCCAGGGCAGCTCACAGTGCCACCCTCTCTTTGTGGAGCAGGGCTTTGCCACCTGGGGATGCCCACGGAGGGGGTTTGCAAAGGCAGCCAAGGAAAGACAATCTCGTTATGACTAGGCTTGAATGCCCTCTGCAGCTGCCATCTGCAGTTCCCAGGAAAAAGCTTGAGCAGTTTACCAGATCAAAACAGTGAAACCCTGAGGTGCCTCAGGCCAGCAGATGGTCCCAGGCAGAGGAAGGCAGGTGTGGTGGCACCAGTGTCTCTGTGTCAGTCTTCACTCAGCCCTGCCATACACCTCAGGCACTGTGTGAATTTTCTCACAGCGAGCAGCCCAGCTCCTGGCCAGCCAGCGTGGTCCTGCAGCCAAAAAGAGCTTCCAGGACGGGGCCAGGTGTAGGATTCCTTAGTTTACAGGTTTCCCACCTGAAACACAGGTTTAACTACAAGTTACCTCACAGTACATTAAAAAAAAAAAAATAGAAAGTTCTATTCCATCCTGCCTAGGGAAGAATTTCTAGGGTTATAGAATTTAGAGCTCAAAGGTTTACAATCCCAACAAGATAAGGCAGTATAACAGCCTCCACACTTTATGGTGTAAGCTTATGAAGAGGTCAAAATGGCTTAGCATGAGGGTCAGTTTTACTAGAAGTCCCTGTTTGAGGAGGGGAAATAACATCCTAAATCTTCATAGCTGGCTTCAACATAACTATTACATTATAGGACATATATATTACAAGACACTGGATTGTTTGGTTTTCTCTCAGTGGGTTTTTTGCTTCCAGTGAGACAACAAAATGAATCCCAAAATGAAACGGTGCCTCTGAGCAGGCCTCTGGCTAGCTGGTGCCATTGCACATCCCGTGCCTTTGCAGGGACAAGTGAGGGGCTGTCGTTGCTCTGGGATGTGTCAAGGGGCTGTGCACAGGCAAAGGCTGTGCACTGTCCTGGACTCTGTGTGATGTCCAGTGGTGAAAATGGCCAGTTCAGAACAGCCTTAAAAGCACCTTAATAAGAAGCTACCTATAGCTTTGCAGCAACCTCCTAGAAGGCTCCCGTGCCTTGGCTGATGACTGCAGTAATCTACACAAAGAACTGGGAAACCTTCATCTTGAGCCATCGTGTGTTGCAAATATGTGGAAAACTTGGGAAAGCAAGCTATTAGCAACAACATAAAAGCAAGCAAGGAATTGTTCAGAGGAGCAATAAATAAATATTTCATAAATGAGTCATGGGAGTCTAGGTGATTTTACTGGGTGGATGTATCAGTCCCAGAATAATTTTTTCACCGTGGAAGTATTTCAGTGCCCTGGTACTCTCACGTGAACTGCAACCCCATCACAGATTTCAGGTACAAAGCCCTCTTGCTAGGCTACAGGTTTGTTTAGTGTGCACACAGTGTTTGTCACTGACCTGCTCTGTGGATGCTTCATGCCACCACAATGTTGATTGTCAAGCATGGAAAGGGTACTCCCATTGTTTTGGCCTTGATAGCAGAAAGAAGGGCTCGATGGGTGCAAAGTCCGAAATTCCCCAGCTCAGGGGCCGTCCAGAAGCTTTTCTGTGGATTTCACAGTATCTTAATGGCTTTACATACAACCTTCAGAAATGTTTGTTTGAGCTTCTGGAAACTCAGGGCAGGTGTGAGCCTGAGCTACACCAGCCCCCAGGGCTGCAGGAGTCACCAGCAGCAGGGCCAGGAGCCAGCTGTTATCCTGCTCATCATTTCAGTAATTGCCATGCCTTCCGTTGTCCTCAGAAATTGGGAGAAAATGCTGTTTACAGTGTCTTTCTTGGCTCCCTCAGTGCCCCTTGCTGGGTACTGTGAGTCTTCCATCAAATACAGTTTAGCAGCAGGCAGCTTAAATAAAACCAGGCAGCTGCCATGACTCTCCCCAGGAGTGTCCCTGGGAATCCAGCTAAAGCACAGACAGGGAGCAGGCTGAGTCCCTCTGCACGGATGGGCACGGAAAGGCAGGGTGAGTGGGAGCACTGCAGCTCCCTCAGTGCCACCAGGAGCCCGTTTCAATCAAGCTCCAAGGGGCAGTCTGCAGGGGGCTGGGCTGGGTGGCACAGAGTGTCCAAGGGTGCCAGTGTGGAGGAGTCTGCGGAGCTCAGCCCAGCCAGCAGGGTGGCTTTGTGCTCCTCTTCCTTCGGTTTTGCAACTACCATGAGCAATTCACTTTTTGACAAACTAAATATAGGAAAATGTCAGGGCTTTCTCCCACCTCCCTGGTGTTCTGTCATTCAGGGAATGAAGATGAGCAAGGATGAGAAAGGGACAAGGACAGTCCCTGCTCCTTTTAAAGTGAGTGACAAAGGTCCCTCATTGCTGGAGGTGGGACTTCCTCTCCACAGCAAGCCTCGAGTTCTGCATATAATCCTGACGTGTCTGGCAGGATTCCTTGG
Source organism: Serinus canaria (assembly GCF_022539315.1). Lineage (NCBI taxonomy): Eukaryota > Metazoa > Chordata > Aves > Passeriformes > Fringillidae > Serinus > Serinus canaria. Next base: position 36,510,593 of record NC_066316.1, read on the forward strand.
AAACTTGGGTTCCTAGGAAATAGAAATGGAAATATGGACATGTGCCAGACACACACAGCTGAATTTGTTTGGCTGTCATTTGGTTGGTATGGAACTCGCAATCTGACGCAAAGCCTGGGTGCCAAACCTGTGCTGTGAGGGTCCACAGAAGAGACACATTATAAACATGTATGAAAATGAATGCAGGTCTTTTCCCCGACAAGCTCCCATTGAGATGGACTGGGGTTTGGCCTCTAGAAGCTTTTCCCAAGTCAGCACTTGCCAGGAGAGTTCCTGAGAGTGGACAGGACCTCCAAGCTACCTACTTGTTCCTAGAGGTTATGAAAGTGGTCTTTGAGCAATGTAAAGCATTTGTGTGGTCACAGCCAGCAAAGCTTTGCTCAGTGGTTAAATAGCAGATGTCAGCCTCCAAAACTGCCAGAACGGCCACCGTCAAGACTACTAACTATCATAAACCGTAAAATCCACAGATGGCCTTTTCCAGAGCAACTAAACATTAACTTTGTGTTCATCTCAAAGACTGGGAACTGAATTTTCTAGCCTTCATCCCTCCTCAGTGTCTTCCAGGCAGATACTGTCAGCCAAAATGAGGGTGTGCTCCTGGAATCCTGGTTTGCAGATGGATGTGGGAGAGGAACATGCTTTAGCAACAACCTGACCTCCTGGTTTTCCAATAGCTAGAGAGCTTATTTGGGGACACATTATGGGGTTGGTCAGGTTTCCACCCTAAACCTGATTTTTAGTCTGGTGAGTGAGTGGTTTTAAAGACAAAACTTGGTAATTGCTAGGCAATTACTTTACAAGAGGTATCTGTAACAGTTTCAGGCAGGCCTTGCTCATAAGGACTCCAGCCTTTTGCCAGGCATGAGCCCCTGCTTCTACTCTGTGAATGAAACCTTTCCTTGCTGTCTTGCCCAAATCAGAAGTATGTGGCATTGGGGTCTGTAAGGCTCCAGATCTGACCAAGAGTGAATTGATTCTGTTTGCAGCTCATCTAGAGCTCCTCACCATCAGTTCTGTCTTAGACAAAGTCTAGGACTTGCACTAACCCATTTTTCTGGTTTTGTCTCTGTAAGGCACTTCGGGCTCCTTAATACTGATGCGGCTGCATGATAACAGCAATGAAGATAAATCACCTCCAAAGTAGGCAATAAGCCTTTTAGCTCTTTAGAGCAAATCAGAGCTATTCTGAACAGCCCAC